>NC_143584.1:59762921-60073242 GCF_048544385.1 Mastigoproctus giganteus | reverse complement strand
TTGACAAATGTAAAGTACTACATATGGGAAACAGCAACCCCAGAGCAACGTATCAACTCTGTGGTACTACACTGACAGTGGTAGAGAATGAAAGGGACCTGGGGGTGGATGTGCAGGCAGATATGAAGTTCTCTGAGCAGTGCAGACGGGCTGCAAGAGTAGCTCATGGTGTATTGTCAATGATATATAGGAATTTTTCTAGCAGGGATAAGGAGATGATTATTCCCTTGTATAAGGCAATTGTCAGGCCACACCTAGAGTACTGTATACAGGCCTGGAGACCTCATTTCAAGAAGGATGTAGAGCTGCTGGAACGAGTACAGAGAAGGGCAACAAGATTAGTGAATGGAACAAAGGGGTGCTCTTACGAAGAAAGGCTTAAGTTTTGCGAATTACAGTGTCTGGAGAATAGGCAGCAGCAAGGTGATCTGAGAGAGGTGTACAAAGCCTTGAATGGTTTGAGCATGCTCAATGCTGATGGGATTCTTCCTCTTGCTCAGAATAATCACCTGAGAGGGCATAAATTCAAATTGAGGAAAGACAGATGTAGGATAGATGGAACAGACTTCCATCCCTTGTCGTGGAAGTTGATAGCCTAAATAAGTTTAAGGCTCGGCTGGACAGGTATTTCGAACGAACAGAGGTGTGAAGTGGAAGTGGTTATTTTTTATTTATTTATTTTACTTTAATTTTTTTGGCTGATGCTGCATAAGCTTGCTTTCTTGCATCAAATGCCTCTACTAATGCTAATGCTAAATGCTAACATTTGAAAAAATGCTAATTAATTAACAATGAAAATTAATAAGGTTAATAAATTTAATTGATTAATTTACTATGCTAGACTATAATTGACTAAACAATATTGTACTAAACTAATGCAGTAATACATATTCCACTATATAATTTTACGTTATAACTTAGCTATCAAAATCATGATATACGTTATCAAGTTATGCTATACTGTAACGATCACAATATTTAATTAGTCCTTAGCTAAATACAAAAAAAAGTGTTTAAAACCTTAATACTTATTTATTACAATTAAAACCTTACTATTGTTCTACGCTACTGATCATGCCACAATATTCCAGCTAAAAAACCAATACAATATAAATAAGAGTAGCGAGTTGTAACTTACAAAGTCACTAGCTAAATTTTAAAAAGTGCACTAAGAAACGCTACTAAGCCTATTTAATCTATTAGTAAAACACAAATGAATACATTAACTAATCAAAAAAAACAACAGATATATGCCAAAAAAGTAGATTAACACCTTCAAAATACTTATTCATTATAATTTGAATCTTACTATTCTTCTGAGCTACTGGTTACGCTACAATTAACCCCAGGCATCATTCTTGTCTTTCTTGGTGATTCTCTTCTACCCCTCTCTCTCTCTCTCTCTCTCTCTCTCTCTCTCTCTCTATCAGGGTAACTACTAGGGATTTTTTTTTTTTGGCTGTTGCAGCATAAGCCTCAGGCTTCCTTGCACCATATAGCTAATAATAATAATAATATTCCTGCCAAAAATACCACTACAATAGTGGAGGAGTAGCGAGTTGTAACTTACAAAATCACTAGCTAAATTTGCCACCTCTGTAGCCGGGTAGGCAGGAGCAGCAGTGCATAGCACACGCTTCTTGATTAGACCAGGGTTCGAGCCCGTGACCACCAAATACAGAGGATGCGGAAAGGTCAGGGAATGACCACCGCATATCCCCCAGAGCAATATGGCCTTAGTTACTAATGCTCCTAAAAATCAAAAAAAAAATCAAATAACTAGCTAAATTTAAAAAATAAGCTAATGAATGCAACTAAGTTTATTTAATCTATTTATAAAAACACAAATTAATATGCTAACTAATCAAAAATACGATAAAATTTCAATCGGTATAATCGGTCCAATCACATTCATGCAATTGATCCTGTCAAAAAAATACTGAACTAGAGGAAAACTGAAAACAGATTTGAAATCAGATCAGCATTCAGTGATCTATCTAGTCCACTTTTTTCTTTCTTTCTTCTTTCTTTTATTTATTTATTTTTTTTAATGAAGAAAACTTGACTAGTATAATTATCATTTTTGATGTCATTGCTGTGAGAACTGAATGAAATAACTGAATCAAACTGGTTCACTTAACAGAATAAGAAAAAAACAACATGAAATCAACAAATATTTATTAAAAATATTTAAAAATTATAATTAAATATTTAGAGTTAAAAAACTGAATTTTCATTAGCGAATTTAGACTAAAACATCACCATATATTACAATCTCTTCTTCAAGATCTCAGAGAAGAAACTGTGTTTATATCATATTTTAATTCTCATATTTTAATGCCAAATGGTATAAATTGTTGTTACCTTTCAATTTAATAAATATTTGTTAATTACACAAAAAGTTTTTGTGTAATTTTTTTTTTAGTGCAATGAAGTTTTTTTCTTATTCTATTATAATAATTTGGTTCATCAGATAGAATGCCTAATGTGATGTAGTGTGCAGTGGCAGTTAGTACAGAAAATATAAATAATTAAGTAATTGAATTTAGTGAGAAGTGAGATACAAGGTAAAAAGAGAAAATATTGATAAGACAGTACATGAATCCAAAAAAAAGTTAATTACACTTAACTGTTGTTTCAAGAAATAAGATAACAAGCTTAATCTTGAGTTATGTTAAAAAATGTACTTTAATTTGCACCTGCAATTAATTTAGTTCAATTTGTGAAGAAATACTCTTTCTTCACATTCTTATTTCTATGTTCACCTGTCCATTTTTCTGTGAGTGTCATTGTTCATTACAACTATTAAATATCTTCATACAAGCCACTTCAACATGTATAAACAATTACAATTGCTTTTTTTCTGTGTAATTAATGTGTGCTTATTATTCAAATAACAATTTTTAATAATAAGAATGCCAAATGGTATAAATTTAAATTAATTATAATTCCATCTGTTTGCCACAGAAATTCTCTCATGTGCCTAACTGGAACTACTGGATATACATGCCTGCTGTAATGTATATCTAATAGTTTAAATAGTATCATCAGTACTTGAACTGCCAGAAATCATCATGTTCAACTTGCACTAAACCACAGAAAATGAGGAGGTCATATTTTTGACCAAGGTCGCCACTGAAATACCTTTGAAACAGGTCAATGTGACGGTTTCCAACAGATTCCAACTTTGTTGCAAATTTGTCTACAACCAATATAAATAAACAACTAAACTGCTTGTGGATAGTTTTTAAATTCCCTTCAGTGAGACCAACGATATTACCAACTGCAAATTCTACATGAGTAACATTAAGAGAAATAATTGTAGAAGCGAGTAATCTTTTTATACT
Organism: Mastigoproctus giganteus; assembly: GCF_048544385.1. NCBI lineage: Eukaryota > Metazoa > Arthropoda > Arachnida > Uropygi > Thelyphonidae > Mastigoproctus > Mastigoproctus giganteus. Next base: position 60,069,895 of record NC_143584.1, on the reverse strand, counting down.
AATTAATTAGATATTGTTCAAGGTTTAGGCCAACGTGAATGCCAGGTGAACTGATAAGTGGAGAGGAAAAATGCATGAGATGATTATAAAATAGCAGGAGGGACACAGAATACATACACTAATTCTTCAAGCAAGTCAATAATTGAGTTAGGAAAGCTAACTCAAATTATGAGAGGTCTTTGGCTAAGAATGCAAAGAACTTTTATCTTTTCCTTATGGTAAATTCTAGATGGAAAGAGATGAACCACATTGGTCCACTAGATATGAATGGCATAACATTGATGATCCTGTTCAGGCTGCTGATGAGCAAAATATATATTTGTCTTCTTCATTCATCTGCAAAGATGTTTTTCAGATGACAATACCAGAAGTGCACCAAGTTACAACTTTGAACTAAATGATTTTTTAATAGCTGAGAACAAAGTTGAAAAATTGCTGCAGCTAGGAATAAATAAGGCACCTGGGCTGATGGGAACATGCTGCTGCAGAAAACAATCATCCAATAAATCCACAAAAGTCTGACTAGTGTGTGAGTGACCAACCCACAAGTTCCAGTCAAAATCTGGGAAGTTAAAATCCCCCATTATAAGACATTCCGATTTACTAGCCCACTCTATTTCTCTGTACAATTGTTCATTGTACTATTCGAGTCATTAGGCCTATAATACACTCCTACTCTTATTTTTGCTTTCGCAGTGCTTATGTCACACCAAACTGACTCAACAGTGCACTGTTCATCTATATCAACTGGATGCACTTCTTTTGATTTTGTTTTTCTTAATTAACAGCATAACACCTCCTCCCTTTCTATCCTGTCTATCATTTCTGTACACATTGTACTCTCCAAATTCCAGTTCTGCATTCCTTATATCTGTGTGACGCCACGTCTCTGCTATCCTAACAATATCCGCCTTTGATGTCTTGATCAACACTTCAAATTCATCAAATTTATTTACTATACTTCTAGCATTGGTATACATGCAAGCATACATGCTCCTACTCCTATTCCCCCTAACACATCCCATATACCCACCTATTTCAGGATGACTGCCATCCGTCCCTGAAACCCCCAACACCCCACACTCCAGGTCGCTACTTATTCTAATAGAAGTTGTGCAAGAATCACCTTCACCTCTGATTACGGCTACTGTTAAACTATTAGTCCTTGTATCCCCCCAAGCTATCAGTTTTCCGACCCACCTAACACTGCCTCGATAGCATCAGCAAATATTCTTGCACCCTTTCTATTTAAGTGTATCCCATCCCTATAGAAGCAGTCTCTCCTGTTAACAAGTACAGTCCAGGCTTAAAAAAATTCTACCCCTTGAGCCTTGCACATTCTTTCCAGGGCCGAATTGATCGACAAGGCTCTCATCATATACTCCCTTCTATCGTGTCTGGGCAGAATTAGAGACACTTTCAAATTCAACCCTAATTCTCGGCTTTTGTTCAACAGTGACCTGTACTTGTTAAGTAATTCTGCCGGTCTCCTACTCCTAATATCATTAGTACCAACGTGTACAACTATATCACCTTTTGTGCCCTTAAAAGATGATATCCGCTCTAAACATCATCATCAACCTTTGCCCCTGGCAGACATACCCTGGTCCTGTTCCACCTATCCTTTTTACAAAGCATGTTTCCCGTTTCCCTGACAATAGAGTCTCCAACAACTACTAGTTCTTGAGGGACCAGCGCATTCTGCCTTGGGGGTTGCCGCTGTGTTGCGTGATGACCAAGTGCAAGCTCTGGCGTTGATGTGGGCAGCTGAGCCCCCTCGATTTAGATCTTTCGAGGGCATCCACCCTGTCCTTCAAACTCTCATATAGGCCCATAACAATGCTGAGTTGTCGCCTGATTTCCTTACACTCCTTACATCGCACACACACACAATTTATAATAGATTGCACTAACAGAAAAGACCAATTAATCAGAAAGTGCAAATTGTTTTTATTGTTTTATGGTAGTGACCTCCAGAAATGTGTTTTAGAAAAATATCACAAAGACATTCAAAATTGATTCTTATAACAGAACATATAATAATGATGAAAGTGTAGTTTCCATTATAAAAATGACCTTGTAGAAAGATAAATAGCTTAGTTATATAGCGAAAATTTCGACTTACGAGGTCTTGGAACAGATTACCAAAAAAAAAAAAAAAAAAAACAATGTGTTATTGGGTTCATATTTCGATATTTTCACGATACCTCCATTTATTCCTACAGTATGCAAAATACGTTTCCACGATTTTTTTAAGTTTGCACCAGCCAGCAAAAACTATGTAAATTCGAATTTTTGTAAGTCGAGTATTACGTAAGCTAGGGAGAGGTTGTATTTTGAATCCTCAGTCAACCATTTGTCTTCATTCAACTAAATATTTCCTTTATTATTTACACTGGATTTCCTCATCAAACCACCTTTGGATTTATACTACACTCTTTCAACATTGATAGTATTTAATACAGTTTTACAGTATTTAATTATTATTATTACTGAAATCATCTTCAGTACCTATTCACTTTTTGATTCATCTGGAACTACCTTTGGATTTATGCTATACTCTTATCAACATTGGATTTATTTATTATTACTGAAATTTTCTTCAGTATCTGTTCATTTCTAATTAGTTAAATAATTCTTTCTGGAATCTTTAATAAGGCCACCATTTTGGGCTGCAGACTATTAGTTTTGACTTATATTCATCCCTTGGGTTAGTACTTTTAAAAAAAGTACTTTTTTATTTAAAGACAAATTCGTTTTGTCTTTAAATTTTATCATGTTACTAACTTTTTATGTTGATATATGTAAACAATCCTATCCTTTATTTAAAACAATTTCGTTTTACAGTCTGAAAACCCAAATGTCATTGTGTGCAGAAATCATGTTATTCATGGCATGTTACTAACTTTTTATGCTGATATTGGACTAATTTGACGATTTTGGACTAAAGATGAATATGGCTAAAATGAAAGTAATGATGAACAAGAAAGGGATATAATGATTGAAGGAGCAGTAATTGAAAAGCTAGAGTCATATAGTTATCTGGGACAAATCATTAGCTGTAATAATGATAAATGGCTGGAAATCAAGAGAAGAATAAATTTTGGATGGATAGCATTCAGGAAATATAGTCACATACTGAGGAGCAATATCCCAATTTGTCTTCAATTTATAATAATTAACAAATGTACTGCCCACCATGACTTATGGAAGTGAAACTTGGACACTCACCACATGAATGGAAGAGAAGCTGAGACCTACACAGCAAAGAATGGAGCGAATTATATTGGGAATCAGAAGAGGAATAAGAAGAGAAACACATGGATTAGGCAGCAAACTAATGTAAAGGACATTCTTATCAAAACTAAAGAACTAAAATGGTCTTGGGCAGGACACCTTGCTCGAAGACAAGATAACAGATGGACTAAGAAAATAACTGAATAGTAACCAAAGGAGCTAGAAGAAAACCTGGAAGACAACGACAGAGATGGACAGATGAAATTCATGAGTTTGTGGGTAGCAAATGGATGGCCATTGCACAAAACAGAAGGAACTGGAAAGTTGCTGGAGAGGCTTTCATTGTGCAGTGGATTGAAAATGGTTGATGATTGGAAATGATGTGACCTGATATCATTTAAAGATATGGATTAAAATTTAAAAATCTAGCCACTCAAGAACAAAAATGTTAAAAGATTCACACTTATCTCATACATAATTGCCCTATACTTAAGAGTTACTTTAAAATTCTTTTCACGTTCCCTTGCAGGTGAGTGTGTTCATCATGGCTACTAGGAGGTACGGGTATTATATTCATGGTAGGTCTGCTCATGGAAGATCTGATGTTAATATGAAAGAAATGCATGAGTTGCTGAGGAGAGAAGAGGTAACTTTTTTAGCCAAGATAAAGGAAGCCAACACTAGAAAAACAGGGAAACTTAAAAAAACTTTTACGGGTCAAAAGCATTTACCGGTACCGCAGCTTCTCCATGCATTCTCGGTAAACAGATGGTGCATGTTATCAGTAGTGGCAGTAGAAATCGATAACGATGTATTGATTAGTTTTTTCCTTATTATTAAAAGTAGATTATCAGAATTCATGAGCATGCTGAAATTTACTTATGGGTATCCCCTCCACACTGCCTCAGTTTAGGATGTTTATCCACCCCCCTTCCCGCTGTTTTAACCCTATACGAAAACCACTCCTACACACGGGGCATGTTATCGGTAGTTTCATTTGAAGTCGTTTTCCTATCAGTTTAAAACAGTGGGAAGGGAGGATAAAACACCCTAAGACTGAGGCAGTCTGGATGGTGTACCCATAAGTAAATTTCAGCCGCGGAGGCATTACACTCATGAACTCCAATAACCTTCTTTTAATAATGAAAAAAAACTAATCAATACATTGTTATTGACTTCCACTGCCATTACTGATAACACGCACCATCTGTTTACCGAGAATGGAGGGAGAAGCTGTGGTACCGGAAAACGCGTTTTACCCCTAAAAGTTTCCCATGGTTCTCGTGTTAGCTTTCTTTACCTTTCCCACTTTTTATTTAAATTTGTTAAAATAGAGGCTCTTATGATGTGTGAATTTTTTTCCCTTTTTTTTTTTTTTTTTTTTTTTTGAGTTAACATAAATGCGTGCTTACAAATCTGTAAGCACCTTTTTAAACAGTTCACTCTTGATAAAAGTATAAACACTTGTCCTTAACTCAAAGTATCATAATACAAACCAGTGTTTTTATTAGAAGGAAAGGAGGTTCCCTTAAATGGCATTAAATTTTGAACATTTGTAGTCAAAAAATCATCCTCCTTGGCTAGATCATGTCCTGCCGAACTTTCTAAAACTGTACATGGTCTAGCCAAGGAGGATGTCTAGAGTGTCAAAAAATTAGGCGCCAAATCAGCGTTCTGATGGGCATCTATGAGAGCTTGATGAGGGGCCATCAAGATCTCAGCTACTCAGCTCAATAGCAGAGATCACTCCTGTGCATCAGGCAACACAGAAGCAACCTCCAAGACAGAATGCACTGGTCCGACAGGAACTAGTTATTGTTGGTGACTGTATTGTCAGGGAGAAGGGGAATATACTATGCAAGAAGGATAGGTGGAACAGGACCAGCGTATGTCTGCCAGGGGCAAAAGTTAATGAAGTTGTAGAGCAGATATCATCTTTTAAGGACACAAAAGGTAATGTTGTTGTTGTACACGTTGGAACTAATGACATTAAGAGTAACAGATCTGCAGATTTACTCAAGTACAGGTCAATGTTGAAAAAAAGTCGTGAGTTAGGGTTGAATGTGAAAGTTTCTGCAATTCTGCTCAGACAAGATAGGAGGGAATATAGGATGAGAGCCTTGTTGATCAATTCAGCCCTTGTAAGATTGTGCTAGGCCCAAAGGGTAGAATTTTTTTCAGCCTGGTCTGTGTTTCTTGACAGGAGAGACTGCTTCTACAGGGATGGGGTACACTTAAATAGAAAGGGTGCAAGAATATTTGCTGATGCTATTAAGGCAGTGTTAGGTGGGTCGGAAAACTGCTAGCTTAGAGGATACACAGACTAAAAGGTTAACAGTGGCTGCAGGCAAAGCCAAAAGTGATTTTTGCACCGCTTCTATTAGAATGAACAGTAGTGTGCAAAGCAAGGCAATGGAGATTTCCACGACAGTTGCGAGTCATATTGGAACAAATATATACATTGACTGTGTTAGCATAACTAAGAGTAGAAACAGGTGCATGTATACTTGCATGTACACCAATTCTAGGAGTATAGTTAATAAAATTCACGAGCCTGAAGTGCTAGTCAAGACATCAAAGGCAGATATTGTTGGGACGTGTCACACAGACATAAGCTGTGCAGAATTGGCAATGTATACAGAAAGAATAGACAGGACAGGAAGGGAGGAGAGGTTATGCTGGTAGTTAAGAAACACATAAAATCTAAAAAAGTGCATGCAATTGATGTTGGTGGACAGTGCAAAGTTGAGTCTGTTGCACTGGGAGAGGGAAAATGAGAGTAAGTGTGTGTTATAGGCCTAATGAATCTGATAATGAGCAATTGTGCAGAGAAATAGAGTGGACCAGTAAATCAGAATGTCTTATAATGGGGGATTTTAACTTTCCAGTTTTGACTGGAACTTGTGGTGGTCACTCGCACACTAGTAAGACTTTTATCGATTTATTGGATGACTGTTTTCTACAGCACCATATTTGAGCACCATATTTGAGAGGCAATCAGAGGGAGTAATATTCTTGATCTGATTATCAGCAGTGATTATTCATGCATTAAGAATTTGCAGATAAAGGAACCACTGGGTGACAGTGATCACACTGTACTGATATGGGAATTGCTTAAAGAAAAGGGAAGGGCTTTTGCTTTCGTAAAGGGGTCTCAGACAATTTTTAAATTCTGTAAAGTGGGATCAACTGATGATGTTACCAATGTTGAATTCTAAATGGAAAGCCTTCAGGGACTTAATTTTGGAGGCTATTAGGCTTTTCATTCCAACTAAGAAATAGTGTTCAAGGTTCGGGCCTAAATGGATGTCAGATGAATTAATGACGCTCGTGGCAGAGAATAAAAATGTATCAGATGCATAGAAATTATCAGTTGACACAGAAGCCTCTGGCAGATATAAGCTTGTCTGTAATCAAATCACAAAGAAGGTTAGGCAGGCGAAGGCTGATTACCAGAAATCTTTGGCAAAGGATGCAAAGAAAAACAGCAAAGAGTTCTTTACTGATGTAAACTCTAAAAGGAAAGGGATGAATCAGATTGAACCACTTAACATAGATGGGTTGACTATTGATGATCATGTTCAGGTAGCTGATAAACTGAATTGAGTATTTTGCATCTACATTCACAGATGAGGAGTTATTAAGTTTATCAAACTCTAACAGCGAGCTAAGTGATTTTGTAATAATGAGAGCAAAGTGGAGGAGAAATTGTTGAAGTTAAACATAAGGAGGGCACCTGGGGTGGACGGGATTTATATAGTTTTATTAAAAGAAGGCAGTAGAGGAAGTAAGCAATCCCTTAGCCATAATTATGAGAGCTTCCTTGGACTCAAGGGAGGTCCCCATGGACTGGAGGTGTGCAAATGTATCATCAGTTCACAAAGATGATTCAAAAGGTGACACGTAACTATACACTTGTTAGTTTAACTTGTGTTCCGGGGAAAATAATGGAGTCACTGGTTAAAGAAGCATTGCAGGATCATCTAGACAAGACTACAGTAATAGTTAAGACATAGCATGGGTTTTGTTAAAGGGAAGTCTTGTTTGACCAATTTGATTGGATACAATGATGTGGTCACAAAGGAACTGAATGTCAAAAATAATTTTGATATATTGTTGGATTTCAGGAAAGCATTTTATATTTTATACCACATGGAAGACAGCTCTACAAATTGGAGAGGTATGGCCTAGAGCAGTGTTTCTCAATCTTTTTACTCTCGTGGCACATTTTCCAAAGAAGAAAAATTTCGCGGCACACCTACGTAGTTATAGAAGAAGAAATTTCTAAATTTCGCGGCACACTTGGAAAGTTTTGCGGCACACTAATGTAACGCGGCACACCCTTTGAGAAACACTGGCCTAGAGCATAAGTTGCTACATTGGATAAAGGGATGGGTTAGTGGGAGACGACAGAGTGTGGTAATCAATGGACACTGCTCTTTGTGGACAAATGTTATTAGTGGAGTTCCCCAGGGTTTGGTGCTGGGCCCATTGTTGTTTTGTGTATTCATCAATGATATTGATGAAGGAATATCAGGATTAATGTCCAAATTTTCAGATGATACAAAGGTTGGCAGGGTTGTTAACGACACTAAAGAAAGTGCTACTCCAACTGGATCTAGATAAGTTGGGCAAATGGCCCAACTTATTTGCATTTGTCAATGTTAAACTGAAGTTTAACATTGACAAATGCAAAGTACTGCATATGGGTAGCGATAACCATAGAGAAATGCACCAACTCTGGGGTACTAGACTCAGGGAAGTGGAAAGTGAAAGGGGTAGTTGTGCAGTCAAATATGAAGTTCACTGAGCAGTGCAGATAGGCTGCCAGGGCAGGTCATGGAGTCTTGTCAATGATATATAGGAATTTTCCTAGCAGGGACAGGGAGGTGATTATCCCATTGTACAAGGAATTCGTGAGGCCACACCTAGAGTAGTGTGTACAGGACTGTAGGCCTCATTTTAGGAAGGATATAGAGTTGCTAGAATGAGTATAAAGAAGGGCAACAAGATTGGCAGGATTTACCAAGAAAGGCTTAAGTTCTGCAAATTGCAGTGCCTGGAGAGTAGGTACCTGTGAGGTGATCTGATTGAGGTGTATAAGGCCTTGAATGTGTTGAGCAAACTGAATGTTGATGGGATTGTTCCTCTTGCTGAGATTAAAAACCTGAGGGGGCATAGATTCAAATTTAGCAAAGACAGTTGTAGAGTAGATGTGCGGAAATTCGCCTTTAGCCAGCTGGTGGTTGATTAGTCGAACAGACTTACAACTTTTTTTGTGGAAGCTGATAGCCTAAATAAATTTAAGGCTGAGATGGACAGGCATTTGGAACAAATGGTTGGGTGTTAGTTAGTATACCTCTACTAATGTTAAAACACATCATTTCCATGGCATTTATCCAGTTCTAAAGAACACTCTCTGTTTTAAAAGTTTCCGTTATTTACGAGTGTAAATCCAGTTTTCGTGGATTTGTTTCATAATTATTTGAGTGAATGATAGCTACCAGTTCAGAGCGACAAAACAAAGAGTTAAGCCAGCAACTCTGTCCCTCTTTTTAAATATTCTGCTCACTATCCAACCAGCCACTAATTAAACTCTCTTCATTGGTCATTCAATAATATCTGTAAAATACTGCTCTTTCCCCAAAGATGTGAGAATGCTTCATTTCAGAAATTTCAGCATTTCAGCATTGTTTTCCGCATTCAGAAACTCATTAACATGCTGTTAGTTCTTATACACATATCTGTGGCCTCCATTTTCACAGACTTCTACAGTCCTGTCACCTGGTTTGCAATGTTGAAAATTACACGATATTGGTGGTAACATTTAAATTTTCCTGACATCATTATATTTTGTATGCACTAGCACAAGTGGTAAAAAAAATTCTTGAAGGAAGGCATCAGCATTTTAGCATTAGCATTAGTAGAGGCATACAATGCAAGAATGCCTTATCCAGCACAAGCCAAAAAAAAATGAAATAAAATAAAACGCTCCCATTTTACCCCTCCAAATGCCTGTCCAGATCAGGCTGAAATTTATTTAGGCTGTCAACTTTCACAACAAAAGATAGAAGTCTGTTCCACCAATCAACTACCTGCTGGCTAAAGGCAAATTTCCACACACATATTCTACAACTGTCTTGATAATCACCTCCCTGTCTCTGCTAGCAAAATTCCTATATATCATTGACAAGACTCGATAACCTGTCCTGGCAGCCCCTCTGCACTGCTCAGAAAACTTCATATTTGAGTGCACAATTACCCCCCCCCCCACGTCTTTTTCACTTTCCGCCTCCCTGAGTGTAGTAGCACACAGTTGGTTCGTTTCTCTTTTTGGGTTATTGCTACCCATATGCAGTACTTTGCATTTGTGAAGTTAAACTTCAATTGCCACTTTTCAGCCCATTTGCCCAACTTATCTAGATCCAGTTGGAGTAGCATACTGTCTTTACTGTTGTTAACAACCCTGCCTACCTTTGCATCATCTGCAAACTTGGACAATAAACTTGATATACCTTCATCAATATCATTGATAAATATACAAAACAACAACGGGCCCAACATCGAACCCTGAGGAACTCCACTAATAACATTTATCCACGAAGACTAGTGTCCATTGTAGCAACTTACCCTTAATGCCATACCTCTCCAATTTGTACAGCAGTCTTTCATGTGCGACAGTATCAAAAGCTTTCCTGAAATCTAAGTATATGATATCAAAATTATTTTTGACATTCAGTTCCTTTGTGACCACATCATAGTATCCAATCAAATTGATCAGACAGGACCTCCCTTTAACAAACCCATGTTGTGTCTTAACTATTACTGCAGTCTTGTCTAGATGATCCTGTAATACTTCTTTAACCAGTGATTCCATTATTTTCCCCAGAACACAAGTTAAACTAACAGGTCTATAGTTACCTGTGTTACCTTTGAACCCCCTTTGTGATTTGGTGATACATTTGCACACCTCCAGTAATCCAAGGAAGCTTGCATAATTATGGCTAAGGATTTGCTTACTTTCTTTGCTGCCTCCTTTATTATAACTGTATATATCCCATCCACCCCAGATGCCTGTTTTTTATGTTTAACTTCAACAATTTCTCCTCCACTTTGCTCTCAGTTATTACAAAATCACTTAGTTCCCTGTTAGAGTTTGATTAACTTCTGGAACTCCCCTCATTGAAATAACTCCTCATGTGTGAATGTAGGTGCAAAATACTCATTCAGTTTATCAGCTACCTGAGCATGATCATCAATAGTCAACCTATCTATGTTAAGTGGTCCAATCTGATTCATCCTTTTCCTTCTAGAGTTTACATAAGTAAAGAACTCTTTGCTGTTTTTATTTGCATCCTTTGCCAAGGATTTCTCGTAATCTGCCTTCGCCTGCCTAACCCCATTTGTGACTTGATCACAGACTAGTTTATGTCTGCCATCGGCTTCTGTGTCTCCTGACACTTTATATTCATCCCATACATTTTTCTTCTCTGCCATGAGCCTCATTAATTCATCTGACATCCATTTAGGCCTAAACCTTGAACAGTATTTCTTAGTTGAAATGAAAAGCCTAGTAGCCTCCAAAATTAAGTCCCTGAAGGCTTCCTATTTAGAATTCAACATTGGGAACATCATCAATTGATCCCACTGTACAGAATTTAAAAACTGTCTGAGACTCCTGTAGTCATCTTTACGAAAGCAAAAGAGATTCTCTTTAGCGTTGATAGTAGTTACATCCTTAAGTAATTCCCACATCAGTACATTGTGATCACTGTCAACCAGTGTTCCTTTATCTGCAAATTCTTAATGCATGAATAATCACTGCTGAAAATCGAATCAAGAGTATTACTCCCTCCGGTTGCCTCTCAAACATATTGCTATAGAAAACAGTCATCCAATAAATCTACAAAATTCTTGCTAGTGTGCGAGTGACGAATCCACAAGTTCCAGTCAATATCTGGAAAGTTAAAATCCCCCATTATAAGACATTCTGATTTACTGGCTCACTCTATTTCTGTGCACAAAGACTCATTATACTCATCAGATTCTTAGGCCTATAACACACACCTACTCTCATTTTTCCTTTCCCAGTGCTTATGTCACACCAAACAGACTCAACATTGCATTGTCCACCAACATCAATTTAATGCACTTACTTAGATTTTATATGTTTCTTAACTACATAACTCCTCCTCCCTTACTGTCCTGTCTATCCTTTCTGTACACATTGTACTTCCCATATTCCAATTCTACACTGCTTATTTCTGTGTGACATCTGATATCCCAAAAATATCTGCCTTTGATGTCTTGACTAGCGCTTCAAGCTCATCAAATTTATTAACTATACTCCTAGCATTGGTCTACATGCAAGTATACATGCACCTGTTTCTACTCTTAGTTACCCTATATTAATATATATTATGTTAATTAATGAAGAATACGGTAAAAATTAAAAATACTTATCCCTTTACAGCAGCAAAAAATCCACAGTCTGTTCTCTTCCATGACCAGAGCACCCTCTCTTTCCAGTGCTTCTCATGTAATCCAGACTGAAATTGCATATTTTCCTGAGCTATTTGACCAATCCTGTCTACTACAAAAGGGAAAAGCATGGGGCTACTTTCAATGCTATCCCACTACTGCAAGATGCTATTGTCTTCAAAAGCGCCACCACTCGGCTGCATGATTATTATTAATAATAATCTTTCACCTGATTATTATTATTATTATTATTATTGTTGCTGTTATATTATTTCTCCCTGACTGGGAGGTTCCTCCCCTTGATGGGTATTGCTACCAAGTACACAGGGTGGTTGTTATGTCTGGTGTTACTGTTTTTTGAGGAACTCTCTGACTATCCTACAGGTGTTCTCTGGGTGGTCAGTTGCTGACCACCCAGAGACAATTTTGATCACCCAGTTTTTGGCACCAGACCGATGGCTGACACAGTGATTGGGATAGTTGTTACTTGTTGCATATGCCAAATCTCTTTGATCTCCTGTCTTAAGTTGGTGCTTCCTGAGTTTTTTTTTTTTTTTTTTTTTTCATGGGTTTTCTGGAGGTTTCCAGTGTTGGCCACTGCTATGTCAATCAAATAGGTAGCATTTTCCTTCTTGCCAACAAGTGTTATGTCCAGTCTATTGTGTGGGATTGTCTTGTCCATTGTTGTGGTGCAGTCCCTGTATAGCTTGTGGGTTGGGGTTTCTATTACTGCCTACAGTTTGTACTTTTAATACGGCACACTTTCTTTGATCAACTGGTATTTCCTCACTAGCTTCTGATGTATTATCCTGGCTACCTGGTCATATCTATAAGTGTAATCATTCTGGGTGATCACCTTGCATCCTGTGGTGATCTGTTGGATCGTTTCTGAGGCCAGGTGGCATCATCAACATGTGTCATCTGACACTCCGGGCACCTTGATATGATGTATTTTGTATAGTTTCTGGTGTTGATTACCTGGTCTTGGATGGCTAGCATGACTCCTTCAGTCTCGGGTGAAAGCATCCTGCTCATGAGCCATGCATTGTAAGCTGTTTTATCTATGTGATCTTGATGGAGGTCATTGTAGTGTCTGCCATAGTGTGTCTTCTTTGCTCATCTTTCTAGCTTCGTCTGGGTGGGAAGGGACTCCTCGCTTGGGTTGAGTGGTGTATACCAATTGTCTAGCTTATGGCCTGGTAGAGTGCTGCTGTGTGTTTCTGGAAGGAATCCTTCAGGTTAGTTCTCGCTGTTTCCTGTTGCTCATTGAAGTCTATCTGGCCTCCCTCCCTCCCTCTTTCTGAGCTGTTGTCAGTCTCTTCATGGCTTGGTGTTGGCAGCTCTTGGTCATCATTGTCCTTGTCTTTCTCCTGATATCCTCCAAATCGGTGTTAGTCTCGTCTATGACCCCGAAGGTGTATGTTAGCACTGGGGCTGCACAGGTGTTTATGGCTTTAACTGTGTTCTCCCCACTCAGTTTTGCTTTCAACAGGCTTCTGAGTCTCTTATTATTATTATTATTATTATTGTTGTTGTTAATATTGTACTTGATGCAATATATTAAACATCGAAGCTAAAGCACTTTGTGAATATGTTTTTTTCACTTGCCCAATCAAGCAGCCAGTCATATAAGATAAAATCCAAAAAACAAGAAAATATCCATCATGTTCTTTGCCAGTACTAGGGCATAGTGGCTCTGCAGTTGATGAACCAGTTGCAATTGTTGATGTCATGTGAGAGACCTTTGCACAAATTTAAACAAGAACTTCTGCCTCTTCCCCCCCCCTTCACTGTTAAAGAAAGAAGAGGAAACACCAAGATTCATTTTGCTTCCATTTTTTTGAATCCTATAACTATCCATTTACCAAGTAGCAGTTAAGGAATATACTTTCCTCTCCAGAATTAGTGCAGTAGGGCCAGGAAGTGGAAAACAGCTACCAGTGACTGCACGACCACTTGCTGTATTCGTACAATCAAGCATTTCTGAATCCCTGATTCAAGAGGATTGTTTTAACCTTTCCAAAGCTGTGGAAGGATTCTAAGTAATTATTCCCTCACACTTCAGCTATTTGCATATGTAAATGCTTGGAATTAATTAATGGCAAATGCTTGGTTTGTTTCATAATTGGCAACAATGTTTTATTTTTCTGAAACATTGTTTCACAATAATGACAAAAATGAAATAACTAATAAACAAATTTCAGATAAATAAATAAATAATAAATAAATTTCAGAAAAATTACAAAGTGGGCCTGCCTAGTTAAACTCTTAACATGGGTTTCAACAAGGCAGGTTCACTTTGTCATTTTTCAACAATTCACAGTTTCAATGAATAATATAAGTCTATGTAACTTCAACAAAGATTTGATATTACTTTTTTGGGATTTACATTAGCCTGCCTCCCACAAATGAGATTCAGTGAATCAGTCCAGCTTAGACCACTAAATTAAGTGACCGGAAACAAATATCTGTAGTGATTTAGAGTATTAAAAGGACCTTCATAAATCCAAAGTGGGGGAAGTTCCCACTCTTTATTAAAAACTTTTGATGTGATTGAATATTCTAAAATGTTCTTTAGAAGCAGCTGCACCTCCTTATACACAAATGTCTATAAGGGTACTTCTAAATTCTAGCTATATTACAGGCTACTCTCTGATGGAAGGGTATCCTACAAAACCACAGGGCTGAAGTCCTAGTACTTACTTCAGTATTGAAATTTGGTGGTAAGCATAACTAAAATCAAACATAGACAATGTTCTTAGATTAAATGAAGTAACTTTTCTCTTAGATAGCAACCCACAACAAGTCACAACCTCTTATTAAGATTTGACATATGTAAAATGAAAACAGTCATTAATAACAACCATTAATCTGGCAATTCTTAAAAAACTTCTTATATATTAAAATTCATTACTCTATCTGATCAAACTAATTACCAAATTACATTAGTGGCCAACGAAAGTATATTAAAAGTTACCTCTTAAACTTAACTCTAGCAAAAGTCTTAAACAAATAATAAACAAGTAATACATTTTGTCTTCTCCATTTACCAAGATGGTCCACTTTAGTAAACACAAAATGATATTTAATCTAGTGCTGCAGTTAATCTCTCCCCAAAAAAAGAAAAATAATAAATAAATAAATAAAAAAAAAAACAATCCCTATTTGAACTTGGAAATCTCTCTCTCTCTCTCTCTCTCTCTCTCTCTCTCTCTCTCTCTCTCTCTCTCTCTCTCTCTCTCTCTCGCAAAAAAGAATAAATTTATTTGTGAATCTGTTACCTATATCGGTTGCTTCTGAAGTGGGATAAAGCAGGTGAGAAATATTCATTATTATACCTCCTGAGCTTGTAAATTACGTTTGATTGCAGGAAAATTACGTTTGATTGCACTAGTCAGCAAAATTAAACCTTATTTTTCATTAAAGATGAAAATACTTTTCTAAACCGGTTTTCACAATGATTTCAAATATGTTTTCAACTTTTTCTAACACACGCAGTTTTTGCAATAAGACATCTGATAATAGTGATTGCTGGCAAATGATGCAAGAAAGCAAGCCTATATAGCATCAGTCAAATAAAAAAAAAAACACTTCACTCATCATACCCTCCAAAGATTTGTTTAGATATCCCTTGAATTTATTCAAACCATCCAGTTCCACAACAACAGATGGAAGACTGTTCCAACTCTTAATCACCTGGCTGAAGGTTAGTACCATACAGTTGATAAGTTACTCTGGGGTTGCTGCTACCCATGTACATTGCATTTCTCAATGTTAAACTTCAGTTGCCATTCTCAGCCAATCGACACAATTTTCCCAGATCTTGTTGTAATAATAGCTCTCCCTGTTGACTGTCTTTAACCACCCTACCAACCTTTGATTCATCTGCAAACTTAAATGTTAAGTTACATATACCTTCATCGATATCATTTAAAAATATTGAAAACAACAATGGATCCAGCACTGAATCCTGCAGAACTCCACTAATAAAATTAGTCCAGGAAGAGCAGTGCCCATTGATAACGATCTCTCTGTGTCTTCTTCCACTTAACCATCCCTTTATCCATAGCAGTAATTTGCCTTCAATGCCACACTGCTTCAATTTGTGCAGCAGTCTTCCATGTGCAACAGTATCAAAAGCCTTTCTAAGATCCAAATATCATTATCCTTTCCATCCAGTTCCATTTTTTACCACATCATAGTATCCAATCAAATTGGTCAGATAAGTCTTCCCCTTAACAAACCCATGCTGTGTTCGAGCTATAACTGGAGTCTTGTCTAGATGATCCTGCAGTGCCTCCATTAATTTCCCTGGAACAGAAGTTAAACTAACAGATCTGTAATTTTGAATTGGGGTAACATTTGCACATTTCCAGTCCATGGGTACCACCTCCCATGAGTACAAGGTCTCATAATTATGGTTAAAGGTTTTCTTACTTCCTTTGTCACTTCCTTTAATATAACTGGATAGATCCCATCCACCCCAGGTGCCTTTTTATGTTTATCTTCAACAATTTTTCCTTCACTTCGCTCCCAGTTTATTAAAAAAATCATGTAACTCACTACCATAGTTTAATACACCTCTGATATTCCCCTCCCTGAATAACTCATCATGAGTAAATTTGGATGCAAAATACACATTTAGTTTGTTAGCTACCTGAGCAGGATCATCAGCAGTTGAACCATAGGTATCAAGTTGACCAATCTGATTCATCCCCTTCCTTCTAGTGTTTACATAAGTAAAGAACTCTTTACTTATATAAACTTTGCATTTTTCTTTGCATCCATTGCCAAAGATTTCTTGTAATCTACCTTTGCCTGCTTAACCTCCGTTGTGACTTGATTACAGACCAGCTAATATCTTCTATAGGCTTCTGTGTCACCTATTAATTTATATTTATCTCATGCATTTTTCTTCTCTGCCACATGTACAGTGGCGGATTCCCATTAAGGCAATGAGGCACGTGCCTAGGGGCCCTAGGCTTTGTGGGCCCCAAGCCAAGACATTTTCCTGTAGTGTTCTAAAATTGATTAATGTTTTCAGTAAGCATCATAAAAATCTTGATTAATTTAAGCGAAAATTTAAGCAAAAAATTCAAAAGTACAAATTTGATTTATTTGCCACCTAACTTTTATTTATTTTTTATTCTTTTTTTTTATTATTATTTTTTGGGGGGTGCCCCCAAATACAATTTGCCTAGGGGCCTCAACTATCCTTAATCCACCACTGCACATGTCTCATTATTTCATCTGACATCCATTGAGGCCTAAACCTTAAATAATATTTCTTGGTTTGTATGAAAAGCCTAGTAGCTTCCAAGATTAATTCTCTGAACGCTTCCCATTTAGAATTTGCTGTTGGTAACACCATCAGTTGATTCCACTGTATAGAATTTAAAATCTCACTGAGAGCACTGTAGTCACCTTTACGAAAGCAAAAATCCTTCCCTTTACTCCTGATGGTAGTTACCTTTTTGAGTAAATCCTACATCAGCACACTGTGACACTGCCACCTAGTGGCTCCTTTATCTACTTAATGCATTTAGAATCACTGCTGATAATCAAATCAAGTGTATTACTGCCTCTGGTTGCCTCACAAACAGACTGCTGCAGAAAACAATCATCCAATAAATCCACAAAAGCCTTGCTAGTGTGTGAGTGACTAACCCACAAGTTCCAGTCAATATCTGGGAAATTAAAATCCTGTTTTATAAGACAATCTGATTTACTGGCCCACTCTATTTCTCTGTACAGCTGTTCATTATACTCATCGTAGTCAGTAGGCCTATAAAAAAGTAAAGTAAAGTACAGCCACTATCAACCCACTGCGGGATGGAAGCCTCCTCAACAATTCATGCTGAGGGAAATGGACCATAATCTGCCACGCTGGTCTAGTGCGGGTTGGCAGACCGACCGTATTCAGCAGTGAGGGGCTTGAACCCCGGTCTACTCAAAGAGCGTGTGCTACTGCACTCCCGCTTCTGCCCACTCGGCTACTCCTACTCTCAATTTTGCTTTCCCAGTGCCTGTGTCACACCAAACTGACTCAACACTGCCATGTCCACCCATGTAAACTGTATGTACTTCCTCATATTTCATGTTTCTTAACTAACAGCATGATTTCTCCCCTTTCTATCCTTTCTGTACACATTGCACTCCCCAAATTCCAATTCGGCATTCCTTATATGTATGACAACATGTCTCTGATATCCCAATAATATTTGCCTTTGATGTTTTGACCAGACCTCAAATTCATCAAATTTATTTACTACACTCCTAGAATTGGTGTGCACGTAAGTATACATGCACCTGTTCTTATTCTTAGTCACCCTAACGCAGCCCATGTATTTACTTGTTCCGCAATGACTCCCAGCAGTCTCTGACATCCCCAGCACCTTGTTTTTCAGGCTGCTGCTCATTCCAGTAGAAGCAGTGCAAGAATCACTTTTATCTCTTCCAGCAGTTACTGTTAATCTATTAGTCCGTATACGGAAGACTACTATCCAAATTGGAACAGTATGGCATTAAGGACAAGTTGCTACAACAGATAAAAGGATGGTTGAGTGGGAGAAGACAGAGTGGTAATCAATGGATACTGCTCTACGTGTACCAATGTTATTAGAGGTGTCCCTCAGGGTTCAGTGTTGGGCCCATTGTTGTTTTGTATATTTATCAGTAATATTGACAAAGGCATATCAAGCTTAATGTCAAAGTTTGCAGATGATGCAAAGGTTGGCAGGGTTCTTAATAACAGTAATGACACTATGCTGCTGCAACAGGATCTGGAAAATTTGGATACATGGACTGAGAAGTGGCAACTGAAGTTTAACATTGAACAATGCAAAGTATTGGATGTGGTAGCAGTAACCCCAGAGAAATATGCCAACTGGGTTGTTGATTTGATTGATTGATTTGGTAGTTGTTGGCGCATCGGCTTCTGTGGCCATATTGCACCTCCCAAGGTTTTTGCAGTACTTTGATCCAAGCCCGAGGCGGGAATCGAACCGCGACCTTTGGGTTGCCAGGCAGGTACTTTACCCACTCGGCTAGCCCGGTCGGCGCCAACTGGGTTGTGTTACACTCGCGTAGTGGAGAATGAAAGAGACCTGGTGGTAATTGTTTATCCCCCTTGTATAAGGCAATGGTCAGGCCACACCTTGAGTACTTTGTACAGTCTGGAAACCTTGTTTTAGAAAGGACGTAGAGTTGCTAGAACAAGTACGGTGAAGGGCAACAGGACTGGTGAGGGGAACAAAGATGTTCTCTTACGAAGAAAGGCTTAAGTTGTGTAAATTGCAGCTTCTGGAGACTAAGCACCTGCGAGGTGATTTTATTGAGGTGTATAGGGCCTTAAATGGATTGAGCAGGCTCAATGCTGATGGGATTCTTCCTCTTGCTTAGATTACAAGCCTGAGGAAAGACAGTTGTACAATAGATGTGCAGAAATTTGCCTTTGGCCAGCGGATAGTTGATTGCTGGAACAAACTTCTATCTGTTATTGTGGAAGTTGATAGCTTAAATAAATTCAAGGCAGAACTAGACAAACATCTGGTACAAATGGATCAGTGAAATGGGATGGAGGTTTTTTTTTTTTTTTGGCTGATTCTGTGTAACCTTGCTTTCTTCCATCATATGCCTCTACTAATGCTAATGTTAATGGTCATTATAGAAATCTAGATATCATGTAACACCATGTAACACACTTCTCCAGCTCAATGAGAGGTCAAAATGTTTTGTTGTAAGCTAATGTTCTTATTGCCGGCAAGCTATTAGAATTTTCTTAACAAATCTGATTTAGGTATGAAGCCACACAATATTATAGTGTAATTGGTTAGGATGGGATGTTCTGCACAGTAGGAGTGTAGCTCGGGAATCTGTGCCAAGCATAATACTTTTTGTTATCATGATAAACTCCATAGCAGTCCAGTTAACACCTACATTATCAAGTTCTCTTATACTGATGGTTCCTTTATACTTGATCCAAAGTTAACCTTTCTTGATCATATACACCTGTTACACAGTAAGTGCACAAAGGGCATAAGCATTTTATTCTTTGTGCCCTTTTTTGATATCCTGGTGTTCAGTGCAGATAGGTCTTCTCCTTTTTGCTGATATGGAACTTTGTCCAATTTAGACTTCACTGTGCTGTTCAAGTGTATGATTTCTCTGGTGAGAGTGCCATGTGATGGCTAGATGGTACATCCTCGTTCTACCTGTATTGCTCTAGGTACCTTTCATACCTCTCAGATCTGTGATAGATGTGTTGAGTCCAGTGTATCCAAATTATATGCATCAGCTGATTTCACTGTAATATATATAAATTAGAATCCTTTTTTGTATTATCCTGTATGGTAATCTGTGTTCAGGCTACATTAGAATGACTTCTGTGATGTCTGCCCAGGGGCTATCAATCATTTAACATCCAGGTTCAAGTTGCCATTAGCAACTTTCATTTGACAGTCAATCCTGTTACACTCTCCTCTTAAGAATCTGCTTCTGCTCTGTGATATCCACTCTCCAGTTTATGACTTTTTTGTTTATATCCAGGGATAATGCAGTATGTCGTCATCAGAGTTATATGCTGAATACTGAATCCAGTTGTTAGATTTCTTACCTATCTATGCAACTTAAGCAGAACATTCACCTGAAAAACAAGCAGAAATGAAAAAGCTTCATTTCAGCTTGCGATAGTTTTAGACCAATAAAGGAGTCACATTGTCTAACTGGTTTTCAGGAATTTTTCACTTCTGCAAATTTCTTCCCATTATTTTGTATAATCCGTTTATGAAAGCATTATGTCTGAAAGGAGACCTACCATCTCACTAATATTTTGGAGTTTTTCTCTATTTTCCAGTTACTCTGTTTACTTTCTATGAGGGAAGACTTTATCTCCTTAAAATTTAGTATCATCTGTGTTAAACTTTCATAGGCTTTATTTCCCATTTGGTTGGTGTCTGCAAGAATATCATATACATTTTCAAATATGAAATAAACAAGAGACATATAGTGTGCCTTGCCATCATTACCATGACATGGCACACTGTTTACCAGCTTGATTACCAGATCAAGCAGATAATAATGGCATGGCACTCTAGTTTATGTAAGGTAGGAAGAGAAGTTACTCTGGCCAAACTTTGCATTGGACACTGTCTCACAAACTCTTCCTTGTTCAGGACTGCCAATCCCCCACAATGTGAGCATTGTAAAAGTGGTTGAATTTATGAATGAGCAATACTCCCCCCATTTGTACTTTCGAAAATCTGGCTAAAACCTCTGCACCCATGAAGATTTTAATGGAAAATGTTGTTTTTACAAATGTTGAATTCTACCATTTATTTAACATATATCTGAACTCTTGTCATTAGCTGTTCCTCTCCATATCTCTTAACTCTATCATTAATTGTCCATTCCTCATATCCATATCTCATATCATATGATGTAGATCATATTTATGCCCTCTCATATTTCATATGAGGAGGCATAAATTCAAATTGAGGAAGGATGGTTGCAAGATAGAGGTACAGAATGATAGATGTGCAAGATAGATGCCTTCAGCCTGGTCAGCAGGCGTTTGTTGGAACAGACTTCCATCTATTTTTGTGTAAGTGGGTAGTTTGAATAAATTTAAGGAAGAACTAGATAAATTATTGCAGGGATGGATAGGTGATGTGGAAATTTTTTTTTGGCTGTCCTTTATAAGCTTGATTTCTTGCATCGTTTGCCACTACTAATACTAATATTATGTCATGAAAATAGAATTAATATAGAGACATAAAAATAAAATTTTGCATTGAGGACTTCCACAAGTTTGCTACACCACGTGTGAGGTAGTACCATGAATGTAATTAATAAAAATAGTTCCTACAAAACTGTGTTGCAACATTTTTATAACAATCAGTTTATAAATGCTATTACCTGACAAATGAATGAAATGAAATTGAGTTAGTTAGTTATTTGATTTTTAGGAGCATTAGCAACTAAGGCCATATTGCTCCGGGATGTGCGGTGGTCATTCCCTGACCTTTCCGCATCCTCTGTATTTGGTGGTGACGGGATCAAACCCCAGTCTAATCAAGAAACGTGTGCTACGCACTGCTGCTCCTTCCCACCTGGCTACGGAGGTGCCCAATGAAATTGAAAATAAAAACAAAAAAAATACCATAGCTCACTGGTGAGTTGAAAAGCCACAACCCTTAGATTAATAGACTTCTGCCTTATTCCCAAAACAAGTGGGACTAATAACAGTGGTCGAAATTCAGTAATTGTTAGATTTTATCATCCATTTTTGGAGACCAGGATCATACAGTTTAGACATTTTGCTCCATTTAAGGAATATTTTTTCCTCACAAAGTTTAAAATAAATTATAGATGACATGATTATGTATTGTCGTTGTTCCACAAAAACATGAATTTATTTTATGTGAAAATTTTATCACGTTAACTTTTTCAGTCAAAATTTTAGGAGCTTGAAGAATAAATTTGAAGTTTGAAGTCTTCTAATCTGAATTATTTGTAATCACAGTGAATGGCCATTGCTGCCAGGCTTGGCATGGCTTGTAGGCCATTGCTTGGGAATTAACTGCTAGCGCTCAGCATACAGAAATACATCAGGTAGTAAACGAAGAAAGGTGAATCCTATTTGCTACCCAGATCATCAGAAGACTATACTGTTTCTTATTGTGTACTAAATCTGAGTTAGCAGTACAAAGCCTTTCAGTTCTCATTCCATAAAAACATGAATTTATTTCATGTGACAATTTTCATCAGGTTAACTTTTTTAGTCAAAATTTTAGTCGCTTAAAGAATAGGTTTGAAGTATCCTAATGTGAATTTGAATTTGAAGACATTGTGCTTTCATCTTTGTGTGATGTGATTCACCTTATTAAATTATGCCTGTTTGTGTTTTTGTGTTGTGTTTTTTTGCCATGAATGCCTGGTTAATCAATACTTTAAGACAAAAGAAAAATTTAAAGTATACTGTAATAATTATGAAGCTATTATAACTGATATCAAATACAGGCATACCTCGGTTAACGTTACCTCTGATAACGAAGCCTCGATATAACGAAGTCCGCAATTTCAAGCCCCATTTAACATAAAAAAATATTCCAATTTAAGGCCAACGCCCGACAATCATCCGATTGGTGACTGACGGCGACTCGTTACGTATTCCCGAGTGCTCCCGAGCTGCGGGCATGTCTGTTATAACAGTTTTGCGTGTCAATCGCGTAATTTAGTTGTTGTTTACATGATTGACGTTGTTTCAGTGTGGCGCATTGCAATAATCGACGTAGGTTCTTTATAGCATTACATAACGTAGATTTTGTAAATTTTAATAGAAATATTTTTGTTTTAGTTAATTAAAATGTCAGAATCAAAGAAAAGAAAAGCAATTTCTTTGGAAACTAAACTAAATATCGTACGACGTGTTAAAAGCGGCGAAAGAAAATCCGATGTGGCACATTCTTGAGGATTAGCGCAATCAACTTTAACAACCATACTAAGTCAATCAGAAAAAATAAAACAGTCTGCTCAGAATTGTACAGATGTTACAGCGGCAAAATTAACTCGCTTAAGGAATCCAATTTTAGAAAAAATGGAGAAAATGTTAAGTTTGTGGATAGATGATATGTCACAACGTCATATGCCTTTAAGTCAAATGGTGATTCAAGAAAAAGCATTATTTTTGTTTAATCACCTGAAATCTAAACAAACTGAAGAAATTACGGAAACCTTTGGGGCTTCTCGTGGTTGGTTCGAGAAATTTAAAAAACGGGCCAGGATTCATAGTGTAAAATTAACAGGAGAAGCTGCAAGTGCAGATGTTGAAGCTGCAAATAAGTTTCCAGAAAAACTAAGGGAAATAATTGAACGTGAAAATTTTCCACCAAATTTGGTGTTCAATGTTGACGAAAGCGGTTTGTTCTGGAAACGGCTACCAACAAAAAGCTTCATTTCTATTGAAGAAAAATCAGCTGCTGGATTTAAAGCAGCCAAAGACCGTTTAACGTTACTCTTTGGATCAAATGCCTCTGGTGATTATAAATTAAAATTGCTATTAGTTTACCATTCAGAAAATCCGAGGGCGTTAAAAGGTAACATAAAAATGAATTTACCTGTAATATGGAAAGCAAATAGAAAAGCGTGGGTTACCAAGGAGTTATTTACTGATTGGTTTGTTAACCACTTTTGTCCTGGAGTAAAACGGTATTGTCAAAAAAACAACTTTGAAGAAAAAGCTCTTTTATTGTTAGACAATGCTCCGGGACATCCTACTGATCTTAACACGTTGGACACATGCATTCCTGTCAAAGTTGTGTTTCTTCCAGCAAACACAACTTCCCTGATTCAACCATTGGATCAGGGAGTAATAGCATCATTTAAAGCTTATTATCTGCGTCGAACTTTAAGCAATTTAACTGAACTAGAGGATAAAGTGGAAATGACAGTTAAAACTTTTTGGAAAAACTACACCATTAAAAACGCAATTGAAAACATTGATAGTTCTTGGAAAGAAGTCACTAAGAAATGCTTAAATGGAGTTTGGCGCAAAATATGGCCAGAAGTTGTACTAGAAGAAGAAAATAACATCCAAGAAATTAGAAATGAAGTTATCCAGATGGCTCAATCAATAGGTTTCGAAAATGTCGATGAAGAGGATGTTAGAAATTTATTGAATGCAGAAGATGATGGTTTTTCAGTGGAAGATTTAGAAAACCTTGTTAGCAACGAAGACAAAGATAATGAAGGCGAAGTTAAAGAAGTTCCTGCCGAAAAAGTGTTAACAACCAAAGATTTAAAAAGGTGCTTAAATGACATTGAAAACATTTTAAATTTTTTTAGTGAAAATGATCCCGATTTAGGAAGAAGTGTTATAGTTAAGCGATCAGTGTTAAATGCAATAACTCCGTATAGGCAATTGTTAAATGAAAGAGAAAAAAAGCATAAACAATCAACTTTAACCTCATATTTTAAAATGTGATTTCACTTTGTATGTAAGTTGACTGTTTATTTAATAAAACTTTTCTTTGTTCGAAAAAAAGCTTTTCATTTTCTTTACGTAGGAACGTATCCCTATTCTGGCCATAGTATTTTTACCTCTGAAAACGAAGTTTCGCTTAACGAAGTAATTTCGTGGAACGCATCCTATTCGTTAATCGAGGTATGCCTGTACATGTGTTATTTCCTTTTTATTGTTAGGAATATTTGCATTCCTCTTCAAGATAACTATGATATTATTTAGACCATTCATTCTTCCAGTTTGAAGTGCCTTTCCTTTATTCTCTGCAGCAACTTTAACTTCACTATTTAAATTTTTGTCAAAAACTATTTAAATCAAAAACTTTTGACTTAAATTTAGTAGTATAACATTATTTTGTGATTTTTTGATTAATTTGGTGTATTTATTCTTTACTCGGCCTTGTAAAAGTATCGGTAAGGGTTTCCACGTGTTCATAACTACCGCTACCGTTAGTAACTTTCCCGCCATTGTGATACCGTACTAGATATACCGTAGATTATATACCGTACTAGATAGCGTTAGTTGAACTTTGTTAGCAGTTAAATTGTACGTTTAAATAAATACATATAACGACTTAGATTACAAATGTAATATAATTAATAACATAACATAATTAATTAATAAATTAATAGAATCATGACTCAGACCAGAGCAGCAAAGCAAAAGGCTCAAGCTAATCGAACTGCTGTGGCTCAGAGCAGAACTGAGGGGGGCAGTTGTCCTCTGACTCACAGCCTTATAAAATGCACTGTTTGCTTGATGTTTGCAGAGCAATCAGGTACGGGACATGATACTGCCAAGGGGGATGTCTTTGTGTGTGCGCGATGCAAGGAGTGTATCGATATCAGGCAACAACTCGGCGTTCTTGTGGGCCTATATGAGAGCTTGAAGGACAGGGTGGATGCCCTCGAAGAAACTAAATTGAGGGTCCCATCAAGCTCTCAGCTGCCCACATCAACGCCAGAGCTTGCACTTGGGCATCGCGTGACACAGAGACAACCCCTAAGGCAGAATGCGCTGGTCCCGAAGGAACTAGTAGTTGTTGGTGACTCTATTGTCAGGGAAACGGGGAACATGCTTTGTAAAAAAGATAGGTGGAACAGGACCAGGGTATGTCTGCCAGGGGCAAAGGTTGATGACGTTGTAGAGCGAATATCATCTTTTAAGGGCACAAAAGGTGATATAGTTGTACACGTTGGCACTAATAATATTAAGAGTAGGAGACCGGCAGAATTACTTAACAAGTACAGGTCACTGTTGAACAAACGCCGAGAATTAGGGTTGAATTTGAAAGTGTCTGCAATTCTGCCCAGACACGATAGGAGGGAGTATATGATGAGAGCCTTGTCGATCAATTCGGCCCTGGAAAGATTGTGCAAGGCTCAAGGGGTAGAATTTTTTTCAGCCTGGACTGTACTTGTTAACAGGAGAGATTGCTTCTACAGGGATGGGATACACTTAAATAGAAAGGGTGCAAGAATATTTGCTGATGCTATCGAGGCAGTGTTAGGTGGGTCGGAAAACTGCTAGCTTGGGGGGAGACAAAGACCAATAGATTGACAGTAGCCACTGGCAGAGGTGAAAGAGATTCTTGCACTGCTTCTATTAGAATGAGCAGAAGCCTAAAAAACAAGATGCATGGTATTTCAGAGACTGCTGGGAGCCATTGCGGTACAAGTAAACACATGGGTTGTGTTAGGGTAGCTAAGTATAGAAACAGGTGCAGGTATACTTGCGTGTACACCAATGCTAGGAGTTTAGTAAATAAATTTGATGAAATTGAGGTATTGCTCAAAACATCGAAGGCAGATATTGTTGGGATATCAGAGACGTGGTGTCACACAGATATAAGGGATGCAGAACTGCAATTTGGGGAGTACAACGTCTACAGAAAGGATAGACAGGATAGGGAGGGGTTATGCTATTAGTTAAGAAACACATAAAAACCAAGGAAGTGAAGCCAGTCGACATCGCTGGACAGTGCAGTGTGGAGTCAGTTTGGTGTGACATAAACATTGGGAGATCAAAATTGAGAGTAGGAGTGTGCTATAGGCCTAATGACTCTGATGAGTATAATAAGGAACTGTACAGGGAAATAGAGTGGGCCAATAAATCAGAGTGTCTTATAATGGGAGATTTTAATTTCCCAGATATTGACTGGAATTTGGGGGCTGGTTACTCACACACCAGCAGGGATTTATTGGATGATTGTTTTCTACATCAGCATGTTCGGGAGGCAACTAGAGGGAGTAATACTCTTGATTTGATTATCAGCAGTGATTCTTCATGCATTAAGAATCTGCAGATAAATGAACCACTAGGTGGCAGTGATCACAGTGTGCTGAAGTGGGATTTACTCAAAGAGGTAACTACCATTAGGGGTAAAGGGAAGGGTTATTGCTTCCGTAAAGGCGACTACGATGGACTGAGACAGTATTTAAATTCTATACAGTGGGACCAACTGATGATGTTACCAACAGCAAATTCAAAATGGGAAGCATTCAAAGAACTTATCTTGGAAGCTACTAGGCTTTACATACCAACTAAGAAATATTGTTCAAGGTTTAGGCCAAAATGGATGTCAGATGAACTAATGAGGCATATGGCAGAGAAGAAAAATGCATGGGATACATACAAATTAACACATGACACAGAAGCCTATGATAGATACAAGTTGATATGCAACCAGGTTACAAAGGAGGTTAGGCAGGCGAAGGCAGATTACGAGAAATCCTTGGCAAGGGATGCAAAGAAAAACAGCAAAGAGTTCTTTGCTTATGTAAACTCTAGAAGGAAGGGGATGAATCAGATTGGTCCACTTCATATTGATGGGTCAAGTGTTGATGATCCTGCTCAGGTAGCTAACAAACTAAATGAATATTTTGCATCGACATTCACACATGAGGAGTTATTCAGCGAGGGGAATGCCAGAGGTGTATTCAACTCTAGCAGTAAGCTACAGAATCTTGAAATAACTGGGAGTAAAGTGGAGGAGAAACTGTTGAAGATAAACACAAGAAAGGCACCCGGGGTGGATGGGATCTATCCAGTTATATTAAAGGAGGCAGCAAAGGAAGTAAGCAAACCCTTAGCCATAATTATGAGAGCTTCCTTGGACTCAGGGGAGGTACCCATAGACTGGAAATGTGCAAATGTGACCCCCAATTCACAAAGGAGGATCAAAGGCTGACACAAGTAATTATAGATCTGTTAGTTTAACTTCTGTTCCTGGAAAATTAATGGAGGCAATGGTTAAAGAAGCACTGCAGGATCATCTAGACAAGACTTCAGTTATAGCTCAGACACAGCATGGTTTTGTTAAGGGGAAGTCTTGCCTGCCAATTTGATTGGATACTATGATGCAGTCACAAAAGAACTGGATGCAGGGAATAACTTTGATATTATATACTTGGATCTTAGAAAGGCTTTTGATACTGTTGCACATGGAAGACTGCTACACAAATTGGAGCAGTGTGACATTGGAGGCAAATTGCTGCTATGGATAAAGGGGTGGTTGAGGGGGAGAAGACAGAGGGTGGTAATCAATGGACACTGCTCATCGTGGACTGATGTTATTAATGGAGTCCCTCAGGGCTCAGTGTTGGGTTCATTATTGTTTTCTGTATTTATAAATGATATTGATGATGGTATATCGGGCTTAATGTCCAAGTTTGCAGACGATACAAAGGTTGGCAGGGTTGTCAAGGACACTACTGACACTATGCTGCTGCAACAGGATCTGGAAAGGTTGAGCAGATGGGCTGAGAGGTGGCAAATGAAGTTTAACATTGACAAATGTAAAGTACTACACATGGGAAACAGCAACCCCAGAGCAACGTATCAACTCTGTGGTACTGACAGTGGTAGAGAATGAAAGGGACTTGGGGGTGGTTGTGCAGGCAGATATGAAGTTCTCTGAGCAGTGCACACGGGCTGCAAGAGTAGCTCATGGAGTATTGTCAATGATATACAGGAATTTTTCCAGCAGGGATAAGGAGGTGATTATTCCATTGTATAAGGCAATGGTCAGGCCACACCTAGAGTACTGTATACAGGTCTGGAGGCCTCATTTCAAGAAGGATGTAGAGCTGCTGGAACGAGTACAGAGAAGGGCAACAAGATTAGTGAATGGAACAAAGGGGTGCTCTTACGAAGAAAGGCTTAAGTTTTGCAAATTACAGTGTCTGGAGACTAGGCACCAGCGAGGTAATCTGATAGAGGTGTATAAAGCCTTGAATGGTTTAAGCATGCTCAATGTTGATGGGATTCTTCCTCTAGCTCAGAAAAATCACCTGAGAGGGCATAAATTCAAATTGGGGAAAGACAGATGTAGGATAGACGTGCGGAAATTTGCCTTTAGCCAGCGGGTGGTTGGTTGGTGGAACAGACTTCCATCCCTTGTGGTGGAGGTTGATAGCCTAAATAAGTTTAAGGCTCAGCTGGACAGTTATTTTGAACGAACAGAGAGGTGAAGTGGAAGTGGGTTTTTTTTTTTTTTTTTTTTGGCTGATGCTGCATAAGCTTGCTTTCTTGCATCAAATGCCTCTACTAATGCTAATGCTAATACTAATGCTAATTTCTCTAGCTCTAAAAACGTAGAGGTAAATCCAATTTTGATTTTCAGTGTATATCTTTGAAAATCTACATTTAATTTATCTCAAATTATAATATTCTGGTTCAACTGTTGTTAGTAGAGTTTACATGCTGCACAACTGAATGTGTAAGTGGAATTCTTATTTCAGTTTTTATAAGTCTTGTCAGTTTTTAGTACTAGTGTTCAGATAGCCAGTCCTGGCATGCAAAATACAGCAGTCACTAGTGGGTTGCTGGTATGACGAGAAGTTCTCAAATGCAATTTAATTCCACATGTGCCTTTTATTATTGTCCACAATACTAAAAATTAAAATAGTAAAGTTTTATTATTATATCAGCACCAAGATTATCAATTTTATTTGCAGATTTATTATCAACTGTTATTTGCAATTTGATTCACATTGGTGCTTTGATTGCAGAAATTCAATCAAGCATGGAAAAGTGGCAGTAGGATATCTGGCTCCCAAATTCTTTAATTTTTTAAAATAATTTTTAAAACAAACCATATATCGAAAACAACATAAGACTTATTCTAAAGTTTTTATTCTTAAACTTATTTAAAAACATTTATGAAAAATAAATTAATTAAACTAGCATAAAGCTTAATGAGTGGTACTCACCTTAGATAAATCTGCTGCTTTACATGAAGTTGGGTGGAAGTATGATTTGAAGCTTAGAGTAGTTTAAAATAAATTAAAATTGAGATGTTTGTATAAACTCGGAATTAAAATTTGCTCAATGAAGTAGACGTGCACAACTTCGTCCCTGGTTGTCATTGAAGAATTAAATTTAAAACTTTAAAATTGATATGAGACTGGTGAGGCCAATAGTCATGAACGACTGGCTTTCGTATTAACGTCTTCAGTTGGCAATACTAAAGAGAAAAGAAATGGCGTGTTTTTAAGGACTTCTATGTTCCCGTGATGCACTTTGTAACATGTCGGAATCTTATGTGCATAAGATTCCAGACCGGGGAGAGGTTGGTGGGAATCTTATGCACATAAGATTCCCACATGTTACAAAGTGCATCACGGGAACATAGAAGTCCTTTTAAATTTCTTTTCTTTTTAGTATTGCCAACTGAAGACGTTAATACAAAATGTCAGTCGTTCATGACTATTGGCTTCACCAGTCTCATATCAATTTTAAAGTTTTAAATTTGATTCTTCAATGACAACCAGGGACGAAGTTGTGCCCTTCTACTTCCTTGAGCAAATTTTAATTCCGTGTTTATACAAACATCTCAATTTTAATTTATTTTAAACTACTCTAAGCTTCAAATCATACTTCCACCCTAACTTCATGTAATGCAGCAGATTTATCTAAGGTGAGTACTGTACATTAAAACATTCTATAAATTATCTAAATTGATTAAACTAATAATACTTAAAAGATATATTTTATTTCTTCTTATATCTGCAGTATCGTAGAAGACTCAGATGCACTTAGTGTAACTTTTAGGATTGCACATGTTAAAGGGTTAAATTTATAAAAGTAGGTTTTTTTTTGGTTTATATTTTATGTAAACCCCAAACACAAGAGGTATTAGAACCTATAGTACTTAGTACGTGCTTGGTACCGTGGGTTGGAGATTGAGAAGACGAAAGAAGATATTTGTTGACATTGGACATGAACTTCTGTAGACTGTAATTTTCAGGAAATACGTATGAAGGAAGGTTGTTCCAGAAAATGGCAGTTGAATTAATAAACAAGGAAGGTGAAAAGTTGGTTCTGTGAGTTTGAAGTTGGACAGTAAATGGATGTTGGCTGGTGGCAGCACGTGTTTGGACTATTTTGAAAGAGAGAGTGGGAATTATAGAAGCCAATTCAGAAGAACAGTGCCCATGGAAGTGTCCGTAGAAAAGGCATGCAGCAGAAACAGTACGTCTATGAGACAGCGAGTGGAGAGACTCTGTTAGAGATGAATTATTAGCATTAGCATTAGTAGAGGCATTTGATGCAAGAAAGCAAGGTTATGCAGCATCAGCCAAAAAAAAAAAAAAAAAAAAAAAACCACTTCCACTTCACCCCTCTGTTCGTTCAAAATACCTGTCCAGCTGAGCCTTAAACTTATTTAGGCTATCAACCTCCACCACAAGGGGTGGAAGTCTGTTCCACCAACCAACCACCCGCTGGCTAAAGGCAAATTTCCGAACGTCTATCCTACATCTGTCTTTCCTCAATTTGAATTTATGCCCTCTCAGGTGATTTTTCTGAGATAGAGGAAGAATCCCATCAGCATTGAGCATGCTTAAACCATTCAAGGCTTTATACACCTCTATCAGATCACCTCGCTGGTGCCTAGTCTCCAGACACTGTAATTTGCAAAACTTAAGCCTTTCTTCGTAAGAGCACCCCTTTGTTCCATTCACTAATCTTGTTGCCCTTCTCTGTACTCGTTCCAGCAGCTCTACATCCTTCTTGAAATGAGGCCTCCAGACCTGTATACAGTACTCTAGGTGTGGCCTGACCATTGCCTTATACAATGGAATAATCACCTCCTTATCCCTGCTGGAAACATTCCTGTATATCATTGACAATACTCCATGAGCTACTCTTGCAGCCCGTCTGCACTGCTCAGAGAACTTCATATCTGCCTGCACAACCATCCCCAAGTCCCTTTCATTCTCTACCACTGTCAGTGTAGTACCACAGAGTTGATACGTTGCTCTGGGGTTGCTGTTTCCCATGTGTAGTACTTTACATTTGTCAATGTTAAACTTCATTTGCCACCTCTCAGCCCATCTGCTCAACCTTTCCAGATCCTGTTATGCAACCAAGTTACAAAGGAGGTTAGGCAGGCGAAGGCAGATTACGAGAAATCCGTGGCAAGGGATTCAAAGAAAAACAGCAAAGAGTTCTTTACTTATGTAAACTCTAGAAGGAAAGGGATGAATCAGATTGGTCCACTTGATATTGATGGGTCAAGTGTTGATGATCCTGCTCAGGTAGCTAACAAACTAAATGAATATTTTGCATCGACATTCACACATGAGGAGTTATTCAGCGAGGGGAATGCCAGAGGTGTATTCAACTCTAGCAGTAAGCTACAGAATCTTGAAATAACTGGGAGTAAAGTGGAGGAGAAACTGTTGAAGATAAACACAAGAAAGGCACCAGCGAGGTGATCTGATAGAGGTGTATAAAGCCTTGAATGGTTTAAGCATGCTCAATGCTGATGGGATTCTTCCTCTAGCTCAGAATAATCACCAGAGAGGGCATAAATTCAAATTGAGGAAAGACAGATGTAGGATAGACGTGCAGAAATTTGCCTTTAGCCAGCGGGTGGTTGGATAGTGGAACAGACTTCCATCCCTTGTGGTGGAGGTTGATAGCCTAAATAAGTTTAAGGCTCAGCTGGACAGGTATTTTGAACGAACAGAGGGGTGAAGTGGAAGTGGTTTTTTTTTTTTTTTTTTTTTTTGGCTGATGCTGCATAAGCTTGCTTTCTTGCATCAAATGCCTCTACTAATGCTAATGCTAATGCTGTTGCAGCAGCATAGTGTCAGTAGTGCCTACCCTGCCTACCTTTGTATCGTCTGCAAACTTGGACATTAAGCTTGATATACCATCATCAATATCATTTATAAAAACAGAAAACAATAATGGACCCAACACTGAGCCCTGAGGGACTCCACTAATAACATTAGTCCACGATGAGCAGTGTCCATTGATTACCACTCTCTGTCTTCTACCCCTCAACCACCCCTTTATCCATAGCAGCAATTTGCCTCCAATGTTACACTGCTCCAATTTGTGTAGCAGTCTTCCATGTGCAACAGTATCAAAAGCCTTTCTAAGATCCAAGTATATAATATCAAAGTTATTCCCTGCATCCAGTTCTTTTGTGACTGCATCATAGTATCCAATCAAGTTGGTCAGGCAAGACTTCCCCTTAACAAAACCATGCTGTGTCTGAGCTATAACTGAAGTCTTGTCTAAATGATCCTGCAGTGCTTCTTTAACCAGTGCCTCCATTAATTTTCCTGGAACAGAAGTTAAGCTCACAGGTCTATAATTACTTGTGTCAGCCTTTGATCCTCCTTTGTGAATTGGGGTCACATTTGCACATTTCCAGTCTATGGGTACCTCCCCTGAGTCCAAGGAAGCTCTCATAATTATGGCTAAAGGTTTGCTTACTTCCTTTGCTGCCTCCTTTAATATAACTGGATAGATCCCATCCACCCCGGGTGCCTTTCTTGTGTTTATCTTCAACAGTTTCTCCTCCACTTTACTCCCAGTTATTTCAAGATTCTGTAGCTTACTGCTAGAGTTGAATACACCTCTGGCATTCCCCTTGCTGAATAACTCCTCATGTGTGAATGTCGATGCAAAATATTCATTTAGTTTGTTAGCTACCTGAGCAGGATCATCAACAGTTGACCCATCAATATCAAGTGGACCAATCTGATTCATCCCCTTCCTTCTAGAGTTTACATAAGTAAAGAACTCTTTGCTGGTTTTCTTTGCATCCCTTGCCAAGGATTTCTCGTAACTGCCTTCGCCTGCGTAACCTCCTTTGTAACTAGGTTGCATATCAACTTGTATCTATCATAGGCTTCTGTGTCATGTGTTAATTTGTAAGTATCCCATGCATTTTTCTTCTCTGCCATATGCCTCATTAGTTCATCTGACATCCATTTTGGCCTAAACCTTGAACAATATTTCTTAGTTGGTATGTAAAGCCTAGTAGCTTCCAAGATCAGTTCTTAGAATGCTTCCCATTTTGAATTTGCTGTTGGTAACATCAACAGTTGGTCCCACTGTATAGAATTTAAATACTGTCTCAGTCCATCGTAGTCGCCTTTACGGAAGCAATAACCCTTCCCTATACCCCTAATGGTAGTTACCTCTTTGAGTAAATCCCACTTCAGCACACTGTGATCACTGCCACCTAGTGGTTCATTTATCTGCAGATTCTTAATGCATGAAGAATCGCTGCTGATAATCAAATCAAGAGTATTACTCCCTCTAGTTGCCTCCCGAACATGTGATGTAGAAAACAATCATCCAATAAATCCACAAAAGCCCTGCTAGTGCGTGAGTAACCAGCCCCCAAATTCCAGTCAATATCTGGTAAATTAAAATCTCCCATTATAAGACTCCCTGATTCACTGGCCCACTCTATTTCCCTGTACAGTTCCTTATTATACTCATCAGAGTCATTAGGCCTATAGCACACTCCTACTCTCAATTTTGATCTCCCAATGCTTATGTCACACCAAACTGACTCAACACTGCACTGTCCAGCGATGTCGACTGGCTTCACTTCCTTGGTTTTTATGTGTTTCTTAACTAATAGCATAACCCCTCCCTATCCTGTCTATCCTTTCTGTAGACGTTGTACTCCCCAAATTGCAGTTCTGCATCCCTCATATCTGTGTGACACCACGTCTCTGAGATCCCAACAATATCTGCCTTTGATGTTTTGAGCAGTACCTCAAATTCATCAAATTTATTTACTAAACTCCTAGCATTGGTGTACACACAGGTATACCTGCACCTGTTTCTATTCTTAGCTACCCTAACACAACCCATGTGTTTACTTGTACCGCAATGGCTCCCAGCAGTCTCTGAAATACCATGCATCTTGTTTTTCAGGCTTCTGCTCATTCTAATAGAAGCAGTGCAAGAATCTCTTTCACCTCTGCCAGTGGCTACTGTCAATCTATTGGTCTTTGTCTCCCCCCAAGCTAGCAGTTTTCCGACCCACCTAACACTGCCTCGATAGCATCAGCAAATATTCTTGCACCCTTTCTATTTAAGTGTATCCCATCCCTGTAGAAGCAATCTCTCCTGTTAACAAGTACAGTCCAGGCTGAAAAAAATTCTACCCCTTGAGCCTTGCACAATCTTTCCAGGGCCGAATTGATCGACAAGGCTCTCATCATATACTCCCTCCTATCGTGTCTGGGCAGAATTGCAGACACTTTCAAATTCAACCCTAATTCTCGACTTTTGTTCAGCAGTGACCTGTACTTGTTAAGTAATTCTGGCGGTCTCCTACTCTTAATATTATTAGTGCCAACGTGTACAACTATATCACCTTTTGTGCCCTTAAAAGATGATATTCGCTCTACAACGTCATCAACCTTTGCCCCTGGCAGACATACCCTGGTCCTGTTCCACCTATCTTTTTTACAAAGCATGTTCCCCGTTTCCCTGACAATAGAATCACCAACAACTACTAGTTCCTTCGTGACCAGCGCAGTCTGCCTTGGGGGTTGCCTCTGTGTCACGCGATGCCCAAGTGCAAGCTCTGGCGTTGATGTGGGCAGCTGAGAGCTTGATGGGCCCCTCAATTTAGTTTCTTAAATTAACCTATTATTAATTAACCTAACTGCCCTCTTCTGAATGGAATCAAGAAGCCTGAGAGAGAGCGAGGTTTTGGGGGCACCGCCCCAGATGTGGGAACAATATTCCATGGTAGGGCAGATTTGCAATATGTAAAGAATGAACAGCTGTTTGGAAGAAAAGTAAGGTGGAGAGCAAAAGAAAAAAACCAAGTTTTTTAGATGCAGAGGAAGCAATATTTGTAATGTGCTTGTGCCAAGAGAGATTAGAAGTCAGGGTAATCTCCAAAAGATATATATCATTTTGCCTAGAAATCGGAGTGTCACCAAAGATAAGCATGGGAGCAGAAGAATCCTTTTTGCGAAATATAAGACAAGACTGATATTTAGAAGGATTGAAATCAACTAAGTTCTCTTTGCCCCACTGGAGAATTACCTGGAGATCGGTATTTAAGGAATTGGTAACAGATTTTCAAGAAGTTGAAGCTGATTGAGCAGGACAAGGTTTCTCAAAATGGAAAGTGGAATGCAAAATTCTTTCTAAAGAATGCATGACTGTATGCATGCATGCTCAGTTTAATAAATAATTCTTCTTAAAAGACTGCTTTTGAACCATTTGGGATTCCAATTTCAAGTCAGAGGTGTGAGAAAAGCCAATGACAGGATTCAGAATCAATTTAACAAGTTATTTATTACTTTTATTATTTTTTTTTTCTTATGGCTGATATTTACTTTTATACATCTTCACAGAATAATCTTTTATTATTGGTATCATGGCATAGGGCAGGGGTCGGCAACCTGTGGCTCTCTGAAAATGTAACTGTGGCTCTTTAACTTTTAGCCCACATGAAGCATAATTTGAAATGGAGTTAGAGGACTTAAAAATCAAGGACATGTGGAGTGCAAGACTAAAATGCCTTAAAACTTAAATTGAGGATTTGGAAAGGCAAAAAGGCTGCCCTTGCAATTCTACACAAATGGACGGTGATAGATGAGTTGAAAAAACAAAACCAAATTGTGTTCGATGCGTGGAGTAGCTTACTGGACAAGTATATAGATTTGAAAATATTTGCGTTTTGACTTCTCACAGTTTTTGGTTAGGCGTATTTCTGTGAGCAAATATTTTCGAACATGAACTATATTAAAAATAAATCAAGAAACTGTCTGCAATGTGAGTTTCTCAGCATGTTTAAAGATGAAAATTACAGTATACTTGTCTGACGTTGAGAGACTCGCTCAAAAAGTTCAGCAGCAAAAGTCACATTAATTCGTACCTAATTGAATGTTTGTTATGTTTTTTCAGTATTAATAAATAATATTTCAAAATATATATTTTTTAATAAAACACCTTCCCACTCTATTGCATTTCTTTAAAAAACCCTTCCCCCCCTGCTTGAGCTGAGGTGCGGCTCTTCCAATTCTCTTTTTTTTTTTTCTTTTTTTTTTTAAATTAGATCAAAAATGGCTCTTCACCCAAAAAAAATGTTCCTGACCCCTGGCATAAGGTTTCTTAATTTTATCAGCTGAATTGAAAACCTGTAGTATATACTGAATGTAGTAAGTGTCTGCTGTGGTTATTTATTTATTTCTTTTTTTATTTTTTTAGGAAGACTTGTGTGGGCATCGTGGATTACTTCCAAATACAGAACAACAAACATTCCAGATGTTGCTTCCTGTAGGAGTATACAAGCAGTATGAACGACTGCTGCTTCCTCTTACTGCAGTATGAATTTTGCTTTTTATTTTTGCTTGCTAATAACACTGGTCAACATGTAAAACGTTACAAAAATGAAAATACCCAATCTTGACTAATTGTATGCTGCTGAACACAAAAATCACATTAAAATTTGCCTTTTGGTTTTTGTTCAAATTGCAGTTGGGGTTTCATATTAGTGATTTACTCAACATTATGAACTACGGCTCTTGGCAAAACATATGGCAACACTGCAGTATCACGTAATCGGCAAACGTTGGCTCGCTCTGCATCACATGATAAGTTGTTGTCACCTCAAATGCATCTTCAAATCTGTTGGTAATCCTCAAATATGGCTAGGTACTGGATGATTTGTTCTCAGTTAACGATGTTCTCTGTGAGATTCCTACTTTTTGTGCAGTATTTGTGTCGTGTAAGATTAATATGCCCCGCAATTGTGTGAATAGTTCAGATGACTTCTGTTACGTATGTAGAGAAGTCGCACGTTAATGTCAAGAAAGCGTCCCTAAAAGAAGGCCTGCTTCTTGTACTTTGAATGTAAGGTAGGCGACCAGGACAAGAACTGGACTCCACACATATGCTGCACTATCTGTTCAGGCGCCTCCATAGCCAGGTGGGAAGGAGCAGCAGTGCGTAGCACACGCTTCTTGATTAAACCGGGGTTCAAGCCTGTCACCACCAAATACGGAGGATGCGGAAAGGTCAGGGAATGACCACTGCATATCCCGGAGCAATATGGCCTTAGTTGCTAATGCTCCTAAAAACCAAATAACAAACAAACAACTATCTGTTCATCAAAACTCAATGTGTGGGTGAATTGAAAGGGACGTTTTATGCCTTTCGCAGTGCCCATGATATGGGGGAAGCCAACAAATCATGTCACAGACTGTTACTTCTGTATGGTGCCTCCTATTAGAAAATGACAATGAAGAAAAAGTGGCCTGTGACATTCCCAAATATACAATCTGCAATTCATCCGATGTCTCACAATGAAGTATTACCTATTCCTGAACCACCCGAATGTTTTTCTGTACACTCTGATGAAGGTGAAGCTACTGATGAACATCAATTTGATCTACACAAAGAAATAGACGAGCCGTCTGCATCAACGGATCCACCATTTTGTCCAAACCTTTATCCTAAATATCCAAACACACAAGATCACAGAAAGTGAGCTTAATGACTTCATTGGGGATCGTCATCGGGGATCAGAGTCTGGACCTCAACCTCCACTGAGCATGCATGGGACCAAAACAATCTTCTTCCAAACCCGTCCTGGCACCTGCTTTACAGGAATTTTAAGCCACCATACCAAGCCAAAGTGGCACTATTGTATGTTAGATTTTAGAATTGAAATGTCTTTTTTGCAACAACCATCGACTGGGAAAGTGCCGATAATTGTGACTTTAAGTATTAGCATTAATAGTGACAAATGATACAAGAAAGCAAGATTATACTGTATTAGCAAAAAAAAAATTACCCATTTCATGTGTCCATTCCCTCAAATTCATTGTCTTGTTCTTCCTTTATTTAAACTATCCACTTCCATAACAGCACATGGAAGTTTCTTCCACCAATGAACCACCTGCTGGCTAAAGGCAAACTTCTGTATGTCTGTTCGGCAACCATTCTTCCTCAGGTTGATATTATGCCTCTCGTGTATGTAGTCTGAGCAAGAGGAAGAATCCCATCAGCATTGAGTTTTCTCAATCCATTCAGAGCCTATGTATATATTAATACACAGCCATTTCTGAATAAACAGAATATTTATAAGGCGGCATCGTTTTAAGTTATATCTCATATTGCGAATACCTTCACAACGAGTTGCCATGATATTGCCTACTTCGAATAAGTAACGCTTCACCTAAGGAGAAGACTAATGTTACTTATTCTCAGATAGGTACCACCATCCAGACGGCACCATTTCAGGGCTATTTGGCCCTTCTTCGCTGTGTGGGTAGGTACCCAAGTGATGCAATGATGATGCATTCAGAGCCTTAAACACCACAATCAGATTACCCCACAGGTGCCTAGTCTACAGAAGCTGCTGTTTGCAGATTTGAAGCCTTTCTTGATAAGAGCACCTTTTGTTCCATCACCAATCTCATTTTTCTCTGTACCTTTTCCAGCAGCTCTTCATCCTTCCTAAAATTAGGCCACCAGACTTGTTTGCAGTACTCAAGGTGTGGCCTGACCATTGCCTTATACAATGGAATAAACCACTCCTTATTCCTGCTGACAAAATTTCTGTATATTATTGAGAAAACCTCATGGCCGCTTTGGAAGTCTGTCTACACTTCTCAGAGAACTTCATTTCTGACTACACAATTACCCCCAGGTCTTTTTAATTTTCCACTACCCTGAGTGTAGTGCCATACAGTTAGTATATGTTACTCTGAGGTGTCTGTAACCAAGGCAAGGCTTTCCGTAACAAGGCCTCCATAGCTGAGTAGTCAGGAGTGGGAGTGCAGCAGCACACTCTTTGAGTAGACCGGGGTTCAAGCCTCTGACTGTCAAATACTGTTGATCTGCCAATGCACACTGGACCAGCGTGGCAGATTATGTTCCATTCCCTCAACATGAATTGTTGAGGAGACTTCCATCCTGCAGTGGGTTGATAATGGCTGCACTTTACGTTTTTTTTTTTGTTTGTTTTTTTTTTTAATCAAGGTTACTGCTACTCATTGCAGTAACTTTGCATTTGTCAATGTTAAACTTCAATTGCCATTTCTGAGCCATTTGCCTAATTTCTCTAGATCCTGTTGCAGTAGCATACTGTCATTACTGATCGACTCGAGTCACAGATATCTGAAACAAGTTAATCACAGAATCTAGCATACCTCTAGGAAAAGGAAAATGCTTACTTTACATATGTTAGTACTATTTAAATAGGTTGTTTTCTTCACCCGTGAAGAAAACATCTCCTTTAAATAGTAATAACTGTTAACATTTATAATATACATTCTCAGATATCTTTGAATACAGTTGGCTTTTAAAAAAAATTTATTGCAAAACTAAATAATTACGAGGTAGACTCACTGCTATACCATGGAAAGTGAAAATATTGCCTGTAAAGAAATCGAAAACTGAAATGTGAATATTCTTCTTCTTCTTCTTCAGTGTACTGTCTCTTTGCAGAGGTTGGCTATTATCTTCACAATTGACAAACATGAGGTAGAAGTCATAAGCAAATCCTCATTACTCTGGTCATATGACTCTCTGAGGCTTGCCAACCAAGATTTCCTTCTTTTTCCATTGATTTTGCTCTGGATTTAGTTTAGTATATTAAAATTAAAAACCTTCAATATTATTTCAAAAACTAACCTGCAATTAAGAGCTTGAGTTACATGCAACCAAACTCTATAGCCATAAATAGGAAACCAATATATAATATCTGTATATTATATACAATCAGACCACTCAAATATATTTTCTTTAACAGAAAATATATTTTCTGTTAATTTTTATGAACGGTGTGCAGTAAAATCCAGTGTACAACAAAAAATAACCAAATATTTTATGAAATAATTCATTCTTAAAAGTGTACTACTATATTGTGCACTTCATGTAAGTAGTCATTTCTTAATATGTATGTATTAATAAATTAATTGTTTTAAAATGTTAGAAATTTTATTCATTCCCACTTATTTCTGATTTATTTCCCATCTTATTATTATTATTATTATTATTATTATTATTATTAGCCATATGGTGCAAGGAAGCCTGAGGTTTATGCTGCACCAGCCAAAAAAAATAAAAATTCTGAATTACCCTAAGAGAGAGAGAGAGAGAGGAGTCAGAAGTAGAAGGGAATCACCAAGAAAGAGAAGATGATGATATCCAGCACGGACCCTGGGTGTGCCAAGCCCATACTCACCAGATGTGAGCTCCTGGGGATAATATATATCCTCTATTTTACTATATTTCTGAACATTGACAGTACTTTTCATTGTTGAAAAGGTCATATTTCTGTATAACGAAATTTCTGTTTAACAAATTTTTTCAAGTGAACGTTCGATTTTGTTATATAGAAATCCAATCCAACTGAATAAATGTTTGGAGTTAATGCTGCAATTATAAGTTTGGTATTCTTTAAAAAAACAGTGCCTATGCAAGACAGTACTTTAATTTTTACTTGATGATACTCCAAGTAAACTTATTTGTGTATAATTTTAAGTATGTTTTTTTTGTACTAGTCTACTTATTTTTGTCTTTCCATCGATTCTGGTGGTGTTGCTTTTTAAATTACTAAACCTGTTGTGTATACTGGGAAAACAGAAGGGGCAGATTCCATTTTTAATATGCAATAGTTTATGATTATACTTCAGTACAACTTCAAATGGGGAAATGGCATTACAGTATCAGATATTCAAATTGCACTTACTATTTGGTATACATGTGGGTGTGGGAGGAAATCATTTTTAACACTTTAACATTTACTTGTAATGAAGCTGTTTATAATGAAATAATAACAAAATTTATTATAAGGAAGATTGTTCTTTTGCAACTGGAGAGAAATCTTTGAAAGAACTATAACATTTATCTTTATTTTATAAATATCTTCACAAAAATTTATTGTTACAACTAACCCCATATGTGGGAATCATTTGAAACAACTTTGAGGATTAATTGTAATACATATAAGCTTAGG
The DNA here is from genome assembly GCF_048544385.1 of Mastigoproctus giganteus. Taxonomy (NCBI): domain Eukaryota; kingdom Metazoa; phylum Arthropoda; class Arachnida; order Uropygi; family Thelyphonidae; genus Mastigoproctus; species Mastigoproctus giganteus. The sequence goes on along the minus strand of NC_143584.1, from coordinate 60,027,905 downwards.
GGAGAATACTGGAGAATACTCACACTTTAAGGGCACAAAAGGTGATATAGTTGTATACGTTGGCATTAATGATATCAAGAGTAGGAGACTGGCAGAATTACTTAACAAGTACAGGTCACTGTTGAAAAAAAGCCGTGAATTAGGGTTGAATTTGAAAGGGTCTGCAATTCTACCCAGACACGATAGGAAGGAGTATATGATGAGAGCCTTGTCGATCAATTCAGCCCTGGAAAGTTTGTGCAAGGCTCAAGGGGTAAAATTTATTTCTGCCTAGTCTGTGCTTGTTAACAGGAGAGACTGCTTCTACAGGGATGGGATACACTTAAATAGACAGGGTGCAAGAATATTTGCTGATGCTATCGAGGCAGTGTTAGGTGGGTCGGAAAACTGCTAGCTTGGGGGGATACATTAACAGTAGCCACTGGCAGAGGTGAAAGTGATTCTTGTACTGGTTCTATTAGAATGAGCAGAAGCCTGGAAAACAAGATGCAGGATATTTCAGAGACTGCTGGGAGTCATTGCGGTACACGTAAACACATGGGTTGTGTTAGGGTAGCTAAGAATAGGAACAGGTGCATGTATACTTGCGTGTACACCAATGCTAGGAGTTTGATAAATAAATTTGATGAATTTGAGGTATTGCTCAAAGCATCAAAGGCGGATATTGTTGGGATATCAGAGACGTGGTGTCACACAGATATAAGGAATGCAGAACTGGAATTTGGGGAGTACAACATCTACAGAAAGGATAGACAGGATAGGAAGGGAGGAGGGGTTATGCTATTAGTTAAGAAACACATAAAATCCAAGGAAGTGAAGCCAGTCGACATCGCTGGACAGTGCAGTGTCGAGTCAGTTTGGTGTGACATAAGCATTGGGAGATCAAAATTGAGAGTAGGAGTGTGCTATAGGCCTAATGACTCTGATGAGTATAATAAGTAAATGTACAGGGAAATAGTGGGCCAGTAAATCAGAGAGTCTTATAATGGAGGATTTTAATTTCCCAAATATTGACTGGAATTTGTGGGTTGGTCACTCACACACTAACAAGGCTTTTGTGGATTTATTGGATGATTGTTTTCTACATCAGCATGTTCGGGAGGCAACTAGAGGGAGTAATACTCTTGATTTGATTATCTGTAGTGATTCTTCATGCATTAAGAATCTGCAGGTAAATGAACCACTAGGTGGCAGTGATCAGTGTGCTGAAGTGGGATTTACTCAAAGAGGTAACTACCATTAGGTGTAAAGGGAAGGGTTATTGCTTTCGTAAAGGCGACTGCGATGGACTGAGACAGTATTTAAATTCTATACAGTGGGACCAACTGATGATGTTACCAACAGCAAATTCAAAATGGGAGGCATTCAAAGAACTTATCTCGGAAGCTACTAGGCTTTACATACCAACTAAGAAATATTGTTCAAGGTTTAGGCCTAAGTGGATGTCAGATGAACTAATGAGACATATAGCAGAGAAGAAAAATGGATGGGATACATACAAATGTTGTTGTTGTTTGTTGTTGTTTTTTTTTTTTAGGAGCATTAGCAACTAAGGCCATATTGCTCCGGTGCGGTGGTCATTCCCTGACCTTTCCGCATCCTCCGTATTTGGTAGTGACAGGCTCGAACCCCGGTCTAATCAAGAAGCGTGTGCTACGCACTGCTGCTCCTTCCCACCTGGCTACGGAGGCGCCTACATACAAATGAACACTTGACACAGAAGCGATACAAGTTGATCTGTAACCAAGTTACAAAGGAGGTTAGGCAGGCGAAGACAGATTACGAGACATCTTTGGCAAGGGATGCAAAGAAAAACAGCAAAGAGTTCTTTACTTATGTGAACTCTAGAAGGAAGGGGATGAATCAGATTGGCCCACTTGATATCGATGGGTCAACTGTTGATGATCCTGCTCAGGTAGCTAACAAACTGAATGAATATTTTGCATCGACATTCACACATGAGGAGTTATTCAGCGAGGGGAATGCCAGAGGTGTATTCAACTCTGGCAGTAAGCTAGAGAATCTTGTAATAACTGAGAGTAAAGTCGAGGAGAAATTGTTGAAGATAAACACAAGAAAGGCACCTGGGGTGGATGGAATCTATCCAGTTATATTAAAGGAGGCAGCAAAGTAAGCAAACCCTTAGCCATAATTATGAGAGCTTCCTTGGACTCAGGGGAAGTACCCATGGACTGGAGATGTGCAAATGCGACCCCAATTCACAAAGGAGGATCAAAGGGTGACACAAGTAATTATAGACCTGTTAGTTTAACTTCTGTTCCTGGAAAATTAATGGAGGCAATGGTTAAAGAAGCACTGCAGGATCATCTAGACAAGACTTCAGTTATAGCTCAGACACAGCATGGTTTTGTTAAGGGAAAGTCTTGCCTGCCAATTTGATTGGATACTATGATGCAGTCACAAAAGAACTGGATGCAGGGAATAACTTTGATATTATATACTTGAATCTTAGAAAGGCTTTTGATACTGTTGCACAAGGAAGACTGCTGCACAAATTGGAGCAGTGTGGCATTGGAGGCAAATTGCTGCTATGGATAAAGGGGTGGTTGAAGGGGAGAAGACAGAGAGTGGTAATCAATGGACACTGCTCATCGTGGACTAATGTTATTAGTGGAGTCCCTCAGGGTTCAGTATTGGGTCCATTATTGTTTTCTGTATTTATAAATGATATTGATGATGGTATATCAAGCTTAATGTCCAAGTTTGCAGACGATGCGAAGGTTGGCAGGGTTGTCAAGGACACTACTGACACTATGCTACTGCAACAGGATCTGGAAAGGTTGAGCAGATGGGCTGAGAGGTGGCAAATGAAGTTTAACATTGACAAATGTAAAGTACTAAATATGGGAAACAGCAACCCCAGAGCAACGTATCAACTCTGTGGTACTACACTGACAGTGGTAGAGAATGAAGGGGACCTGGGGGTGGATGTGCAGGCAGATATGAAGTTTTCTGAGCAGTGCAGACGGGCTGCAAGAGTAGCTCATGGTGTATTGTCGATGATATATAGGAATTTTTCTAGCAGGGATAAGGAGGTGATTATTCCTTTGTATAAGGCAATGGTCAGACCGCACCTAGAGTACTGTATACAGGTCTGGAGGCCTCATTTCAAGAAGGATGTAGAGATGGTGGAACGAGTACAGAGAAGGGCAACAAGATTAGTGAATGGAACAAAGGGGTGCTCTTATGAAGAAAGGCTTACGTTTTGCAAATTACAGTGTCTGGAGACTAGGCACCGGCGAGGTTGTTGTTGTTGTTATTTGGTTTTTAGGAGCATTAGCAACTAAGGCCATATTGCTCCGGGATATGCGGTGGTCATTCCCTGAATGACCTTTCCGCATCCTCCGTATTTGGTGGTGACGGGCTCGAACCCCGATCTAATCAAGAAGCGTGTGCTACGCACTGCTGCTCCTTCCCACCTGGCTACGGAGGCGCCAACCCGGCGAGGTGATCTGATAGAGATGTATAAAGCCTTGAATGGTTTGAGCATGCTCAATGCTGATGGGATTCTTCCTCTTGCTCAGAATAATCACCTGAGAGGGCATAAATTCAAATTGAGGAAAGACAGATGTAGGATAGACGTGAGGAAATTTGCCTTTAGCCAGCGGGTGGTTGGTTGCTGGAATAGACTTCCATCCCTTGTCATGGAAGTTGATAGCCTAAATAAGTTTAAGGCTCAGCTGGACAGGTATTTCGAACGAACAGAGGGGTGAAGTGGAAGTGGTTATTTTTTATTTATTTATTTATTTATTTTTATTTATTTTTTTTGCTGATGCTGCGTAAGCTTGCTTTCTTGCATCAAATGCCTCTACTAATGCTAATGCTAATCTGTAAAAAGATCCACAGTAATATTATTAAAATGCAAGGTTTACGAATTTTCAAATTTTGCAACAATTAGAACAGTATTAAAACTGAAATTGTTAAGTTGATTAAAAAATTGAAGCTATTTTGACACAGTTACTCATAAACTGGATTTAAGGAACAATTTGACATAGTTTATTTGGATTTTGGCAAATCATTTGGCTCTGACTCTCATAAGAGGTTGCTGTATAAGCTTGAACAGGTTGGGATTACTGATAAGATTGCAAGATGGATTGGTGGGTGGCTGCAGGGCAGAAGACAGAGGGTTGTGATTAATGGATATTGTCTTAATTAATTTAATTTTTGTTGATTTATGGTATAATTAAATTTAGTAGTTACTTTTATGGTCAGCAACTGTTTGCATAAAAGGATGCGTTATATATGTGTATAGGTGGACATGTTATTGGCTGTTTTATATAGCTTACAGTCGTAGAATGAATACATTTTGTACAAACAAAATGAATACATTTTGTAGTGTATGACCATGATATTTTGCTATGTAATGTATGTTCCTCTTTTATTTTTTATTTTATTTTTTATTCTATTTTTTTATTTTATTGCTTATCTTATTTTATTTTAATCTGGGTCCATATTTTATATAATATCTTACTTCGAACTCAGTTCTGATACTGTATTAATTTAGGCTTTCTTCCATTATTTTATGGACTTAATGGTACCTAGGGGTACTTTAATATTGGTAGTTACTTCAGAATCTTAACTTTGACCTTTTTAGTCTGACTGCTGAAATGGTAAGGATGCTATCTAAGCTCCAATAATTGCCCTATATATATTTATTACCCTAATTTGACTTTAAGGGTTTTACTGGTATTGGGATCTTAGAAACATAGTTTTGGTGGCTAATTACTTCTTTCTTGTACATCTACAGATGTTAGTCCTGTTGAGAGCCTGTTTTGTACAGGCACTTTAATATGGTGGTATTTTTTACTTTTCTTTTCTCTTTCTTTGTGTTTATTTGATCTCTTTTCACATAGTCATTTGATTATATTTCATTTTCAAACTTTACCTTTTTAGCACATTATGATAAATTTTGCAGCCTGCTTTCTAAAACGGCATGGCTTTAGATGCTGATTGTTGGTATTTAGTTATATAATAGTATACGTACAAAATCTTCTATATATATATATACAGAAGACGTCTATCCAGAAACACTGCATAGTTCTTGCCTCTTGAAACAAACCGAAATCTTGGAATTCCAAACATTATTGTAATATATTTTTCATAATTCATCGTTCAATTTCTTGTATTTTTTCAGCTGCCTGTTAAGAGAAATATGACAGTAATATAGTTTATATATTGTGTCTTGAAATCCATTTTGCCTACAAAAAATAGATAACAATAGGTCCAATGTCATGGCAGATGCAACCATAAATTATATGGTCTGCATTGCCACAACTTGGCACCAGTGCATACTTTAATGCCTCCAAGGTCATGGTGGTATTGATTAGAAGGTGTCTCCCAAAATTTATTCAAAATTTCTTGGGTAATTGAAGGTTATATTAGACTGAGTTCTTAGGTATTTGACGGTTAGATTGAGTTCTTGGGTAATTGATGTTAGACTGAATACGACAGAAGCCTCTCTTTATGCTACTAAAATAATTCATTTATTAAAAATTACCTGAACATTGGTGTATAGGTACTTAGCTGTCTCTATATCAGAATCTCCTCTCGTTTCCAAAACATGCACATGATTCAACAACTCAAGGAATAAAATAGAAACTTGAACTAAGAATAATGGATATTGATTCTTTGTACATAAAACAAGTGGAATATATTTCTGCAGGAAACACCACTTATACTGTGATTCAGAATTACTTTGGAATAATATGGCTTCCTTTTGCTTTTGAAGTCTGATTTTTTGGTACTAATTTAGACAACAAACTCAACTTCATGTCACTTTCCTGAAGAAGCTAACCATTCTCAAAGACTTATCAGCTAAAACTTGGGATATTAGCATTACCATTAGTAGAGGCATATGATGCAAGAAAGCAAGCTTATTCAGCATCAGCCAAAAAAAAAAAAACAACCACTACTCCCATTTCACCCCTCCGTTCGTTCGAAATACCTGTCCAGCTGAGCCTTAAATTTGTTTAGGCTATCAACTTCAACAACAAGCGATGGGAGTCTATTCCACAAACCAACTGCCCGCTGGCTAAAGGCAATTTCCGCACATCTATCCGACATCCGTCCTTCCTCAATTTGAATTTATGCCCTCTCAGGTGATTATTCTGAGCAAGAGGAAGAATCCCATCGGCATTGAGCATGCTCAAGCCATTCAAAGCCTTATACACCTCTATCAGATCACCTCGCCGATGCCTAGTCTCCAGGCTCTGTAATTTGCAAAACTTAAGCCTTTCTTCGTAAGAGCAACCCTTTGTTCCATTCACTAATCTTGTTACCCTTCTCTGTACTCGTTCCAGCAGCTCTACATCCTTCTTGAAATGAGGCCTCCAGACCTGTATACAGTACTCAAGGTGTGGCCTGACCAATGCCTTATACAAGGGAATAATCACATCCCTGTCCCTGCTAGAAAAATTCCTGTATATCATTGACAAGACACCATGAGCTACTCTTGCAGCTCGTCTGCACTGCTCAGAGAACTTCATATCTGCCTGCACAATTACCCCCAGGTCCTTTTCATTCTCTACCACTGTCAGCGTAGTACCACAGAGTTGATACGTTGATCTGGGGTTACTGTTTCCCATATGTAGTACTTTACATTTGTCAATGTTAAACTTCATTTGCCACCTCTCAGCCCATCTGCTCAACCTTTCCAGATCCTGTTGCAGCAGCATAGTATCAGTAGTGTCCTTAACAACCCTGCCAACCTTGGTATCGTCTGTAGACTTGGACATTAAGCCTGATACACCATCATCAATATCATTTATAAATACAGAAAACAACAATGGACCCAACACTGAACCCTGAGGAACTCCACTAATAACATTAGTCCACGTTGAGCAGTGTCCATTGATTACCACTCTCTGTCTTCTGCCACTCAACCATCCCTTTATCCATAGCAGCAATTTGCCTCCAATGCCACACTTCTCCAATTTGTGCAGCAGTCTTCCATGCGCAACAGTATCAAAAGCCTTTCTAAGATCCAAATATATAATATCAAAGTTATTCCCTGCATCCAGTTCTTTTGTGACTACATCATAGTATCCAATAAAATTGGTCAGACAAGACCTGCCCTTAACAAAACCATGCTGTGTCTGAGCTATAACTGAATTCTTGTCCAGATGATGCAGTACTTCTTTAACCAGTGCCTCCATTAATTTTCCTGGAACCGAAGTTAAACTAACAGGTCTATAATTACTTGTGTCAGCCTTTGATCCTCCTTTGTGAATTGGGGTTACATTTGCATATCTCCAGTCCATGGGTACCTCCCCTGAGTCCAAAGAAGCTCTCATCATTATGGCTAGTGGTTTGCTTACTTCCTTTGCTGCCTCCTTTAATATAACTGGATAGATCCCATCCACCCCGGGTGCCTTTTTTATGTTTATCCTCAACAATTTCTCCTCCACTTTCCTCTCAGTTATTAGAAAATAATCTAGCTCACTGCCAATGTTTACTTCACCTACGACATTCCCCTTCCTGAATAACTCCTCATGTGTGAATGTAGATGCAAAATACTCGTGTAGATTGTTAGCCACCTGAGCTGGATCCTCAACTGTTGAACCATCAACATCCAGTGGACCAATCTGATTCATCCCTTTCCTTCTTGAGTTTAAATAGGTAAAGAACTCTTTTCTGTTTTTCTTTGCGTCCTTTGCCAAGGATTTCTCATAATCTGCCTTTGCCTGCCTAATCTCCTTTGTGACTTGGTTACAGACCAACTTATATCTATCATAGGCTTCCATGTCACCCATTAATTTGTATGTATCCCATGCATTTTTCTTCTCTGCCATATGTCTCATTAGTTCATCTGACAACCATTTAGGCCTGAACCTTGAACAATATTTCTTAGTTGGTATGTAAAGCCTGGTAGCTTCCAAGATTAGTTCCTTGAATGCTTCCCATTTTGAATTTGCTGTTGGTAACATCATCAGTTGGTCCCACTGTATGGAATTTAAATACTGTCTCAGACCATTATAGTCGCCTTTACGAAAGCAAAAACCCTTCCCTTTACCTCTGATGGTAGTTACCTCCTTGAGTAAATCCCACTTCAGCACACTGTGATCACTGCCACCCAGTGGTTCCTTTATCTGCAGATTCCTAATGCATGAAGAATCACTACTGATAATCAGATCAAGAGTATTGCTCCCTCTTGTTGCCTCACGAACATGCTGATGTAGAAAACAATCATCCAATAAATCCACAAAAGCCTTGCTAGTGTGTGAGTGATCAACCCACAAATTCCAGTCAATATCTGGGAAATTAAAATCCCCCATTATAAGACTCTCTGATTTACTGGCCCATTCTATTTCCCTGTACAGTATCTTATTATACTCATCAGAGTCATTAGGCCTATAGCACACTCCTATTTTGATTTACCTATGCTTATGTCACACCAAACTGACTCGACACTGCCCTGTCCATCAATGTCGACTGGCTTCACTTCCTTGGATTTTATGTGTTTTTTAACTAATAGCATAACCCCTCCTCCCCTCCTGTCGTGTCTATCCTTTCTATACACATTGTACTCCCCAAATAGTACAAGGTGCATTGCTACCATACTGTACAAGGTGCATTGCTACCAACCTTTCTACTTTCAAAAAGCTGGGGATCAAGCATTTGTATGCAGGAGGAAAACATGTGTTTTTCAGAAAAGCATAGTTTTTTTTAAAAGCCCACATGGGCACTAGAAATTAAATTTCACTGTCAAAATCACTATTATGTTAAAATACAGATTGTTGCAGCAGCATAGTACAGTATACTTTAACATATTAGTTTATCTAACATTTTTTCTGTTTGGATATTCTGTTAGAGATTAACTGATTTTGATGTTTTAAGAAAGATACCGTTGCAGCCTTTGTCCACTTCAGAAACATTGAATGAAATTTTTGTTCATAACAATAGCCTTTTGTCTAGACTTCACTGTCAGGTGCTTTTCCAAAGCTTCGCCAGAAAGAGATGTGAACTCAGTTTTTCTTTTTTCTAATCTGGCTGAATAAGCTCTCATACTCAGCACTGCCATGAGGAATTATTAAAATACCAAGCACAACTAGTGATAATTTGTTATATATCAAGCTTCTTTGCATACTTGTCATTTCCTCAAGCACCATCATATTTTTTTCTTCTTTCATAATAGCTTATGCTAGTTTCTCATACTGAAACTAACAGAACTTATGCTCAAAAACTTCTACTTCTTCATCTGTTTCTTTACTTTGATGACTCTAAGAAATATTAGAAACTTGTCCGAAAAAAATTTCAAATTTGAAAAGATGCACTGCCAAAGTGATGAAATTTGTACTACTTCGGTTTATATGAATATAATTTTTTTTTTTTTTTTATCATTTAAATATAAAATATATATACAAGTTAGTGCATTTGCATCATTTCTGTATATAGCCAACTACATAAGTAGTTATAAATTTGCATCATTAACTATATCTCATATTGTGAATACCTTCACGAGTTGCCATGATATTGTACTACCTCAAATAAGCAGCGCTTTACCATAGGAGAAGACTATTGTTACTTATACTCATGGATACCACCCATACGTCACCGTTTCAGAGCTTATTGGCTCCTCATTAGTAGGTGGGCAATGATGGCAACCCAGTTGCGAAGTATAAATCCACAATATGAGAAATGCCTGATGGTGTGGAGTAATTTATATTGTAGATTTATACATCGCAACTGGGTTGTCATCATTGCAACACCAGGGTACCTGCCCACCCACTGATGAGGAGCCAATAAACTCTGAAATGGTGCCATATGGGTGATGGCATCCACTGAGAATAAGTAACGATAGTCTTATCCTATGGTGAAGCGTTACTTATTTGAGGTAGTGCAATATCATGGCAACTTGTTGTGAAGGTATTCACAATATAAGATATACTTAATGATGCCAATTTATAACTATTTATGTAGTTGGCTATGTACAGAAATGATGCAAATGCACTAACTTGTACATTAGTTAAACTATTTACGTAACCTGAGGCTTTAGCCTTAAACTATACCGTAATATAAAATATATATATACAGTCCATTCCGATTATTTGGGACACATCGGGACTAGTGCATTTTGGCCCGATTAAGCGGCTGCCCCAATAATCCGAAGTTTCACGTAAATAGTTAAAAATACAATGTACCCCCCCCCCCTTTACAATTGGTTCACTGTACAATCAAATCGTGTTATGACAAACTCAACATAGTAAAGTACCATTCACTATACGATGTGCAGTAAGCGCGGGTCATTGTGATCACGTTTCTGAATTGAATTTTAATTCTATTAAACAGTGATTCTAATTAGAAAAAATAGGAGGAATATCTTGCGAAGTATAAATCCACAATATGAGAAATGCCTGATGGTGTGGAGTAATTTATATTGTGGATTTATACTTCGCAACTGGGTTGTCATCATTGCAACACCAGGGTACCTGCCCACCCACTGATGAGGAGCCAATAAACTCTGAAACGGTGCCATAGGCTATAAAAGAAATATATATTAAGCACAAATTTAGCCTTTATTACCTTACCAATTAAAAAATTAAATGATACGTGAAAATCGGAAGAATATATGTGATAATCGGAATAATTAATATGTACTGTAATATGTTTTTTTTTTTTTTTTTTTTTTTTTTGATTTGGTAGTTGGCGCATCGGCTTCTGTGGCCATATTACACCTCCCACGGTTTTTGCAGTACTTTGATCCAAGCCCGAGGCGGGAATCGAACCCGCGACCTTTGGGTTGCCGGGCAGGTACTTTACCCACTCGGCTAGCCCGGTCGGCTACTGTAATATGTGCATATTAACTAGTTGACATTTCTATTCACTGACATTTGTGGGTGGGGGTTAAAATTTAAAACAGTAAAAAGATAAGCAATCAATAACAAAGAACACGGCACACACACAAATTGCAAGTAACACAATACGCGCAAGTGAGAATGGAGTAACAAGTTACAAAGCTTTAAAAATAGGAATGAAGAGAAGATCTGAAAATTTATTTTTTTTATATGATTGAAGATTTCATGGAAATGTAAACACATTTCACCATAATACCCTACAGAATTCCAGCTGTCGGTATTATCGCAAATTCAGTAAGATCGAGTTTACTGTCCGTTTATGACAACTTTCGGCCGCCCGGGCTAGCCGAGTGGGTAAAGTACCTGCCCGGCAACCCAAAGGTCGCGGGTTCGATTCCCGCCTCGGGCTTGGATCAAAGTACTGCAAAAACCTTGGGAGGTGCAATATGGCCGCAGAAGCCGATGCGCCAACAACTACCAAATCAAAAAAAAAAAAAAAAGTGACAACTTTCACTAACAGAAAAGCCCAATAAACAGGTGGCTGCTAATTGTTTTTATAGTTGTGACCTCCAGAATTTCGACCGAACCACGTGGTACCATCGGAGACAATCTTAAGGTAATCTCCAGTGCTGCGGTCTCCTGCCCCAATTAAACGGCATGCTGTTTTCTCGATTGGTTTCTGTTTTTTAAGATTTGCCCCAAATAAACGGCTGCCCCAAATAACCAGAATCCACTGTATATATATATATATATATTTTTTTTTTTTTTTTTTTTTTTATTTTTTTTTTCTTTCACTCACTCATTCATATTTTTCTCACACACCAGGGTGGGGGGGGATTTAATGATGTGTAGTGTAAATTTAAACTAATTAAAACTTTGGTTAGTGTGTACTTAACTGTAGCATTTATGGTTTGTGTTTTTTTTTCTTTATCAATTCACTTTCATTCATTGTTCTGGCTTTCATTTCATTTATTTCACTCTTGCTTTCTGCACTGCACTCTCTGGGCATCTCAACTTACTGTTATTCTCACACACCACTACAGTTGTGGTGCAGGCCTAGCCACAAATGTTTGTTAGTATATATAAAATAATGTAAGTTATTATTAACTTTGTATTCTTTTGGCCAATTACATTTGCTCGTCCACTCATTCCCATTCACTCTTCCTTTCCCTCATGCTAGGTCACTCTTTCTTTCACCAAAACTGCCATTTATGCCCTTTTACCAGGAGTGCCACTCCTTGTAGCATCAGGGTACCCACTGATGAGAGGCCAACAAGCTTGTAATTGGTACCATATGGGTGGTGATATCTGCCAAGAATAAGCAACATCAATCTTCTCTACTGGCAAAGCATTGCTTATTCGAGGTAGTTCAGTACTATGCAGCTCATTGTGAAGGCATTCACAATATGAGAGGGAACAAAAACGATGATGCCATTTCACCTACTTTGATTTACTATGAACTAAAATGATGCTTTGCACTAACTTGTTTGCTTAATAAATTTGTACATGACATTCTTCACCATATCCAGATTAATAATGACTTAAGTATATGGATTTCTTCTTTTGGATTATGAAAAGGATTTGAACACAAGTCAATTGCACTCACAAGTGATCGCTTGTTATACTTTTCACTTTGGCATTCCTTTAAAGTGCTCATATTGCTTTTCTCACCTCTGCAACCTCTTCTTTAAACAGACTTGTTAAAGGTACCACTGTTTCTACCACCCTTGTTACACATTTAATCAAAGACATCTAACTTGTGAACATGCATGTTTCAAAATCTTTTTCATTGAAATGCAAATTCGTCAATTTCAAATGATGAATTTACATGCATCATTTGAAATTGTTTAAATCTGCTTTTCCTTTCCTTTCCTTTTTGAACTTTTTTTCTAAATGGTAGTAAATTTCCGCCATATTTTCGTCCACTTTCACAGGAAGGTATGCAAAACCTTTTTCATCACACAAATTAATAAGATGACAAGGACAGCCAGTACTACCAAGTGCTTAATCTCCTCTGTTAATAAACTATCTACTGCAGTTTTTAAGACTATCATAACGGATGCATTACTAACACAGTTTCTAAAAGGATTCCATTTATTTTCAGATTGTTTATTCTTTCATATGTTTATTCTTAAATTTTACTTCCTATTTCTTTTTTTTTTTTCATCTGACTGAAAGACATTGTAAATTAAACTATTACACTATTATCATATATATCTGTTTTGCAGCATAGACTATCACAGCATGCCTGATGGCCAATTTGTAAGCAAAAATAAGCAAATTTGCAAAATTTTAAAAAATTCAATTTTAAAATTGTGTTTTTTTTTTTTTTTTTTTTTTTTTGTAAAATGAAAAAGACAGAGAAAAACAGAGTTTTTGCAAAACTACATTATGCGATAAGACAGGTCACAAGTAAAAAAGTTGGATGGCAGCTAGGTATGATCAAAACAATCAGGGACTGAAATCTTTAAATTTCATTGTTGCAAGTTACATGTTCAGTGACTAATATGGACATAAAATTTGAATCACCTGTTTATCTGTAGTTTGTGTGGATTACTGTACATGGAATAGAAGATATTTTATGTTTCCTTGCATTTTATAAAATGAGTAATGTTTCTGAACTTCAAATTTGCATCAAATTTTGTTTCAAATTTAGAGAATATTACAACAAAAACTAAAAAATGTTCAAAACAGCTCTTGGAAAAGATAATCTGTGTTATTTGAATACACATCAGTGGTTTGCAGAGTTTAAAGGAGTCACTTGTCTGTGGAAAATGATTCTCACTCTTGCTGCCCCTCAACTTTAAAAACCAGTGATTGATCACCTGTGTGATCAGGAGTGATCGACATTTAACTATCCATGAAGTTACTAATGAAACTGGTGTTTCTCATGAGACAAAAAATTTTAATCCAAGATTTCAGAATGCATCATGTTATGACCCAGTTTCTGCCTTTCATCTCTGCTGATGACCACAGAAAAAGCAACAGGTACTCATATGTCAGTATCTTCATCAATGCGCTATTAATTCACACTTTGTTCCTTCCATCATTATTGATGATGAAGGCCCAGTCCTTCAGTGAAAAAAGCCTGCAAAACAAGACAGCCTAGATGTGAAGACCACACATCGTATTTTTTGAATCACAGGACAGTGATTTCCCTTTAATTTTCAACAACTGACAAAATTACTAATAATATGACACATGAACGATTAATTTTTTCCAAAAGAGGCCTATCAGAATTGCTTCCAGAAGTTGTAGAAGCATTGGAATTGATATATACCATGTCAGTGAGACTGCTTTGGTGGAGATCCATCTGAAAAGCTGGTATGCTTCATAATTTCCCAAGTATTAGTTCAGTCCCCAAACTTTTTGACCACAAATTTTTTCTAGCCGTGATAGAATCCCATATAGATTGAGATGCTTCCACTTCTGCTCAGCTAAATACATTAAAATGAATTGATTCCATTCATCCTTGTACAAAAAAGACAGGTGGCAACAGATATACGATAAGGTTAAACTAACAATAAGCTTTTCCATATTAAACCAAAATTACAATTTCTGAATTGGATGCATACATGCATGTGCACACTTATGCCGTATTCATTTTTTTATGTTCTGGCTGCCTCACTCTATTCAGCAGCAGTACTGACACTGCAAAGTGTAACAAACACAGTGACTGATTGCTTGACAGTTGTCCAAAACTTTCTTTTTAACCTGGCAGAGCGGCAGTGAGGCTATTCACAGATACCCATCAAAAATAACATTCCTGTGTTAACCATTAATCAATGATTAAAAATCTGATTTTTTTTTTTTTTACCTTTCTAAAGTTTCTGAAGTGATTTTTTTATGGATTTCATACAGAAATTGTGCATGAGACCCAATTAGGTGCCCTGCCAATGTTTTTGCAAATATTTGGCTTTTACTTGAAGAGTGGCATAATACTAGACAAGTCCCAGAAGTGCCTGTTTAAAGTTTGAGGTTTGCTTGTTTTCTCTGTCCCACTAGTTCAGTAAAACATTTACTGTATTATTTACTTGTTTTTGAAAGATTTATTATTGTTTTGACATAATGAAGATGATAACATAAAACTCCATATTCTCTGAAAATGGCCACTAGTTTACAGGAAGCAAAATACATAATTTTATATTTTGTTTATTTCAAAATCTGAAAATGAAGTTGTTGTTGTTATTATTTGGTTTTTAGGAGCATTAGCAACTAAGACCATATTGTTCTGGGGATATGCAGTGGTCATTCTTAACCTTTCTGCATCCTCCGTATTTGGTGGCTCACGGGCTCAAACCCTGGTCTAATCAAGAAGCGTGTGCTACGCACTGCTACTCCTGCCCACCTGGCTACGGAGGTGCCGAAAATGAAGTAACTAATAGTATTGACTATATATATATATATAACCAATAATTAATATAAAAATAAAACATAAGCCAGTAGTATGGCAAAAAACTGTAGAGCGAAAGTTAACATAAAAAATAAATCAACAGGGAGGTGAAAGTAAAGGTAATAAGACAGAAACCATAGCCGAAAGTCCCCAAATAATTTAGAGCTTTAAATCCAATTTATAATAATAATTCCAATTTAAATTTAAAATAATGCCAATTTAAATTTAAAATAATGCCAATTATATAATAATTTAGCGGTAACCCCCTTGTAAGGTACCAAAAGACGTGAAATATCATTCCAAAAGACGTGAAATATCACCAAAAGGGACTGAAAAGAACTACTAAAAGAAAACAAAATAACAAAATAATAGACTGACCATTATGCTCCATATCGATAGAGGAGGACCACAAGGCCAGTAATGGTCATGGAATCGCTGCATTTCAATCGCCATACAAATTGTAGCAAAGGCGAACAGATCGAAGGACAAAACCACACCTTCCTCCTCCGATCGATCCACGAATGCAGAGGCTTTGCCTAGCGGTGGTCCTTATGCAGTGAGAAATAAACTATAGAACAGATAGCACTCTAGAGCAGAGCCACACCACTGACATAAAGTAAGCTTAGCCAGCTTATATAAACAGAAAAAGGAGAATAGATGGCGGCACAGGCACTGCTTTTTTTGCATATTAACTCACTACCACTGAATTATATTTAAATAATGGCTTAAAAGTTAGATTGTAATAACATAAAATAAGAAAATAAATAAATATTAAGCTATCATTAGAGGTAGCAAAATGCACATCCTCCACATGATGCCCAGATATAACCAATAATTAATATAAAAATAAAACATAAGCTGTAGTATGGCAAAAATTGCCATACTACTGGCAATTTTTCTATTCTCCTTTTTCTGTTTATATAAGCTGGCTAAGCTTACTTTATGTCAGTGGTGTGGCTCTGCTCTAGAGTGCTACCTGTTCTATAGTTTATTTCTCACTGCATAAGGACCACCGCTATGCAAATCCTCTACATTTGTGGATCGATCGGAGGAGAGGAAGGGGTGGTTTGGTCCTTCGATCTGTTCGCCTTTGCGACGATTTGTATGGCGATTGAAATGCACTGATTCCATGACCATTATTGGCCTCGTGGTCCTCTGTCAATATGGGGAATAATGGTTAGTCTATTATTTTGTTATTTTGTTTTCTTTTAGTAGTTCTTTTCAGTCCTTTTTGGTGATATTTCACGTCTTTCGGAACTGGTTCCTTACAAGGGTGGTACCGCTAAATTATTATATAATTGGCATTATTTTAAATTTAAATTGAAATTATTATTATAAATTTGATTTAAAGCTCTAAATTATTTGGGGACTTTCGACTACGGTTTCTGTCTTATTACCTTTACTTACCCCTCCCTGTTGATTTATTTTTTATGTTAACTTTCGCTCTACAGTTTTTTGCCATACTACTGGCTTATGTTTTATTTTTATATTAATTATTGGTTATATCTGGGCAGAATGTGCATTTTGCTACCTCTAATGATAGCTTAAAATTTATTTATTTTCTTATTTTATGTTATTACAATCTAACGTTTACTTAACCATTATTTAAATATATATATAACCATACAAATAAATTAGAATGAGAGTTAAAATAAAATAATGCCAGCAGTATGGCAAGACAAGAGCGAAAATAGTCAAAATTAAACCTAAATTAAATCAAACCAAACAGGGAGGGAAGGGAGGGGTAACAGGAGTAAAAATATTGCAGCAGAAACTCTAAAATAATTTAGAAAATCTAAATGTAAGAATAATAATTCATTGAATTTTGAAAGCCAATTAAATATAAATTTAACGGCGCCCCCCTCTGACGGGCACCAGGTCCAAATTTATGTGAAATATCAGCAACAAAGATGTAAACCACTACAATAAAACAAAACAAAAATAAACCAAAAATAGACTGACCATTACCCCCCATCTCGACAGAGGACCACGAGGCCAATAATGGTCAGGGAATCGCTGCATTTCGATCGCTAGGCAAATCGCCGCAAAGGAGAATCGATTGAAAGGTCAGTCCGCTACCCGATTCCCAGATCGAACCGCCAATGCAGGGGACTTGAACAGCGGTGGTCCTGATGCAGCGAAAATTAAAAAATAGAACAGATAAGAGCACTCCAGTGCAAAGCCACACTACTGACAAAGTAATCTTAACCAGATTATATAGACGAATAATGAACTATGGATGGCAACACAGGTGCACTGTTTAGCAATTTGCCCACTACTGTCATGTGATATAATTATACATATATTTTAATAACGTTTTTATTTTATTTTTATTATGAAAGATTCCGTTTCCAACAATTTTAAACGTTATTCAAATATATGTATAATTATATCACATGACAGTAGTGGGTGAATTGCTAATGCTGCGCCTGTGCTGCCATCCATAGTTCATTATTCGTCTATATAATCTGGTTAAGATTACTTTGTTAGTAGTGTGGCTTTGCACTGGAGTGCTGTTATTTATTTATTTTTTTTTCTTTTTAGGAGCATTAGCAACTAAGGCCATATTGCTCCAGGGATATGCAGTGGTCCTTTCCACATCCTCCGTATTTGGTGGTCACAGGCTCGAACCCCGGTCTAATCAAGAAGCGTGTGCTACGCACTGCTGCTCCTGCCCACCTGGCTACGGAGGCGCCCTGGAGTGCTCGTATCTGTTCTATTTTTTAATTTTCGCTACATCAGGACCACCGCTGTTCAAGTCCCCTGCACTGGCAATTCGATCTGGAAATCGGGTGGCGGACTGATCTTTCAATCGATTCTCTTTTGCAGCGATTTGTCTAGCGATCGAAATGCAGCGATTCCCTGACCATTATTGGCCTTGTGGTCCTCTGTCAAGATGGGACGTAATGGTCAGTCTATTTTTGGTTTATTTTTGTTTTGTTTTATTGTAGTGGTTTATATCTCTGTTGGTGATATTTCACATAAATTTGGACCCGGTGCCCGTCCGGGGGGGGCGCCGTTAAATTTCTATGTAATTGGTTTTCAAAATTCAATGAATTATTATTCTTACATTTAGATTTTCTAAATTAGTTTAGAGTTTCTGCTGCAATATTTTTACTCTTGTTACCCCTCTCTTCCCTCCCTGTTTTGTTTGATTTAATTTAGGTTTAATTTCGACTATTTTCGCTCTTGTCTTGCCATACTGCTGGCATTATTTTATTTTTTATTTTAACTCTCATTCTAATTTATTTGTATGGTTATATTTCAAGCATCATGTAGAGGAATATGCTTTTTTACTGCCTCTGTATGCTGTACCTTTTTATTTTATTTTTATTATGAAAGATTCCGTTTTCAACTATTTTAAACATTATTCAAATATATATATATATAATGTTTTGATTTAATTTTTTAATAATATTTATATATACAATAAGCAGAAAGATATGTGCATGTTTGAAATTTTGTGCCCTTAACAGTATTTTTAACTGTAAAATGGAAACTACTGAGAGACTGATGCTTCTGTTTTATGCCTAAAATATATATTTTTTTGTAATTTTCAGCAGTTTGCCATTTCTCAGGCCACCTGCTTAATTATTCTGGGTCTGGTTACAGTAGCATACTTTGATTTCTGTCATTAACCACCCCACCAACCTGCAAACTTAGACATTAAGCCTTATATACCTTAATTTAGAAAACAAAACGGGCCTAGCACTGAACCCTGGGGGATTCCACTAGTAACATTAGTCCATGATGAGTGGTGTCCATTGATAACCACTCTCTGTCTTCTCTCACCAAACCATCCCTTCATCTATAGCAGTAACTTGCCCCTCAGTGCCATGTTGTTCTAGTATGTAATGCAGTCTTTTATGTGCAACAGTATCAAAAACTTCCCTGAAATCCAAGTACAGTAGAGCATCAAATCTGAACGTCAATAATCTGAACGAGCCAGCATTTATTTTTATGCTGATGTCATAAAATAATTACAGTAAGTGCCAGTTATTGTGATCATCTTTGTGAATTAAATTTTGATTCTATTAAACAGCAATTCTAATAAGCGAAAATCGGAGGAATATTTTCCATGGGCTATAAAAATGAAGATATAAAGCACAAATTTATACTTTTTTCCCCTTACCAATTAACAAAATTAAATGATACTTGAAAATCGGAAAAATATTATGCACAGGTTAGTAAAATAAAAATAAATTTACGCTTACATACATAGCTTATTAATATACATATGGCACTAATTAAACATAACACTTTGTAATCTGATATTTCTGTTCACTGACATTTTTTGGGAGGGTTGTAAAAGCTAAAACAGTGAAAAAAGATAAGTGCTAATCAGTAACAAAGAACACGGCATGCAGGAATTGCAACTAACACAATACTCACAAGTGAGATATGGAGTAAAAAGATTCTGAACAGAGTTTTATTTTACCATACTATAGTTTCCTTCGTCTTATAAAAGGAAGCAGAAAATTTTAACAATTGAATCGAAGATTGAGATATTAAACAGACTTTCAAAGGGAGAAAGCAGGTATTTGTTAGCAAAATTTTACAAGCTTGGAAAGGCAACCATAACAGACATTAAAAACAACAAGGAAAAAAATTTTTAAAGTTCGCATCGAAACTTGATTCAGATGACGATACAAAAAAAAAAAAAAAAAAAACTATGAGAACAGCTAATGACCCATACCTTGAAGATGCTGTTTAGAGATGAAGTTCAAGAGAACCCATATCTGGACCTTTGTTGTGTGCAAAGGTGCTGGATTTTAACAAAAAATTAAGTGGTCCTTCAAATTTTAAAGCCAGTGCTTTTATGTATAAACTTACTGAACTTTTTTTTTTTAGTCTCCAGAAAAGTATTTTTGATAAGTTTGAGAATCCAAACAAATCGGAAGTCCAAACTATCCCGGTCCCAATTAGTTTCGATTATCGATGCTCTACTGTATATGATATCAGAATTATTTTTGCAAAAATCCATGCTGTGACTGAAATATAACTGCACTCCTGCCTAGATGGTCTTGCATTACATGTTTAACCAGTGACTCCATTATTTTCCCTGGAACTGAAATTTAGCTAACAGGTCTGTCTCCTGTCATCCTTTGATTCTCCTTTGTAAATTGGAGATATATTCTCACATCTCCAGCCCTACCCTGAATCCAAAGATGATCTTATAATTATGACTAAAGGTTTGTTTACCTCTTTTGCTGCCTCCCTTAATATAACTGGATAGATCCCATCCACTGTGGTACCTTTTTTATGTTTATCTATGCAAACAGAAAGACAGCATCATTTTTGAGATAGTTGAGTGAATTTTTCTGAAAAGAACACAAAAAATTAATCAACATTAGTGATATTTTTCTAGTTATACCTCACATAAAAAGGTAAAATCGTTAAATTATAACTGACTTTTTTCTCCCTGCTTTTATTTTAGTATAGCCAAACAGCTGATCGGATGCAAGGAGGTAAGATAGTTATTTTTATCTTTTAAAGAATAAATATTTATTTATTTATTTTTCTTATCTTGACAGTAGGCCCCGAACATGTAACATGAGCAGTCAAATGAGATGCTTATGGTATCTCAAAATCGGGATTATATAACACATTCGTACATTATGCGTCATTAAATTTATTTTTGTGGTCAGTAGAACTCATGTTAATGTTACTGTTAAAATGTCAAACAGGATCATGAAAGCGAAGTTGTGCTACATCAACAAAAAAAGATATGTTTACCCACATTTTGTCTAATAATATTATACAGAAAATTTTTTTCTTCTTCTGAGTATCTCTGCATAAGTTTAAGTACCCATCAGGCATACACCATGAATTATTATTAGAATATCAAGGAAGGCTTTTTGTTATATATACCAAAGAAAAAATAAAATAAAATAAGTAAACACATATAATAATAATGATAAATCTTCCCTTGTTCCTATATCTATTATTACAAAATTTTTGATAAAATCAAACTTCTTTATGATCTGTAGTATTTACCTTCACTACCAGTAAGAATAATCTGCTGACCTTGTTCAGTTTTCCCAGCTCCTATTAGAACCTATAATACTTATTACCATGTATAGGTTGAAGTTTGAGAAGGTGAAAGAAGATACTTGTTGATATTAGATATGAATAGATTGTAATTTTCTAGAAATACATGTGAAGGGAGGTTGTTCCAGAAAATGGAATTTGAAGGGATAAATGAGGAAAAAGAGAAGTTGGTTCTGTGAGTTTCAAGTTGGACAGTAAATGGATGTTGAAGTTGCAGCACAAGTTTGGACTGGTTTGCAAGGGAGGAAATTACTGAAATCAATTCAAAAGAATAATGCCCATGAAAGTATCTATAGATAAGGCATTCAGCAGAAACAAAACATCAGTGAGACAGAGTAGAAAGACTTTATAAGAAATGGATCATTAATTAACCTAACTGCCCTCTTTTCAATTGAATCTAGAAATCTGAAAGAGGTTGTGTGGGCACAACTCCAGATAAATGAATAATTAATTAGAAGCCTAGATCAGTGGGGTGCAAAATAAACTTGTGCTGCAACTAGAGAAAAGAAACTTCAGTTTATTGCAGAATAAACTGAAGGGGTTGCGGCAATTTTTAAGTAGTTCAAGTAGTAAGGTCTCTAGGTGTAGATACCTAACTACTCAAACAAAGTCTGAGATACAAATGAACCCTACTGTCACTCTTTTTTTAAAGATTTTTTACAGTTCTTACTTATCGGCGTACAGCTGGTGTTCTTACTTATTGCCTGTGTCGGGATTAAGCCTTAATTAGCTCACTAGCTATGGACACGCTGAGAGCAGCTGACTAGTGCGACCTCTCAGAATGTATTAATACTTCTGAGTACTACTCAGTTGCTGAACGGTAATCCCTTTAGCCCTTAATTCATGCTTCCTGTAGCACAAATTCTCAGATTGCTTAAAGGTGCAAATATGCTGTAGCAGTATATATATTATATAAAGAGTAGGGGGGTCACCAATTACTTTTCATTGCAGTTTGTATTAGAAAAAATATCTTATCGCTGCCACATGCTTGAAATTAAAATAAAATTTACGAATCATCTAATAAATATTATGTGATATTTGTATTTATTTATGTAATTACTATAGATGTAATGTTAACATTTGTGTACATATATATATTAATGAGAAAAATGACATTTTTTCTAAAATAATTTTTATAATATAATTTTTATACATATTATTGAAAAAAAAATGGCATTGTTATTCTAAAACAATTTTTGTAAAATATGGAACAAACCTTATACTTGATTTTGAAGAAAATTTTGCAGATGATCATTCATTAGCCGAGATCAAAACTTTTTCTTAATATGGTTCTGAAAACATTGATTCACAAACAGTAAACACTCACTAATCTGGTTACAGTTAATCCAGATCAAAATAGGAAAAATTCTGTTCACAGTTGAGTACTTTGAAAGATACACAGAATTTAGGAAGGCAGATGAGTAACTCTGACTGCGTGCTGATTAACTGCGCAGAGAGAGAGAGAGACGGAACATACATTACATTGTCTTGCATGTTGTTCAGTATCGTTGTTGACTCTGAGTCAGACATATATACCTATGTATATACATCTGAGATGGACGTATATACATATGTACATAAGTCAACATATTTTATATGATTATGAGTTCTAAAGAATTAAAAAGTGGAATAAAAAAGAAAACCTGCTACTTTTTAACTATCATTAACAAACTCAAAGTGATAGAACAACTTGAAAATGGTGTTATGGGGAAAAGAAATTGCTGAAGAATTTGGTATTGGCCAAGGCTGTGTCAGATATTAAAAAACAAAAAGAATCTATAAAGACATTTGCTTTAAAATTCAATATGGGGAGTAATAAAAGCAGTGTATCAAATAGTCAGACAATAAACAAGCCAAAAGAAGTTGATTAAATGGCATTGGTACCGAATGCCACCTGATAAACTTAAAAAAGACAATACGATTTATCCATCTATCGGTGGATAAATGTATTATCTTTTTATAGTTTTTAAACAAGGCTCTACAGTGATATTTTTTTATTTATTTTTATCAGCGCTACCTATATCATTAAATTTTCTATTTATTAGTGTTCTAAGTTTTTTTTGTCTTTTAGGGCTATCTTTTGCCCTAAATCTTTTGCTATCTTCAATAATCCAGATTATTGCTTAATCTGGATGACCTCTCCCCCCCCAATTAACCTGGATTAGCAAGGGTTTACTGAATGAACCGATCTGAACATTTTATGTAATTGAGTACACAGTTTCCTTATTTCAGGATACTTTTCATGTTGCACATATTTTCCCCAAAACCGTTGCAAATTACTCAGTTCATTCATTTTTTTCTTTCAAAATAAAATCTTCTTGAAAATCAGTCATTTCTAATTGCAGTGCAGCTTTATTATTTAAACCATTTTGCAGCCTCATTCATCCATTCCTCATTTGGTTCAAGTGAAAATGGACATATAAGGAGTTGCATTAATTTTCCTCTTTTTTTTTTTTTTTTTTTAATCTGCAAACCGTACATCGAATTCATGTTTTCATTTTTCTAGAAAATTATTGTATTCGCTTTTATCTAATTGTATATTAAGTTCTTCCATCAGTGCTTCTTTCATACATGGAAAGGGCAGTGCCTCATCATTTAAAACTGAGGAAAATATGTTGAGTTTCTTAAGAAATGATTGTACAACTGAGGGAAATTTAGAAATAATAGTAAAATTCGCTATAAAGAAGTTTGTTAAGGTCCAAATATATCTTTAAATTAATGATTTAGGTTCATTTACCCTGCGGTCTGGATGTGGACCACGGCCACTAATTGGTGACCCAGGTTATAGAGCAAGTCTTTTGAACGCATGCTTTATTCTGCTTCATAATTTGGTGCTTTTGTGTCATCTTGGGTATGTTTTTCATTCTTCTGCTACTTTTTATGTTATCGTTGTTTTTAAGAAAAAAAAATATTTTTTACCATGAACAATTTGGTAATCAGAACAAAACTGCTGAGGAGTGACAGCAGTAATATTGCTACAGATACTTCAGAAGCTAAAAGGGTAAGAAATATGTCATGCAAAAATTTGAACCACTAACATTATTTAAAGTGTAATGCAACCACCAATTTCTGGTAGAGAGCCATCATATTCCAAATCAAAAGGAATGAAAAAAAATAGAAAATATCAAGAGGAATTTATGAAGTACAGCTTCACTTATAGTGTTATTGATGAGCAACATCTTGTGTGTGTAGTATGTTAGGAAAAACTGGCTAAAGAAAACATGAAACCTGTTAAATTAAAAAGACACTTACATACAAAACATCCAGAGATAATAAAAAAAAACAAATCCTTTTCCAAAAGACACGCTGACACCATACAAAGACTGAAATCTGACATGAAGAAACATACGGTAGTTATAAAGCTTTAAGAATTGGAAGTTTATTTAAAAGGAAAAAAATTTTTGTAATCACATACTATTGCTGAATCTCTTGTTCTCCCTGCTGCAATGAAAATTATTTCAATTATGCATGGAGAAAAGAAAGTCCAATTTTTGCAATACAGTTAGATGAATTCACAGATATTTCAAACCTTACTCAACTTACTGTATATGTCGGATACTGCTAAATGGGAGATATTTTGTAGGATTTTCTATTTTGCAAAGCTTTGGAAGGAGGAACAATGGGCCAGAAGATTTTTCATGTTATAAATATTTTCTTTCAAACAAATATTCTAATGTGGAACTACAATTTACAAATGCAGCCATACCATCAGTACAAATTGCTTTGCGATTTGTACTGATGGTGCAGCTGCATTAACAGGATAAAATAAAGGTTTAAAAGGCAAAATAAAGGAAATTGCTCCAAATATAGTTTTTAATCATTGCATTATACATACGGAAGTAATAGTAGTAAAGGAAATGCAAACTGATTTTCACGAAGTTTTGAAATACTAAGTAGGATCAACTTTATTAAAAGTAGAAGCTTAAATAGCAGCCTTTTCACTATGCTTTGTAATGATATGAGATCCGCTTATGAAATGCTTCTTTTATATAAGAAAGTGAGGTGGTTGCCAGTAGTAAAGTGTTACGACGTATTTTTGACTTCAAACTTGAATCTTTTTTATCGGATAAAAATCAGAACCATGCTCAATTGTTACAAACCAAAAATGGCTTGGAAAACTTAGTTACCTTGTCGATATATTTGAAAAACTTAATGATTTAAATCTAAGCCTTCAAAGACAGGGAACAAATATATTAATACTCAGTGATAAAATAGAAGCTTTCAAAAAGAAGCTTAATATTTGGAAAACTGAATTTGAGTGTAATGATACTGAAATGTTCCCATCCTTTTCTGATTTTGACATTTTACAATTTAGCGATATCATTGCCAACCACCTAACAATGCTAATTAAGAATTTTTCCAAATGATTTAATGTATCTCCAGAAAAAAATTGTATTGGATTCGCGATCCCTTTGCTTTGGTAATTTCAGGGCATGAAGAAATTTTAAAGAATTTCTTCTTGTCAGCTAATTCTTTAGCAGCATAATATCTACTAGTTGGCGGTGATTTGTGCCACTGCTGCTTGGTTTGCTGAAACAGTGGGAGACAGACGTCAACAGCCACATTCATCCACCACCTTTTTCCACCCACAGAGCTGAGATCTGTCTAGTTGTATTGAGGGGAGAGGTAGGCAAACCCTTGGCCATGATTATGAGGGCTTCCTTGGACTCAGGGGAGATACCCATGGACTGGAGATGTGCAAATGTGGCCCCAGTTCACGGAGGAGGATCAGGGGGTGACATAGGTGGTTGCAGACCTGTTAGTTCGACTTCTGTTCTGGGGAGAGTGATGGGGGTACTACTGGGTCGTCTGGGCAAGACTTCAGTTGTGGTTCGGACACAGCATGGGTTTGCTGTGGGGAGGTCTTGTCTGACCAGTTTGATTGAATACATACTATGATGTGGTCACAAAGGAACTGGATGTAAAGAATAATTTTGATGTCATATGCTTGGATCTTGGGAGGGCTTTTGGTACTGTTGTGCATGGAGGACTGCTGTGCAGTTTGGAGCGGTGTGGCGTTGGGGCAGGTTGCTGCTGTGGATCAGGAGATGGTTGAGTGGGGGAGGATGGAGAGTGGTGGTCGGTGGACACTGCTCTTTGTGGACTAATGTTATTACTGGAGTCCCACAGCGTTCAGTGATGGGTCCATTGTTGTTTTCTGTATTTATTGATGAGGGTATATCAGGCTTAATGTCTAAGTTGGCAGACATTATGAAAGTTGGCAGGGCATCTGCTCAACTTTTCTAGATCCTATTGCAGTAGCGTAGAGCAGATGGGCTGAGAGGTGGCGACTGGGGTTTGACATTGAGGGATGTGAGGTGCTGCTGCACTCAGGGAATGAATGTTCTTATTTATTCTCTAGCACGAACACCAGGTCAGTGCCAGAGTATAAATAAGTTAACAGTAAATCATCAATACAAATGTTAATCGTATTTAGCAGTCATGGGCTTGAACCCCGGTCCACTCAAAGAGTGCATACTACTGCACTCACGCTCCTGACCACTTGGCTACGTCGTGTGTGCTCAGGGTGGGGGGAGAATAGGGGGACCTGTAGTGGTTGTGTGGTCGGATGTGGGATTTTCTGAGCGGTGCTGATTCTCTGGGGGAGTGGCTCGTGGTGTCTTGTCGGTGATGTGCAGGAGTTTTTGTGGAGGGGATAGGGAGATGATTGTTCCCTTGTGTGGGGCAATGGTGTGGCCACATCTTAAGTTCTGTGTGCAGGTCTGGAGGCCTCATTTTCGGGGAATGAGGAGCGAGTTCAGAGAAATGCTGCTGGAGCTAGTACAAAGAAGGGCAGTTGGATTGCGGTGTCTGGAGGCTGGGCACATGCGGGGGAATCTGATTGAGGTGTATGGGGCCTTGAATGGTTTGAGCGGGCTTGGTTCTGATGGGATTCTTCCTCTTGCCGAGATTAATCACCTGAGGGGACATAGGTTCAGATTGAGGAGGGATTGTTTTAGAGTGGATGTACCACAATTGTCATTGTGGAAGTGGACAGCTTGAGTGAATTCAGGGCAGAGCTGGACAGACATTTGGAGCGAGTGGGTGGGTGAAATGGCAAGATTTTTTTTTATTTTTTTTTTCTGATGATGTTTAGGCTTGCTATCTTGCATCATATGCCTTTGCTAATGCTAAAGTGTGAGTGAATATATGTAATAACATAGTTGTGTTGATGCATTTAACTCACTGGGTGTGAAATGATTCCACTTGATGATTCCCATGCTGCATGAATGTTTTCAATGGCCAATCGTATGTTATATTTTTTCCAAAATTCTGGTACAGAAATTGCATTATCTCCTGTTATAGCTTCAAGTGCCTGTGCAAAGGTTCTGCGGAGATAGTAAGCCTTGAAAGTTGCAATCGTCCCCTGGTCCATGGGTTGCAATAATGAAGTCTATTTGCCGGTAAAAAAACAACTTTCACATTTTCATTTAAGTCACCAAGTGCAGAAGGATGTCCAGGTGCATTATCTAAAAGCAACAGAGCTTTAAAAGTAAGATTATTTTTCTTGCAATAGACTTCAACTGTTGGACAGAAATAAGACGTAAACCAGTCTTCAAATAGGGCTTTGGTCATCCATGCTTTTTTATTTGAACGAAAAATGACTGGAAGAGTGCGATGGCTGTATCCTTTTAAAGCTCTAGGATTTTTTGCACGGTACACAAGCATGGGTTTCAATTTAAAATCACCTTCAGCGTTACCTCCTAATAAAAGTGTTAGTCGATCTTTTGAGACTTTATACCCAGGTTGTGATGCTTCATTTCCAGCCAAATAAGTTTTAGTTGGCATCCGTTTCCAAAATACGCCCGTTTCGTCTACATTAAATATTTCCCGATCGTCGTATTCAGCATCCTGAATGATTTTTTGCAATTCTGCAGGAAATTTGGCTGCAGCATCTTCATCAGCACTAGCAGCTTCCCCTGTTACTTTAACATTATGCAGTCGTGCTCGATTTTTGAAACGTCCAAACCACCCTGAACTAGCAACAAACATTTCAGTCTCCCCTTGATATTTTGTTTCTTTGAGCTTAGTAAAAAGGTTAATAGCTTTGCTCTGAATATTGTCCTTAGATAATGGAATTCTTTTTTGATTGCAATCTTCTATCCAAATTGATAAAAGACTTTCCATTTCAATCATTATTAGAGTTCTGTTTCTGGTATTTTGTAAGACAAAAGAAGATGATGAAACTTTACCTTTCTCTTTATATTCGTTCTTACGGCTCAAGATAGTTCGTACGGTAGACTCACTGTATCCTAGATCTCTTACGATTTTCGCATGGTTTGCACCACGTTCATGTTTTTTAATAACTTCAAGTTTATCAGCTAAAGTAATAACTTTTCGTTTTTTTTTTTATTACAATCACGTTGTTTTTCACTCTTTCTTTTATCCATAATTAACAGGGGTAGAAAATTAGAATTTTTAAATACGTCTGCACGTGACTTTATTAGGTGGAGACAAACAAGTAACACGTCTACTTAGTTGATGGAACACACTGAGGCGGGAAGCGGACAAACGCTTGTTTATTGGCAGTCAGACATTTAGTGCGTGATTCGAATCTTTTTCAACTATCAGAAATAAAAGATCGCGTTAACTGGAAATTTTAATCGCGTAAAGTAAAAAGTGGTATCATTTTTTCCAATCGCGGTAACCGAAAACCGTGTTAATCGAACTCGCGTTAAGCGAGGCCTGCATGTACAAGCTAAAGATTATAATGATTTATGCACCAACATCGAGCCATGATGATGAAGAGGTTGAAGAAATGTACACCGAAATTGAGAGTCTTCTAGATGAGCAGAAAACCCACTACACTATTATTATGGGGGACTTCAATGCCAAGGTTGGAAAAAGACAAAACAGCGCAGAAAGGGGAACGATAGGAAATTTTGGTATTGGTGAAAGAAATGAAAGACTTGTGGAATTTGCAGAATCTCAAGGACTGTCAGTAATGAACACTTTTTTCAAGAAAAGGGTGAACAGAAATTGGACATGGAAGAGTCCAATTGGATTAACTACTAATGAAATCGACTTCATCCTCACTAACAGAAGATATATTGTGAAAGATGTTACCGTCCTGAATAAGGTAAATGTTGGAAGTGATCACAGAATGGTAAAATGTACACTTGATATAGATGTAGGAAAGGAAAGGAAAAAACTGACTCGAATAAATAATACAAAGGTCTTTGAGATAACAGAAGAGGAGAAAAAGCAGTATGTACTGGAACTTAAGAACAAGTTTGAGTTTTGCAGACTGCTCAGGACCAAGATATCGACGAGGAATATTACAACTTTCTGAAAGTGATAAAGCCCAAGAAACCTATAGGGAAAAAGAAATCCAAAGAAGAAAAAATTAGTCAAGAAACACTTGACGTGATGAACCGAAGACGACAAATAAAGAGCAAGAAAAACACTGAAGGGAGAAAATTGAGTATACTGAGTTATGCAAAGCCATTAGAAAGAGACTCAGAGAGGACATAAGAAGATTTAACACAAGAAAAGTAGAACAAGCATTAAGGAAAAACAAAGGATTTAAATCAACAGCCATGAGCCATACAGAAAGACAAATGATACTGAAACTGAAGAATAGCGAGGGTGTACTTACAAACAGCAGAGAAGGCATAATTCAAATAGCAGAAGACTACTATAGAGAATTATACAAGGAGCAGGGAATGATGCCAGCAGTGGGGAAGATGGATTGCAAAGCAACACATATGACATACCCGATATTCTTCCTGATGAGGTAGAACATGCATTGAAGAAAATGAAGAATCAGAAAGCCCCAGGGGAAGATGAAGTTACTGTAGAGTTGTTAAAATTGGGAGGAAGAGACATAACACAAAAACTGGCAGGGCTCTTCACAAAGTGCATTAGAAAAGGTGTGACACCTAAGCAGTGGAATAATGCAATCATAGTTTTGCTGTATAAGAAAGGAGATAAATCAGAAATTGGAAATTATGGACCAATTAGCTTGTTATCCCACATCTACAAGTTGTTCACAAGGGTCATTACTAACAGATTAGAAAGAATACTTGATGAGAATCAACCGAAAGAGCAAGCTGGCTTTAAGACAGGATTCTCAACTATGGATCACCTTCACGTGATATCACAGCTAATGGAGAAAGCAAATGAATATAAAACACCAATATGCCTGGCATTTGTGTATTATGAAAAGACATTTGACTCCATACAGCATAAGGCAATGTTTCGGGCACTGGAAAGACAAGGCATTGATATCCCCATATATTATGATTTTGAAGAAAATACATGAGAATGCTACCTCCTTTATTAGACTAGACAAAGATAGTAGGAAATTTAAAATCGAGAAAGGAGTTCGACAAGGAGACACAATATCTCCGAAGCTGTTTACTGCTGCCCTTGAGGAAGCTTTCAGAAGATTAGACTGGTCGCAAAAAGGAGTCGATGTGAACAGAGAGTACCTAAACCATTTACGATTTGCAGATGGCATTGTGGTCATAAGCCACGATCCCAAAGAATTAGAGGAAAATCTTAATCAGTTATGCACAGTTAGTAAGGATTTTGGACTAAAGATGAATATGGCTAAAACAAAAGTAATGATGAACAAGTATGAATAAGCACAGAATGGGAAATAATGATTGAAAGAGCAGTAATTGAAAAGGTGGAGTCATATACTTATCTGGGACAAGTTATTAGCTGTAATAATGATAAATGGCTGGAAGACAAGAGAAGAATAAATTTTGGATGGATAGCATTCAGGAAATATAGTCACATACTGAAGAGCAATATCCCAGTTTGTCTGAAACGTAAAATAATGAACCAATGTATACTCCCCACCATGACTTATGGAAGTGAAACTTGGGCACTCACCAAAAGAACGGAAGAGAAGCTGAGAACTACGCAGCGAAGAATGGAATGAATTATATTGGGAATCAGACTGTTAGATAAGAAGAGAAACACATGGATTAGGCAGCAAACTCAAGTAAAGGACATTCTTATCAAAACTAAAGAACTAAAATGGTCTTGGGCAGGACACATAGCTCGAAGACATGATGACAGATGGACTAAGAAAATAACAGAATGGTATCCAAGAGGAGCTAGAAGAAAACCTGGAACACAAAGGTGGAGATGGATAGATGAAATTCGTGAGTTTGTGGGTAGTAAATGGATGGCCAGTGCTCAAAACAGAAGGAACTGGAAAGTTGCTGGAGAGGCCTTCATCCTGCAGTGGATTGAAAATGGCTGATGATGAAGTTAGCTTTATGCTTGGATAAGGATGCAACAGAACTGTTATAGCAGTGATGTATCGATTTTGACAGAAAATTGAGTTTCGATTGATAGTAACTTTTCTACAACTGTTGTGAGTTCTTGTATAGGCAGAAAATTAAGATGGAAATTTGGATATAAGACACTTTCAATATAGCTTTTTCTTATCATGGACAGTCTTAGTATATTTGAGGTCCTTTGGTCCTTTAAGGTTGTCACAGACATTCTCTCAGATATGCCAGACAAGCTGTACTTGCTACCTGGGAGTCTAAAACGCTGATGGAACTGATATTCGGGTGACACTCAAGTCAAGTGGACCCAATTTCGGCGAAGTCCGGACGGTCGGTGATAGCCAAATCCTCTGCTTGCACCTTCACGATGGTGGGACTGTTAGTAATCCTGGGTATAACCTCCATGCACAGCACATGGTGGGTGACCACCCAGGTGTGAACCAACGTAAGCAGGGGTCGAGGTGTGGCGCCCACACCACATGGAGGAATGCTGCCCCTCTATGTTACCAGGCAGTACTAGGTGGTAGATGACTCTCATCAACCGGTGAAATACCACCACTTTGCTTATTGGAGGCTTGAAGTGGTGGAACCCATGTTTAGTCTCTAGAGCTAAGTTCCGGTCAACCCTTCCCTATCTCTTCCACCATGCAGTATGATTGATGACTTTTGAGGTTATGATGAACGTCGTGGCGAGATCCAATATTCCTTACATTTCGAGGGTACAGCTCTAAAACGGTTTTCGCAGGCCGGCCGCTAGTTAGTACACCGGACCGAACCTATTGGTAACTCTGTAGGAGGCTTCCGGATCAGCTAGTGTATAATCTTGCTACCTCTACTCTGCCAGATAGTGACTGGAGGGAGTCCGAGTAGTGTGTATGCGGGGAGCATTGTCGAGGCCACGTTATGTCAAGGATCTGGGTATATTCTTACCACATGTACGCCATATCCAAAAATTTCATTACTTCATACAGCATGTCCCACCCACTTTTTCTTACTATTGAATACACCATGAATTGTGAAACTAATAGAACAAGCTTATCTGCGAAAAGATCTAAACCTCCCAAGGACTTCCTAATTCATTTCACAAATATACGTGGTCTCAATTCTAATCTCAACGATGTCCATTTCCACTTGCAGTCTGCCAAACCCCATGTACTTTTTCTGAGAGAATCTCAGTTATCGGTTGATTCAACTACTGCTCATCTCAGATGCCCAAATTATTCGCTGTATGATTCCTTTCGCCTCAAAGGTGGTACTCGTGCATATGTCCGTTCTGATATTCCCTGTCAGAGACTTGGCAATTTGGAATCTCCTCTCTTTGATCTTCTCTGGCTTAAAATTTCTCTACCTCATTGTGTCAAATTCATCTGTTGTCTCTACCGTTCTCCCAACTCCACTAATCACTTGGAGCTCTTTGACTTCCTCTCGTTGCAACTTGACTTTCTCCAGTCCAACTTTCCTAACAGTGAGGTAATTTTCCTTGGTGATTTTAATGTTCACAACTCCAGCTGGCTTCCGTTTTCTAGTCACACCGACCCAGCAGGTCGAGATGCTGAGGCTTTTGCAATTACTAATCACCTAGCACAGATTGTTCATTTACCTACAAGAATACCAGACAATCCGAATCATACAGCCAATACGCTTGATCTTTTTCTCACAAACAACCCTTCTAAGTACACGGTCGAAGTGAGAGGTCCTTTAGGTACTTCAGATCACAACTTGGTGATTGTCTCTTCCCCAATGGAACCGTTATCTCATGGCTATTCCCAACCTCGTGTTGTTTGGCATTACAAGAATGCAAAATGGGATGACCTGCGAGACTTCTTTTCTTCTTTTCCTTGGTCGGATTACTGTTTCAAAACTCCTGATGTCAACGTTTGCTCAGATCGTGTCAGTGAAATTATTCTTGCAGGAATGGAATCCTTTATCCCACACTCCACTTTAAAATCTCGTCCTTTATCTAAACCTTGGTTTTCCAATAAATGTGCTAAGGCTGTTCAAGAGAAGAATGTTGCATATCGTAATTGGCTTGTTTCTAATTCTTCAGTTTCATATTCTGCCTACACCAAAGCTCGTAACAATTGTAAAGCAGTTATTAATCAGTCCAAACTAGAGTTTGAACAGGCTAAGAGTAGAAAACTTGCTTCTTGCCCTAATGGTAGCCGAGCATTCTGGTCTCTTGCCAAAGCTATTGGCCGCAACTTTTGCCCATCTCTGCTTCCACCTCTGTCCAAACCAGATGGTTCTGTTGTCACTTCAGCCAAGGATAAAGCTGACCTGCTAGCATCCCATTTTTCTTCCAGCTCATGTATTAATGAACTTGGTAAAACGCCTCCCACCATTCCCAACACGGTCCATTCAATGCCTCCTGTGGTCTTCCGTCAAAAGGATATCAGAAGGATTTTGATGAATCTTGATGCTAAGAAAGCTCCAGGTCCTGATGTTATTTCTCCACTTGTTCTCAAAACCTGTGCTCCTGAACTTACTCCTATTCTTTGCCGCCTTTTTTCACTTTCTTATTCCAAAGGTGTTTTTCCTTCTGCTTGGAAATTTGCTCATATCCAGCCAGTTCCTAAAAAGGGTGACAAATCCCTCCCATCCAATTATCGTCCCATTGCAATTACTTCTACTCTTTCTAAAGTAATGGAGAAATCAATTAACCGCCAACTCTTAAACTACCTAGAAACCTTCCGTCTGATCAACGATCGCCAGTATGGATTCCGTCAGTGTCGATCCACTGGTGATATTCTGGCTTATGTTTCCCATTTATGGACTACTTCAATGGAAAGGTTCGGTGAAACACAAGTAGTTGCTCTTGACATCTCAAAGGCTTTCGATCGTGTTTGGCATAAAGGTCTTCTAAACAAGCTTCCATCTTATGGTTTGCCAACTGTTTTTAGTAATTGGTTATCCAGTTTTCTCTCTGATCGCTCACTGAGGGTGATGGTAGATGGCTCTCTGTCTTCTAACTTCTCCACTAATGCCGGTGTCCCCCAAGGTTCAGTTCTTTCCCCCACTCTTTTCCTCTTGTATATCAATGACCTTCTTCCATTGACTGGAAATCCTATCCATAGTTTTGCCAATGATAGCACATTGCATTCAACTTTCCATTTTGAGAAACCTTGCCCTGCTCAATCAGCTTCAACTTCTCGAAAATCTGCTACCAATTCCTTAAATGCCGATCTTCAGGTAATTCTCCAGTGGGGCAAAGACAACTTAGTTGATTTCAACCCTTCTAAAACTCAGTCTTGTCTTATATCTCGGAAAAAGGATTCTTCTGCTCCTATGGTTATCTTTAGTGACACTCCAATTTCTAGGCAAAAGGATATATCTCTTTTGGGGATTACCCTGACTTCTAATCTCTCTTGGCACAAGCACATTACAAACATTGCTTCCTCTGCATCTAAAAAACTTGGTTTTCTCTTTCGCTCTCGGTGTTACTTTTCTTCCAAACAGCTGCTCACTCTCTATAAATCGCAAATCCGCCCTGCCATGGAATATTGTTCCCACATTTGGGGTGGTGCCCCCAAAACCTCTCTCAGGCTTCTTGATTCCATTCAGAAGAGGGCAGTTAGGTTAATTAATGATTCATCTCTAACAGTGTCTCTCCACTCGCTTTCTCATAGACGTACTGTTTCTGCTGCACGCCTCTTCTACAGATATTTCCATGGGCACTGTTCTTCTGAATTGGCTTCTATAATTCCTGCTCTCTCTTTCAAAACAGTCCGAACACGTGCCGCCACCAGCCAACATCCATTTACTGTCCAACTTCAAACCCACAGAACCAACTTTTCATCTTCCTCATTTATTCATTCAACTGCTGTTTTCTGGAACAACCTTCCTTCATACGTATTTTCTGAAAATTACAATTTACAGAAGTTCAAGTGCAATGTCAACAAATATCTTCTTTCGTCTTCTCACCCTCCAACCCAAGCACGGTACTAAGTACTATAGGTTCTAATACCTCTCGTGTTTGGGGTTCACATAAAAAAAAAAAAAAAAAAATTTATTAGAAAACCAAAGTTTATAGAAAGGATATGATTTAGGAATGTAATGAGGATTCCTCATTACATTCCTAAATCCTTGTAGGATTCCATTCTCACAAGAATAATTTCATCATTATGATATGAATAAACATTAAGATCAGTAGTTTTAAACAGTGTTTTCTAACCTAGCCAAAGGAATAAAAATTCATTCTGTACACCTGTAATGCCATACAACATAATGCTGTGTGTGTGTGTGTGTGTGTGTGTGTGTGTGTGTGTGTGTGTGTGTGTGTGTGTGTGTGTGTGTGTGTGTGTGTCATCTGAAAAGGAGTAAGGGGGTACTATCAGCATTTCGTTTACTCAATCCAGTTAAAGCCCTAAACACTTGAATCAGATCATACAGGTGCCTAGTTTCCACTGCAATTTGTAAAATTGCAGCTGACAGTGTATAGTGTGTTCATGTCTAACGGCCCCAGGGGTTTCCCCCATCTCCGCATTGCTTTCATTGTAGGTGTAACAGTTTACTGTAAAGGCCGGAGATTTAAAAGTATATGGATTTTGTAAGTGTAGTGTCATGTATCATTGTTCTTCTGGCCATTTAGCCGCTAGACCCCTGCTGGGGCCCAACGTTGTCCACACTGTTCCTCGTGGAGGCAGACCAGGTACACCAGTATTTACATATTTACTCTGGCAGGTCCTGCCACCTAATTTCCTGAGATTTCAGTGGCAAGGACCTAAATAAGAAAAGTAAATATATAAATAAAAAAAATAATAACAATAAATAAATAATAATTTAATAGTATTGGGAAGTAGCTCCTGAAAGGTTAGGCCAAAAGGGGTTTTCGTATGCAGCTGGAATTTTGACAATTTTTTTTTTAATTTTGACATTGTATGGGGCATTCGCTGATGTTTAGCCAGAGTAGTGGGGGAGACTGAAGACAGGGGGGGGGGAAGTCAGAAATATGGAGCCAATAGGAAAGGCGACCTCAGGTCAAAGTTTTAAATTTAAATTTAGACTGTGTGGGGTTACGCTGTGAAAATGAACAGAGTAGGGGAGAGACTGAAGGCTGGGGGGAGGAAACAGGAAGTAAGGGGTCGATAGAGGAGGTGACCTCAGTGGTCAGTGGGGCAGGCCCATGTCCCACCAGGAGGAAAAAGAGTCCGAGGAGGGGAAGAGACAGTGAAACCATATCCCCTCCCCAGGGAAGTGGAAAGAAAGTATCGTGCAAGAGAGCACAGGTATGGGATCTCCTGAAGCATTGGCAGCAGAGCTGCAATGAGGTCAAGTCCATGGTAGGTCTTATATTTAAGTTCTAGTTCTTCTAAAGAGATGTCAACTTCTAGGGTTGTGGGTCATTCCTGAGACCCACAACCCTAGAAGTTGACATCTCTTTAGAAGAACTAGAACTTAAATATAAGACCTACCATGGACTTGGGACAACTCCCGTACTTGCAGTTCAGGTTGTTGAGGTTGCGCTTGCAGTCTGTCATCAAGTTTTCGGTTTTAATCTTCTTCCATTTAAAGAGGAGACATGCTGGTTGGTGATATGTTTTGTCTTTGGGTTATCAGGGTCGGGTAGCATTTCCTCTTTTCTTCAGTGTATGGCAATTTGAATCCTTCTCGCGAAGTGGTCCTGGGCAAATTGTGACAGTGCTTTCTAATCTTCTTCCGTTTCAAGGAGGAGAAATTCTTGTCCTATTGGAAGATATCTCACATTTGTAATCAGAATACATCTTAGGCCTTCATAGATGGGAGAGTCAAACATAAGATGGTACCAGTCTTCTATCTCTCCACAAGTGCAATATGGGTTTTCTGTGAGTCTGAAGCCAGCGAGCTTTGCATTGAAGGGGCCATGCCCTGTTATTAAGTATGTTGTATGAAGTCCTGGGAAGAACCATAATGGTGATTTCTGGTATACACTTTTTGTCTGGGAAAAAACTTGTGGGTGATCTCTCCTTTGGTGGTACTGGCCCGGGGGCTCACATCTGGTGAGTATCGGCTTGGCACACCCAGGGTCCCGAGCTGGATATCATCATTCTTCTCTTTCTTGGTGATTCGCTTCTACTTTTGTCTCTCTCTCTCTCTCTCTCTCTCTCTCTCTCTCTCTCTCTCTCTCTCTCTCAGGGTAACTCGGGAGCTTTTTTTTTTCCTGGTGCAGCATAAGCCTCAGGCTTCCTTGCATCATATGGCTATTAATAATAATAATAATAATAATCTGTTTTGCCACTCCTGCAGCAGGTGGTTCTGTAGGCGATGAGAGAGAAAACTGGATAACCAATTACAAAAAACAGTTGGCAAACCATAAAATGGAAGCTAGTTTAGAAGACCTTTATGCCAAACACGATCGAAAGCCTATGAGATGTCAAGAGCAACTGCTTGTGTTTCACCGAACTTTACCATTGAATTAGTCCATAAATGGGTAACATAAGCCAGAATATCACCAGTGGATCGACACTGATGGAAATCCATACTGGC
This sequence comes from Mastigoproctus giganteus, assembly GCF_048544385.1. Lineage (NCBI taxonomy): Eukaryota > Metazoa > Arthropoda > Arachnida > Uropygi > Thelyphonidae > Mastigoproctus > Mastigoproctus giganteus. The sequence continues at coordinate 59,989,935 of NC_143584.1, read as the reverse complement.
CATTGTTGATCAGACGGAAGGTTTCTAGGTAGTTTAAGAATTGGCGGTTAATTGATCTCTCCATTACTTTAGAAAGAGTAGAAGTAATTGCAATGGGACGATAATTGGATGGTAGGGATTTGTCACCCTTTTTAGGAACTTGCTGGATATGAGCAAAATTCCAAGCAGAAGGAAAAACACATTTGGAATAAGAAAGTGAAAGAAGGGGAAAATAACAGGAGTAAGTTCAGGAGCACAGGTTTAGAGAACAAGTGGAGAAATACCATCGGGACCTGGAGCTTTCTTAGCATCAAGATTCATCAAAATCCTTCTGACATCCTTTTGACGGAGACCAAAGGAGGCATTGAATGGAATGTGTTGGGAATGGTGGGAGGTGTTTTACCAAGATCATTAATACATGAGTTGGAAGAAAAATGGAATGCTAGCAGGTCAGCTTTATCCTTGGCTGAAGTGACAACAGAACCATCTGCTTTAGACAGAGGTGGGAGCAGAGATGGGCAAAAGTTGCAGCCAATAGCTTTGGCAAGAGACCAGAATGCTCAGCTACCATTAGGGCAAGAAGCAGGTTTTCTACTCTTAGCCTGTTAAAACTCTTGTTTGGACTGATTAATAACTGCTTTACAATTGTTGCGAGCTTTGGTGTAGGCAGAAAATGAAACTGAAGAATTAGAAACAAGCCAATTATGATTAGCATTAGCATTAGCATTAGTAGAGGCATATGATGCAAGAAAGCAAGCTTATTCAGCATCAGCCAAAAAAAAAAAATAAATAAAAATAAAATAAAATAAAATAAAAAAAAATAAAAATAAATAAAAAAAAAAACAACCACTACTCCCATTTCACTCCTCCGTTAGTTCGAAATACCTGTCCAGCTGAGCCTTAAATTTGTTTAGGCTATCACCTTCAACAACAAGCGATGGGAGTCTATTCCACAAACCAACTGCCCGCTGGCTAAAGGCAAATTTCCGCACATCTATCCGACATCCGTCCTTCCTCAATTTGAATTTATGCCCTCTCAGGTGATTATTCTGAGCAAGAGGAAGAATCCCATCGGCATTGAGCATGCTCAAGCCATTCAAAGCCTTATACACCTCTATCAGATCACCTCGCCGATGCCTAGTCTCCAGACTCTGTAATTTGCAAAACTTAAGCCTTTCTTCGTAAGAGCAACCCTTTGTTCCATTCACTAATCTTGTTACCCTTCTCTGTACGCGTTCCAGCAGCTCTACATCCTTCTTGAAATGAGGCCTCCAGACCTGTATACAGTACTCAAGGTGTGGCCTAACCAATGCCTTATACAAGGGAATAATCACATCCCTGTCCCTCCTAGAAAAATTCCTGTATATCATTGACAAGACACCATGAGCTACTCTTGCAGCCCGTCTGCACTGCTCAGAGAACTTCATATCTGCCTGCACAATTACCCCCAGGTCCTTTTCATTCTCTACCACTGTCAGCGTAGTACCACAGAGTTGATACGTTGATCTGGGGTTACTGTTTCCGATATGTAGTACTTTACATTTGTCAATGTTAAACTTCATTTGCCACCTCTCAGCCCATCTGCTCAACCTTTCCAGATCCTGTTACAGCAGCATAGTATCAGTAGTGTCCTTAACAACCCTGCCAACCTTGGTATCGCCTGCAAACTTGGACATTAAGCTTGATATACCATCATCTATATCATTTATAAATACAGAAAACAACAATGGACCCAACACTGAACCCTGAGGAAATCCACTAATAACATTAGTCCACGTTGAGCAGTGTCCATTGATTACCACTCGCTGTCTTCTGCCACTCAACCATCCCTTTATCCCTAGCAGCAATTTGCCTCCAATGCCACACTTCTCCAATTTGTGCAGCAGTCTTCCATGCGCAACAGTATCAAAAGCCTTTCTAAGATCCAAATATATAATATCAAAGTTATTCCCTGCATCCAGTTCTTTTGTGACTACATCTTAGTATCCAATCAAATTGGTCAGACAAGACCTGCCCTTAACAAAACCATGCTGTGTCTGAGCTATAACTGAATTCTTGTCCAGATGATCCTGCAGTGCTTCTTTAACCAGTGCCTCCATTAATTTTCCTGGAACCGAAGTTAAACTAACAGGTCTATAATTACTTGTGTCAGCCTTTGATCCTCCTTTGTGAATTGGGATTACATTTGCACATCTCCAGCCCATGGGTACCTCCCCGAGTCCAAAGAAGCTCTCATAATTATGGCTAGGGGTTTGCTTACTTCCCTTGCTGCCTCCTTTAATATAACTGGATAGATCCCATCCACCCCGGGTGCCTTTTTTATGTTTATCCTCAACAATTTCTCCTCCACTTTCATCTCAGTTATTAGAAAATCATCTAGCTCACTGCCAATGTTTACTTCACCTACGACATTCCCCTTCCTGAATAACTCCTCATGTGTGAATGTAGATGCAAAATACTCGTTTAGATTGTTAGCCACCTGAGCTGGATCCTCAACTGTTGAACCATCAACATCCAGTGGACCAATCTGATTCATCCCTTTCCTTCTTGAGTTTAAATAGGTAAAGAACTCTTCTCTGTTTTTCTTTGCATCCTTTGCCAAGGATTTCTCATAATCTGCCTTTGCCTGCCTAATCTCCTTTGTGACTCGGTTACAGACCAACTTATATCTATCATAGGCTTCCATGTCACCCATTAATTTGTATGTATCCCATGCATTTTTCTTCTCTGCCATATGTCTCATTAGTTCATCTGACAACGATTTAGGCCTGAACCTTGAAAAATATTTTTTGGTTGGTATGTAAAGCCTAGTAGCTTCCAAGATAAGTTCCTTGAACGCTAGGCACCTCCGTAGCCAGGTGGGAAGAAGCAGCAGTGTGTAGCACACGCTTCTTGATTAGACCGGGGTTCGAGCCCGTCACCACCAAATACGGACGATGCGGAAAGGTCAGGGAATGCCCACCGCATATTCCCGGAGCAATATGGCCTTAGTTGCTAATGCTCCTAAAAACCAAACAACAACAACCTTGAACGCTTCCCATTTTGAATTTGCTGTTGGTAACATCATCAGTTGGTCCCACTGTATAGAATTTAAATACTGTCTCAGACCATCGTAGTCGCCTTTACGAAAGCAAAAACCCTTCCCTTTACCTCTGATGGTAGTTACCTCCTTGAGTAAATCCCACTTCAGCACACTGTGATCACTGCCACCCAGTGGTTCCTTTATCTGCAGATTCCTAATGCATGAAGAATCACTACTGATAATCAGATCAAGAGTATTACTCCCTCTAGTTGCCTCCCGAACATGCTGGTGTAGAAAACAATCATCCAATAAATCCACAAAAGCCTTGCTAGTGTGTGAGTGACCAACCCACAAATTCCAGTCAATATCTGGGAAATTAAAATCCCCCGTTATAAGACTCTCTGATTTACTGGCCCATTCCATTTCCCTGTACAGTATCTTATTGTACTCATCAGAGTCATTAGGCCTATAGCACACTCCTACTTTCAATTTTGATTTACCTATGCTTATGTCACACCAAACTGACTCGACACTGCCCTGTCCATCAATGTCGACTGGCTTCACTTCCTTGGATTTTATGTGTTTTTTAACTAATAGCATAACCCCTCCTCCCCTCCTGTCGTGTCTATCCTTTCTATACACATTGTATTCCCCAAATTCCAGTTCTGCATTCCTTATATCTGTGTGACACCACGTCTCTGATATCCCAACAATATCTGCCTTTGATGTTTTGAGCAATACCTCAAATTCATCAAATTTATTTACTAAACTCCTAGCATTGGTGTACACGCAAGTATACATGATATGCAACGTTCCTATCTTGAACAGCCTTAGCACATTTATTGGAAAACCAAGATTTAGATAAAAGATGAGATTTTAAAGTGGAGTGTGGGATAAAGGATTCCATTCCTGCAAGAATAATTTCACTGACACGATCTGAAAAAACTTTGACATTAGAAGTTTGGAAACAGTAATCCGGCCAAGGAAAAGAAGAAAAGAAATCTTGCAGGTCATCCCATTTTGCATTCTTGTAATGCCGAACAATACGAGGTTGGGAATAGCCATGAGATAAAGGCTCCATTGGAGAAGACACAATCACCAAGTTGTGATCTGAGGTGCCTAAAGGACCTCTCACTTCGACCGTGTACTTAGAAGGGTTGTTTGTGAGAAAAAGATCAAGCGTGTTGGCTGTATGATTAGGATTGTCCGGTATTCTTGGTAAATGGACAATCTGTGCAAGGTCATTAGGAATTGCAATAGCCTCAGCATCTCAACCAGCTGGATCGGTGTGACTAGAAAACGGAAGCCAGTTGGAGTTGTGAACATTAAAATCACCAAAGAAAATTAGCTCAATGTTAGGAAAGTTGGACTGGACAAAGTCAAGTTGCAAAGAGAGGAAGTCAAAGAGCTCCAAGTGATTAGTGGAGTTGGGAGAATGGTAGAGACAACAGATGAATTTGACACAATGAGGTAGAGAGATTTTAAGCCAGAGAAGATCAAAAAGAGGAGATTCAAAGTTAACAAGTCTCTGACAGGGAAAATCGAATGGACGTATGCACAAGTACCACCTTTGAGGCGAAAGGAATCACACAGCGAATAATTTGAGCAACTGAGATGAGCAGTAGTTGAATCAACCGATAACTGAGATTCTGTCAGAAAACGTACATGAGGTTTGGCAGACTGCAAGTGGAAATGGACATCATTGAGATTAGAATTGAGACCACGTATATTTGTGAAATGAATTAGGAAGTGCTTGGGAGGTTTAGTTCTTTTCGCAGATAAGCTTGCTCTATTAGTTTGACAATTCGTGGTGTATTCAATAGTAAGAAAAAGTGGGTGGGACATGCTGTATGAAGTAATGAAATTTTTGGATATGGTGTACACATTTTAAGAATACACCCAGATCCTTGACATATCATGGCCTGGACAATTCCCCCCGCATACACACTATACTCGTACTCCCTCCAGTCACTCTATCTGGCAGAGTAGAGGTAGATAAGATTATACACTAGCTGATCCGGAAGCCTCCTAAAGAGTTACCAATAGGTTCGGTCTGGTGTACTAACTAGCTGCCAGCCTGCGAACACCGTTTTCGAGCTGTACTTTCAAAATGTAAGGAAGATTGGATCTCGCCATGATGTTCATCATAACCTCAAAAGTGATCAATCATACTGCATGATGGAAGAGATGGGGAAGGGTTGACCAGAACTTAGCTCTGGAGACTAAACATGGGTTCCACCACTTCAAGCCTCCAATAAGCAAAGTGGTGGTATTGCACCGGTTGATGAGAGTCGTCTACCACCTAGTACTGCCTGGTAACATAGAGGGGCAGCATTCGTCCATGTGGTGTGGGCGCCACACCTCGACCCCTGCTTACGTTAGTTCGCAACTGGGTGGTCACCCACCGTGTGCTTGTGCATGGAGGTTATACCCAGGATTACTAACAGTCCCACCATCCAGAAGGTACAAGCAGGGGATTTGGCTGTCACAGACTGTCCCAGCTTCACCAAAATTGGGTCCACTTGACTTCAATTTCACCCGAATATCAGTTCCATCAGTGTTTTAGACTCCCAGGTAGCAAGTACAGCTTGTCTGGCATATCTGAGAGAATGTCTGTGACAACCTCAAGGACGGGTAGATGCAAAATACCTACTCAATTGGCCCACAACCTGAGCAGGATCACCAATATGATTCAACTCCTCTTTCTACTGTTCATACAAGCATAGAAGTCTTTGTTGTTCGTCTTTGCATTCTTTGCTAGAGACTTCTGATAATCTGGCTTAAATGGCCTAACTCACTGTGCAACTTGAATTTCAGATTAATTTATACCTATCATAGGCTTAATATATTATATTAAGCCTATGATAGGTATAAATTAGCTTAATAAATTATCAGGCTTCTGTATCACCTGATAATTTATATGCATCTCATGCACATTTCTTCTCTCCCACATGGCTCAATAGTTCATCTCACATCCATTTAGGTCTAAGCCTAGAACAGTATTTATTGGTATTAAAAGCCTCGTAGCTTCTTTGCTTACTTCCCATAGAATTTACTGATGGTAACACCATCATCAGTTGGTCCCACTGCACAAAATTTAAAAACTATCTCAGACTTCTGTAATGTTTTGCTTCCTTACGAAAGCAAAAGCCTTTCCCTTTACCCTTGACAGTAGTTATATCTCTAATTAAATTCCTCATTAGTACACTGTGATCACTGCCAACCAGTGGATCTTTTATCTGCAAATTTTTAATGCATGAAGAATCAATGCTGATAACCAGATCAAGAGTATTGCCTCCTCTTGTTTGCCTCTCTCACGTAATGCTGTAAGAAACAGTCATCCAAAGAAATCCACAAAAGTCTTGCTAATGTGTCAGTGACAAGCCCACATCTGAAAAGTTTAAAATCCCGCATTATGGGACATTCTGATTTTCTTGCCCAATCTATTTCCTTTATAGTTGTTCTGTATACTCATCACAGTCCTATTAGGCCTATAACACTCCTACTCTCAATTTTGTTTTCCCAGTGCTTATATTACACCAAACTCGCTCAGCATTGCACTTGTCAACCAAGTCGTCTGGATGCACTGCCTTAGTTTTAATATTTTTCTTAACTGAAAGCATAACCCCTCTACCTCTCGTGACCTGTCTGTCCTTTCTGTATACATTGTACTCTCCATATTTAAATTCAACATCAGTCTCAGTGACACCACATCTCTGCTATTCCTGCAATGTCTGCGTTCAACGACTTACTCACTACTTCAAATTCATAAAATTTATTTACGGTGCTCCTAGTATTAGTGTACATCCATGTACACATGCATGTGTTCTTACTCTTAATTACATTAACACAGCCCATATATTTATTTGTTCCATGATGACCCACAGCACGGCCTGAAATCCCAAACATCTTGCTTTCCATGCTGCTGCATGTACCAATATTAGCAATGCAAGATTCACTATCATCTTTCCCTGCTGCTATAGTTAAACTATTAGTCTGTGTATCCCCCAAAGCTATCAGTTTTCCAACCCACCTCTCACTTCCCTGATAGCATCATCAAATATTCTTGTATCCCTTCTATCCAAGTGTATTCCATCCCTGTAAAAACACTCTCTCCTGTTAACAAGAACAGACCACACTGAGAAAAATTCTGCCCCACTAGCCTTGCACAATGTTTCCACGGCCAAATTGATTTACTAGGCTCTCATCATATACTTCTTCCTATTGTGTCTGAGAAGAATTGCAGACACTTTCAAATTTAACCCTAACTCACGACTGTTTTTCAACCTTGATCTGTACATGAAATACGTTAAGGGCATTTAGCGTTAGCATTAGTAGAGGCATTTGATGCAAGAAAGCAAGCTTATGCAGCATCAGCCAAAAAAAAATAAAATAAATAAAATAAAATAAAAATAAATAAATAAAAAATAACCACTTCCACTTCACCCCTCTGTTCGTTCGAAATACCTGTCCAGCTGAGCCTTAAACTTATTTAGGCTATAAACTTCCACGACAAGGGATGGAAGTCTGTTCCACCAACCAACCACCCGCTGGCTAAAGGCAAATTTCCTCACGTCTGTCCTACAACTGTCTTTCCTCAATTTGAATTTATGCCCTCTCAGGTGATTTTTCTGAGCAAGAGGAAGAATCCCATCAGCATTGAGCATGCTCAAACCATTCAAGACTTTATACACCTCAATCAGATCACCTCGCTGGTGCCTAGTCTCCAGACACTGTAATTTGCAAAATTTAAGCCTTTCTTCGTAAGAGCACCCCTTTGTTCCATTCACCAATCTTGTTGCCCTTCTCTGTACTCGTTCCAGCATCCCTACATCCTTCTTGAAATGAGGCCTCCAGACCTGTATACAGTACTCTAGGTGTGGCCTCACAATTGCCTTATACAAGAGAATAGTCACCTCCTTATCCCTGCTAGAAAAATTCCTATATATCATCGACAATACACCATGAGCCACTCTTGCAGCCCATCTGCACTGCTCAGAAAACTTCATATCTGCCTGCACAACCACCCCCAGGTCCCTTTCATTCTCTACCACTGTCAGTGTAGTACCACAGAGTTGATACGTTGCTCTGGGGTTGCTGTTTCCCATATGTAGTACTTTACATTTGTCAATGTTAAACTTCATTTGCCACCTCTCAGCCCATCAGCTCAACCTTTCCAGATCCTGTTGCAGTAGCATAGTGTCAGTAGTGTCCTTGACAAACCTGCCAACCTTCATATCGTCTGCAAACTTGGACATTAAGCTTGATATACCATCATCAATATCATTTATAAATACAGAAAACAATAATGGACCCAATACTGAACCCTGAGGGACTCCACTAATAACATTAGTCCACGATGAGCAGTGTCCATTGATTACCACTCTCTGTCTTCTCCCCCTCAACCACCCCTTTATCCATAGCAGCAATTTGCCTCCAATGCCACACTGCTCCAATTTGTGCAGCAGTCTTCCATGTGCAACTGTATCAAAAGCCTTTCTAAGATCCAAATATATAATATCAAAGTTATTCCCTGCATCCAGTTCTTTTGTGACTGCATCATACTATCCAATCAAATTGGTCAGGCAAGACTTCCCCTTAACAAAACCATGCTGTGTCTGAGTTATAACTGAAGTCTTGTCTAGATGATCCTGCAGTGCTTCTTTAACCAGTGCCTCCATTAATTTTCCGGGAACAGAAGTTAAACTAACAGGTCTATAATTACTTGTGTCGCCTTTTGATCCCCCTTTGTGAATTGGGGTCACATTTGCACATCTCCAGTCCATGGGTACTTCCCCCTGAGTCCAAGGAAGCTCTCATAATTATGGCTAAGGGTTTGCTTACTTCCTTTGCTGCCTCCTTTAATATAACTGGATAGATCCCATCCACCCCAGGTGCCTTTCTTGTATTTATCTTCAACAATTTCTCCTCCACTTTACTCTCAGTTATTACAAGATTCTCTAGCTTACTGCCAGTGTTGAATACACCTCTGGCATTCCCCTCCCTGAATAACTCATGTGTGAATGTCGATGCAAAATATTCATTTAGTTTGTTAGCTTCCTGAGCAGGATCATCGACAGTTGACGCATCGATATCAAGTGGACCAATCTGATTCATCCCCTTCCTTCTAGAGTTTACATAAGTAAAGAACTCTTTGCTGTTTTTCTTTGCATCCCTTGCCAAAGATTTCTCGTAATCTGCCTTCGCCTGCCTAACCTCCTTTGTAACTTGGTTACAGATCAACTTGTATCTATCATAGGCTTATGTGTCACGTGTTAATTTGTATGTATCCCATGCATTTTTCTTCTCTGCCATATGTCTCATTAGTTCATCTGACATCCACTTAGGTCTAAACCTTGAACAATATTTCTTAGTTGGTATGTAAAGCCTAGTAGCTTCCAAGATAAGTTCTTTGAATGCTTCCCATTTTGAATTTGCTGTTGGTAACATCATCAGTTGGTCCCACTGTTTAGAATTTAAATACTGTCTCAGTCTATCGTAGTCGCCTTTACGAAAGCAATAACCCTTCCCTTTACCCCTAATGGTAGTTACCTCTTTGAGTAAATCCCACTTCAGCACACTGTGATCACTGCCACCTAGTGGTTCATTTACCTGCAGATTCTTAATGCATGAAGAATCACTACTGATAATCAAATCAAGAGTATTACTCCCTCTAGTTGCCTCCCGAACATGCTGATGTAGAAAACAATCATCCAATAAATCCACAAAAGCCTTGCTAGTGTGTGAGTGGCCATCCCCCAAATTCCAGTCAATGTCTGGGAAATTAAAATCCCCCATTATAAGACTCTCTGATTTACTGGCCCACTCTATTTCCCTGTACAATTTCTTATTATACTCATCAGAGTCATTAGGCCTATAGCACACTCCTACTCTCAATTTTGATCTCCCAATGCTTATGTCACACCAAACTGACTCAACACTGCACTGTCCAGCGATATCGACTGGCTTCACTTCCTTGGATTTTATGTATTTCTTAACTAATAGCATAACCCCTCCTCCCATCTCTATCCTGTCTATCCCTTCTGTAAACATTGTACTCCCCAAATTCCAGTTCTGCATTCCTTATATCTGTGTGACACCATGTCTCTGAAATCCCCACAATATCTGCCTTTGATGTTTTGAGCAATACCTCAAATTCATCAAATTTATTTACCAAGCTCCTAGCATTGGTGTACACGCAGGTATACATGCACCTGTTTCTATTCTTAGCTACCCTAACACAACCCATGTGTTTACTTGTACCGCAATGACTCCCAGCAGTCTCTGAAATATCCTGCATCTTGTTTTTCAGGCTTCTGCTCATTTCAATAGAAGCAGTGCAAGAATCACTTCCACCTCTGCCAGTGGCTACTGTTAATCTATTAGTCCTTGTATCCCCCCAACTAGCAGTTTTCCGACCCACCTAACACTGCCTCGACAGCATCAGCAAAAATTCTTGCACTCTTTATATTTAAGTGTATCCCATCCCTAGAAGCAATCTCTCCTGTTAACAAGTACAGTCCAGGCTGAAAAAAATTCTACCCCTTGAGCCTTGCACAATCCTTTGCACAATCCCTTGCACAATCCTTGCACAATCCTTTGCCTCCCAATGACTTCCTCCAGGGCCGAATTGATCGACAAGGCTCTCATCATATACTCCCTCCTATCGTGTCTGGGCAGAATTGCAGACACTTTCAAATTCAACCCTAATTCACAAATTTTTTTCAACAGTGACCTGTACTTGTTAAGTAATTCCGCCGGTCTGCTACTCTTAATATCATTAGTGCCAACGTGTACAACTATATCACCTTTTGTGCCCTTAAAAGATGATATCCGCTCTACAACGTCATCAACCTTTGCCCCTGGCAGACATACCCTGGTCCTGTTCCACCTATCCTTATTACAAAGCATGTTTCCCGTTTCCCTGACAATAGAGTCACCAACAACTACTAGTTCCTTTGGGACCAGCGCATTCTGCCTTGGGGGCTGCTGCTGTGTTGCGTGATGACCAAGTGCAAGCTCTGGCATTCATGTGGGCAGCTGAGAGCTTGATGTGCCCCTCACTTTTAATCCTTTGAGGGCATCCACCCTGTCCTTCAAGCTCTCATATAGGCCCATAACAATGCTGAGTTTTCGCCTGATTTCCTTACACTTCTTGCATCGCGCACACACAAAGACATCCCCCATGGCAGTATCATGTCCCGTACTCGACTGCTCCACAAACATCAAGCAAATAGTGCATTTTAATAGGATGTGATTCAAAGGGCAACTGCCTCCCTCAGTTCTCCCCTGAGCCACAGCACTCCCATTAGCTAGAGTCATGATTTCGATTTAATTTCAATAAAATTTCAATTTCAGTACAAAATTAAAACCCTAAACTTATATCCCAACACAGTTATAACGCTATATTTATGTTTCAGTATCAAGTGTTATCTACGAAATCCCTTTATATAACCGTATCAAGTTAAGTATTAATTATTTATTTTTTACTAATTATTTATGTTACGTAACCCAAGTCGTTATATGTATAGTTAAAAGTACAATTTGATTTACAATGAAGTTTAACAAGATTAATTGACAATATTATGTACTATACTATACTATATGAAGCTTATGCTATCTATTATCGCGTAACAATGGCGGCAATTACGAACGGTAAACACATGGATTTGATACCCTTTCCGATACTAAGTAATAAGTACAAAATCTCTATTTAAGTTACTTTAAACTAAGTATCGTAAATTGGAATATAAAGCTACTCTAGAAAATAAGTTAATATGCCAATTTAAGCTAATAAAACAGAAAATAAATAACAAAAAACTTCTCTGTTCCAGGAGCGACAGAAATGTACGTTCGCACAGGCTACTCCTGAGGCTTTAGCCTCAGGCTGCGAGAGATTTAGACAACATACAAGTTAGTGCAAATGCATCACATTAGTACGCATCTAAACTCTGAATTATCAAAAATATGCAAAGGCAACATCGTTTAAGTTATGTTATGTTAAGTCATAGTAGTGTGTATGCGGGGAGCATTGTCGTGGCCACGTTATGTCAAGGATCTGGGTATATTCTTACCACATGTACGCCATATCCAAAGATTTCATTACTTCATACAGCATGTCCCACCCACTTTTTCTTACTATTGAATACACCATGAATTGTCAAAATAATAGAGCAAGCTTATCTGCGAAAAGATCTAAACCTCCCAATGACTTCCTAATTCATTTCACAAATATACGTGGTCTTAATTCCAATCTCAATGATGTCCATTTCCACTTGCAGTCTTCCAAACCCTATATGCTTTTTCTGACTGAATCTCAGTTATCAGTTGATTCAACTACTTCTCATCTCAGTTGCTCAAATTATTCGCTGTGTGATTCCTTTCGCCTCAAAGGTGGTACTTGTGCTTGTTATTTGTTATTTGGTTTTTAGGAGCATTAGCAACTAAGGCCATATTGCTTCGGGAATATGCGGTGGATTTCCCTGACCTTTCCGCATCCTCCGTATTTGGTGGTGACGGGCTCGAACCCCGGTCTAATCAAGAAGCGTGTGCTACGCACTGCTGCTCCTTCCCACCTGGCTACGGAGGCGCCTGGTACTTGTGCATATGTCCGTTCTGATATTCCCTGTCAGAGACTTGGCAATTTGGAATCTCCTCTCTTTGATCTTCTCTGGCTTAAAATCTCTCTACCTCATTGTGTCAAATTCATCTGTTGTCTCTACCGTTCTCCCAACTCCACTAATCACTTGGAGCTCTTTGACTTCCTCTCTTTGCAGCTTGACTTTCTCCAGTCTAACTTTCCTAACAGTGAGGTAATTTTCCTTGGTGATTTTAACGTTCACAACTCCAGCTGGCTTCCATTTTCTAGTCACACCGACCCAGCAGGTCGAGATGCTGAGGCTTTTGCAATTACTAATGGCCTAGCACAGATTGTTCATTTACCTACAAGAATACCGGACAATCCAAATCATACAGCCAATACACTTGATCTTTTTCTCACAAACAACCATTCTAAGTACAAGGTCGAAGTGAGAGGTCCTTTAGGCACTTCAGATCATAACTTGGTGATTGTCTCTTCTCCAATTGAACCTTTATCTCATGGCTATTCCCAACCTCGTATTGTTTGGCATTACAAGAATGCAAAATGGGATGACCTGCGAGACTTCTTTTCTTCTTTTCCTTGGTCTGATTACTGTTTCAAACCTTCTGATGTCAACGTTTGCTCAGATCGTGTCAGTGAAATTATTCTTGCAGGAATGGAATCCTTTATCCCACACTCCACTTTAAAATCTCGTCGTTTATCTAAACCTTGGTTTTCCAATAAATGTGCTAAGGCTGTCCAAGCGAAGAATGTTGCATATCGTAATTGGCGTGTTTCTAATTCTTCAGTTTCATTTTCTGCCTACACCAAAGCTCGCAACAATTGTAAAGCAGTTATTAATCAGTCCAAACTAGAGTTTGAACAGGCTAAGAGTAGAAAACTTGCTTCTTGCCTGACAAGGTAAACTGTACAGTGTTGGGATCCACCACTGACTTGTTTGTTTAGGTTAGGTTATGCTCATTCCCCTTACGTTAGGTTATGCTCTCCCTTTCCCCTCTCTCAATGCTCTGAGATTTAGCAGGCATACTAGTACTTGTCAAAGGATAGTCAACATGGAAAGAGGTTACTTTCCATGCAACAAAGAGTATGCAGACATGCACTTCATATATGGTAAAGCCAAAGGCAGTGCACTCGAGGCTGTACGTTTGTACCAAGAAGCATTTCCCCACTGAAGGCAGTCCAACAGGCACACATTCATCAGGGTGTACATCAATGCCTAAGAGAACATGGATGCTTTGCACATAGAGTACGAGCAGATAGGCCTAGAAGCATGACATCTAATGTTGAGGAAAGAGTGTTAGAAAGAATAGAACAAAATCCAGGAATTTCGACAAGGAGGGTTGCTCTGCAAAAGATGTACTGAGTCATAGCAGTGTGTGGCGAATTGTACATCACCAGTTACTGTACCCCTACCATATCCAGCATTTACAAGGTCTCAGAAATACAGACTACCCTCCCAGAGTGAACTTCTGCCGGTGCATGCAACAACAGTGTGTCCTGAACCAACCCCCAATTTTTAAACAACATTTTATTCACTGACGAAGCTGGGTTTATTCATGAATGGTATTTTTAATTTTCATAACTGTCAAGTTTGGTCCAATGAAAATCCTAATGCAGTTCATGAGTCCCAAGACATCAGCAACGTTTCTCGTTGAATATCTGGCAGGACTACTGGGAGACTGTCTAATTGGACCACACTTTCTGCCAAACAGGCTAATAGGAGATGTGAACCTTCAGTTGCTGCAGAATGTTCTTCTAGACCTCCTTGATGATGATAACTTCCACTTCAGCAACGCCAGAACATGCGGTTTATGCATTATGGTGCACCAGCAAATTTTGCTCGAGTTGTGACTTGGTAACTAACTAGAAGGTATGGTCAATGGTGGAGAGGTAGAGGTGGGCCTGTAATGTGGCCTCCCAGATCACCAGACTTAAGTCCTATGGATTTTTGTATCTGGGGTCATGTAAAAAGCTTAGTGTACACTTCTGACATTAACACAGTTGAGGAATTGCAGCATCGGATTGAAGGAGCCTTTTGGCAAATCAGAAATGACCCAGGAATGCCTGAGAGGATTCACAACTCAATGCAGAGAAGACTACAAAGCTGCGTATGGATGCAAGGACAGTATTTTGAACACCTTTTGTAACATCCTGTAACATGTAACATCTGTAAAATCCTGTGGTGTTGAAACCAAAAATTAAAAATGTATTATCTTATGTTTAATAAAACCACCCTTAGCAAAGGATTGGCAGTTTTTTGCTAAACTAGTGCTCCCATGGCCAGTGGCCAATCTTAACAAAAAATATGCATTATCTTGAAAATGGTTCATTTGCGGCCCAATGTTCATTTGGACTTTTTTGCTTATTTTAGTTTGTACTTTTCACCTTTAAATTATTTACCATCATTTTTGAAACACCCTGTATATTATCCAGCAGTATTTCCAAATTGTCCTACAGCAATCTGGAAATACCGTAGTATTATTATTATTATTATTGTTGCTCTTATATTATTTCTCTCTGATTGGGGGATTCCACTCATGACAGGTACTGCTACCAAGTACACAGGGTGGTTGTAATGTCTGGTGTTACTGTTGGTCGAGGAACTCTCTGACTATCCTACAGGTTTTCAGGATTGCGACTTTCTGGAGTTCCTTGTAGGTGTTCTCTGGGAGACCTATTGCTGCTAGGCTGGTATGTAGGGTCTTTGGCACCATACCAGTGGTTGATTGGGATGGCCGATACTTCTTGCATATGCCACATCTCTTTGACTTTGTGTCTCAGGTTCATGTACTTCCTAATTTTTTCTTCATGGATTTTCTGGACATTGCTAGTGTTGGGCACCGCTATGTCAATCAGGTAGGTAGCCTTTTCCATCTTGTCCACAAGGGTTATGTCCGGTCTGGGGTGCAGTGCTAGAGACCCGAACCCACAGCTTGTGGGTTCGGGTCTCTAGTACTGCCTGGGGTTCATACTTGTAGTATAGTATGTACCATACTTGTAGTATGGTACACTTTCTTTGGTCAACTGGTATTTCCTCGCTAGCTTCTGATGTATTATCCTGGCTATCTGGTCGTGTCTATGAGTGTATTCAGTCTGGGTGATCACCTTGCACCCCGCAGTGTTGTGTTGGATCGTTTCTGAGGCCAAGTGACAAGTGTCATCTGACATTCCGGGCTCCTTTGCAATGTATTTTCTATAGTTTCTGGTGTTGATTACCTGGTCTTGGATGGCCAGCATGAATCCTTCAGTCTCGGGGAAGAGCGTCCCGCTTGTGAGCCATGCGTTGGAAGCAATGTTATCGATGTGATCTTGATGGAGGTCATTGTAGTTCTGCTGTTGAGTGTCTTCTTTGCCCATCTTTCTAACTTTGTTTCTTGTGCTGTCTGGGTGGGTGGGGGTTCCTCGCTTAGGTTGAGTGGGGTGTACCACTTATCTATCTTCCTTATAGCCTGGTGGAGTGGTGCTGTGTTGTTCTCAAAGTAATCCTTCAGGTTAACTATTGCTGTTTTCTGTTGCTCTGTCAGGTCTATCAGGCCCCTTCCTCCCTCTTTCCGAGGTATTGTTAGTCTCTCCACTGCTGACTTTGGGTTGTGTTGGCGACTCTTTGTCATCATTGTCCTTGTCTTTTGCGCAATATCTTCTAGCTCAGTGTTAGTCCAATCTATGACCCCGAATGTGTATGTTAGTACTGGAGCTGCATAGGTGTTATGGCTTTAACTGTGTTCCCTCCGTTCAATTTTGATTTCATCAGTTTTTTGAGTCTCTGATGATATTTTTCAGTCAGGCACTTCTTGATTTCCTTGTGTTCTAACTGCTGAGCCTGCATCATCCCAAGGTATTTGTAGGTCTCTCCTTCTGTCATAGCTTCTATCTCTTTACCAGTCAGCAGCTGGTAGTTTCGGCCAACTAATTTTCCCCTGGTGCAGTGTGTGGGTCTTGCATTTGGCTAGACCAAATTCCATCTTGATGTCCTTGCTGAATTCTTCGGTGATCCGGAGTAGTTGCTGGAGTTGTTTCTCGCTGGCGAGAAACAACTCCAGCAACTACAACTTATTATTATTATTATTAGCTATATGGTGCAAGGAAGCCTTATGCTGCACCATCCAAAAAAAAAAAAAAATTCCCAAGTTACCCTGAGAGAGAGAGAGAGAGAGAGAGAGAGAGAGAGTCAAAAGTAAAAAAGAATCACCAAGAAAGAGAAGAATGATGATATCCAGCTCAGGACCTGTGTATGCCAAGACCATACTCACTATATGTGAGCCCCTGGGGTTATGGAAACTTTGCTGCAGTCTTCCTGCGAGAAGTGTTGAATGAACTCCTCACAGTGTCTGTACCATGAAAAAGTTGTTCCCAGAGAGAGTAAGTTTTTAACATCATTTCTTGATCCACCTTTGCAGTACATTTTGGAAAACAAAATCTCTGATCAAGTCATTTGATCAGATTCACAAAGCACTTCACAACAATGAGTCTGACCAACTCATTTTTGTGAACTATTGTAGTTCACATATACAGTCAGGCCTTGGGTAACACGATAACTGTGTTCCTAGAAACCCTCATGCAATGCAAAATCATGCAATATAAATAACAGGCCTTGTGGGAAAAATAAGGTTCGGTGGCGACCAACCAAGATTGAACAAGCATTTGTAACCAAAACATTACCAAACATAATAAATAATCGTAATAAAATACTTATGTACGTATTTTATTACGATTATTACATAATAAAATATTGCTAATGCTTTTGCTTCTATTGTAAGCAGACTAGTTCTTTGTTTGATCTTCTATCCAAACAGATGACAGATATTCCTTCTTTATGTCTTGATCTAATGGATTTTGTTACACTGAGTTGTTCCTGCATTGAAAGTTACTTTTATTGGATGAACTCCAGAGTAGTGTACTCCTCTGGGTACTTCGATGAAACTGAGGAAGATGGCAGTGATTGACACATGAAGACACCTCCAACTCAGTGCTGTGATTGACAGGTGGATGTCACACGAGAGTTGTTTGAGATTTTAGCAGTACAGGCACTCCCTGGCTTATGTGATACTCGACTTACGGAAATTCGACTTTACCTAACTTTTTTGCCAGCAAGTGCAAACTTAAAAAAATCATGGAAACATATTTTTCCGTAGGAATAAATGGAGGTATCGTGAAAATATCGCAATGATATTAAGAGTAGGAGACCGGCGGAATTACTTAGCAAGTACAGGTCACTGCTGAAAAAAAGCCGTGAATTAGGGTTGAACTTGAAAGTGTCTGCAATTCTGCCCAGACACGATAGGAGGGAGTATATGATGAGAGCCTTGTCGATCAATTCGGCCCTGGAGGGATTGTGCAAGGCTCAAGGGGTAGAATTTTTTTCAGCCTGGACTGTACTTGTTAACAGGAGAGATTGCTTCTACAGGGATGGGATACACTTAAATAGAAAGGGTGCAAGAATTTTTGCTGATGCTGTCGAGGCAGTGTTAGGTGGGTCGGAAAACTGCTAGTTGGGGGGGATACAAGGACTAATAGATTAACAGTAGCCACTGGCAGAGGTGGAAGTGATTCTTGCACTGCTTCTATTGATATGAGCAGAAGTCTGAAAAACAAGATGCAGGATATTTCAGAGACTGCTGGTAGTCATTGCGGTACAAGTAAACACATGGGTTGCGTTAGGGTAGCTAAGAATAGAAACAGGTGCATGTATACCTGCGTGTACACCAATGCTAGGAGTTTGGTAAATAAATTTGATGAATTTGAGGTATTGCTCAAAACATCAAAGGCAGATATTGTTGGGATATCAGAGACGTGGTGTCACACAGATATAAGTAATGCGGAACTGGAATTTGGGGAATACAATGTGTATAGAAAGGATAGACAGGACAGGAGGGGAGGAGGGGTTATGCTATTAATTAAGAAACACATAAAGTCCAAGGAAGTGAAGCCAGTTGACATCGATGGACAGGGCAGTGCCGAATCAGTTTGGTGTGACATAAGCATAGGGAAATCAAAATTGAGAGTAGGAGTGTGCTATAGGCCTAATGACTCTGATGAGTATAATAAGATATTGTACAGGGAAATAGAGTGGGCCAGTAAATCAGAGAGTCTTATAATGGGGGATTTTAATTTCCCAGATATTGACTGGAATTTGTGGGTTGGTCACTCGCACACTAGCAAGGCTTTTGTGGATTTATTGGATGATTGTTTTCTACATCAGCATGTTCGTGAGGCAACAAGAGGGAGCAATACTCTTGATCTGATTATCAGTAGTGACTCTTCGTGCATTAAGAACCTGCAGATAAATGAACCACTAGGTGGCAGTGATCACAGTGTGTTGAAGTGGGATTTACTCAAGGAGGTAACTACCATCAGAGGTAAAGGGAAGGGTTTTTGTTTTCGTAAAGGCGACTATGATGGTCTGAGACAGTATTTAAATTCTGTACAGTGGGACCAACTGATGATGTTACCAACAGCAAACTCAAAATGGGAAGCATTCAAGGAACTAATCTTGGAGGCTACCAGGCTTTACATACCAACTAAGAAATATTGTTCAAGGTTTAGGCCTAAATGGTTGTCAGATGAACTAATGAGACATGTGGCAGAGAAGAAAAATGCATGGGATACATATAAATTAATGGGTGACATGGAAGCCTATGATAGATATAAGTTGGTCTGTAACCAAGTCACAAAGGAGATTAGGCAGGCAAAGGCAGACTACGAAAAATCCTTGGCAAAGGATGCAAAGAAAAACAGAAAAGAGTTCTTTACATACTTGAACTCGAGAAGGAAAGGGATGAATCAGATTGGTCCACTGGATATTGATGGTTCAACAGTTGAGGATCCTGCTCAGGTGGCTAACAATCTAAACGAGTATTTTGCATCTACATTCACGCATGAGGAGTTATTCAGGAAGGAGAATGATGTAGGTAAAGTAAACATTGGCAGTGAGCTGGATGATTTTGTAATAACTGAGAGGAAAGTGGAGGAGAGATTGTTGAGGATAAACATAAAAAAGGCACCTGGGGTGGATGGGATCTATCCAGTTATATTAAAGGAGGCAGCAAAGGAAGTATGCAAACCCCTAGCCATAATTATGAGAGCTTCTTTGGACTCAGGGGAGGTACCCATAGACTGGAGATGTGCAAATGTAACCCCAATTCACAAAGATGGATCAAAGGCTGACACAAGTAATTATAGACCTGTTAGTTTAACTTCTGTTCCAGGTAAATTAATGGAGGCACTGGTTAAAGAAGCACTGCAGGATCATCTAGACAAGAATTCAGTTATAGCTCAGACGCAGCATGGTTTTGTTAAGGGCAGGTCTTGCCTGACCAATTTGATTGGATACTATGATGTAGTCACAAAAGAACTGGATGCAGGGAATAACTTTGATATTATATATTTGGATCTTAGAAAGGCTTTTGATACTGTTGCACATGGAAGACTGCTGCACAAATTGGAGCAGTGTGGCATTGGAGGCAAATTGCTACTATGGATAAGGGGATGGTTGAGTGGCAGAAGACAGAGAGTGGTAATCAATGGACACTGCTCAACGTGGACTAATGTTATTAGTGGAGTTCCTCAAGGTTCCGTGTTGGGTCCGTTGTTGTTTTCGGTGTTTATGAATGATATTGATGATGGGATATCAAGTTTAATGTCCAAGTTTGCAGATGATACAAAGGTTGGCAGGGTCGTTAAGGACACTACTGACGCTATGCTGCTGCAACAGGATCTGGAAAGGTTGAACAGATGGGCTGAGAGGTGGCAAATGAAGTTTAACATTGACAAATGTAAAGTACTACATATGGGAAACAGTAACCCCAGAGCAACGTATCAACTCTGCGGTACTGCACTGACAGTGGTGGAGAATGAAAAGGACCTGGGGGTAATTGTGCAGGGAGATATGAAGTTCTCTGAGCAGTGCAGACGAGCTGCAAGAGTAGCTCATGGTGTCTTGTCAATGATATACAGGAATTTTTCTAGCAGGGATAAGGAGGTGATTATTCCCTTGTATAAGGCAATGGTTAGGCCACATCTTGAGTACTGTATACAGGTCTGGAGGCCTCATTTCAAGAAGGATGTAGAGCTGCTGGAACGGGTACAGAGAAGGGCAACAAGATTAGTAAATGGAACAAAGGGTTGCTCTTACGAAGAAAGGCTTAAGTTTTGCAAATTACAGAGTCTGGAGACTAGGCACCGGCGAGGTGATCTGATAGAGGTGTATAAGGCCTTGAATGGTTTGAGCATGCTCAATGCCAATGGGATTCTTCATCTTTCTCAGAATAATCACCTCAGAGGGCATAAATTCAAATTGAGGAAGGACGGATGTCGGATAGATGTGCGGAAATTTGCCTTTGGCCAGCGGGTGGTTGGTTGGTGGAACCGACTTCCATCACTTGTTGTTGAAGTTGATAGCCTAAACAAATTTAAAGCTCAACTGGACAGGTATTTCGAACGAACGGAGGGGTGAAATGGGAGTGGGTTTTTTTTTTTTTTTTGGCTGATGCTGAATAAGCTTGCTTTCTTGCATCGTATGCCTCTACTAATGCTAATGCTAATGTTGAACCCAGTAACACTTTTTTTTTTTTTTTGGCAATTTGTTCCAAGACCTTGGAAGTTGAAATTTTCGCTATATAACTAAGCTATTTATCTCTCTAAAAGGTCATTTTTATAATGAAAATTGCACTACACTTTCATCATTATGATATATTCCATTATAAGAATCAATTTTAAACACCTTTGTGATATTTTTCTAAAACACATTTCTGGAGTTCATTACCATAAAACAATAAAAACAATTTGCACTTTCCAGTTTATTGGCTTTATCTGTTAGTGCAATCTATTATAAATGGGTAGTAAACTCAATCTTATTGCATTTGCGATAATAGCGATAACTGGAATTCTGTGAGTTTTTACATTACGGTATTATAGTGAAATTAGTTCCCCTTCACTGAAATCTTCAATCATATAAAAAACATAAATTTTCAGAATCTTCTCTACATTCTGATTTACTTATTACAATGGTGAAGGGAAAGGGAAATGAAACAAAATTGATTTAGAAATGAAGATGATTAATTAAGAAGAATAAAGCAGGACAAAGTGTGTCATCTATTGCACAGAATTAGGTCTCACTGCTTCAACAGCGAGTACTATTTTAAGGGACAGTTTGAATATAAAAGAACATGTTAAATAATCAACACATTTAAGATCAACAGTGATCACAAAACAGCGTTCAGGTGCTATATCGAAGATGGAAAAGCTATTAATAATATGGATGTAAAATCAGATTCAGAAACAAGTGTCTCCAAGTCCAATGGCCATTCAGGCAAAAGCAAGAAGTATTTATGAAGATATTAAGAATAAGTACGGCAAACCCCAAGCCAAGTTTGTGGCATGCTTGTCAGCTGAAGAGCTAATTCTGGTAACGATGCTCAAAAGGTAAAACTTGCTGACGTTATGCCTGTCTCCTCTCTCTCTTTTTGTAATTTTGTACACTTTTGTAATTTTTCCTGTGCACGAGATAAAAAAATTGAATAAATAATTCTATTTACATGTTCGTCAGACATTTCTTTTTTGCTTCAATCAAATTCAGCGCGCATAGTTGTGAGTGCTGCATAATCATTTAGGGAAATTCCGACTTACGTAGAGTTCCGTGGAACGCAGTCTTTAAGTAAGTCAGGGAGTGGCTGTATATGTGAAATTATCATTTTATTGTTCTCAGCATTGTTTGGAGGTGTGTGGTTTGGTGCCATCTTGTTATTACTATTGTGCAGCGTTGTTCTTGTAAGTCTCTTTTTCTCGGATTGATGAGAGTAAGTTTGGCAAAAAGAAGTATGAAAGAGGTAAAAGAGTGAATGAGCATTGGGTGTTTGGTTAGGCTGAAAGAGGCAGTTCACAGTATTTTTTCATGGTTGTAGAAAATAGGAGTAAAGACGTCCTCCTGGACATAATAAAGACTTCCATACTGCCCGTTACTGTAGTGTTCCAGACTTTTGGAAGTCTTATGATTGTCTGGGCGATGAAGATTTTAAGCATATAGCGGTAAACCACTCTCTTTATTTCACCGACCCTGAAAATGGTGCTAACACCAACAGTATCGAGGGAACGTGGAGTGCTGTTAAAAGGCAACTGCTATCGAGGACTGTAGATGGTCAGTTTGACTCCTACTTTGCAGAATATATGTGGCAGCATAGGCACTCAGCTAGCGAGAATCTCACTATGGAGTTTCTGAATGCTGTTCGCAGTGTATACCCGCCTTCAAAAAAGGACTGACAAGGTGAGTTTTATTTGTTTTTGTTTGGTTTTTTGAGAATAAAGGTTAGGTTTCATTTAGTTTTTAGTTAAAAAAAGATTAGGTTTTTACGCAACTTTTGGAGGGATTCAAGCAAAAAACTGGTTGTTGGCTGCGGCCAGGACTCATGAGATGATTTTTATTTGTGTGGGTTGGGTTATATTACAGTAGTAATTCAGGATGGTTGAAGCAAAGGAAGCGATTTTATCACTGGAGTAAGGAGGAGTTATCAGATTTTGGAGTTTTATGAAAAAGCATTTTTTTGCACATTCTGAGAATGTACAAAGAGTAATTTCATTATAAATGCACATGGAATCATTTGGTAATGTTGTGTTGCAAAAGCAGTAGTTTTGGGCAGGAGCTATGAATATTTTATTTTGAAATGTATTTTTGTAGACATTTTATGGATTAAAGAAAGAGCTGTTTTTTTTTTGTTAGTGCATGTGGTCTTAAATTTTTGTGTAGAAACACAAAAATTGTTTTGTGTTTCTGTTAATTTTTTTGAATTTTCAGCTATGACGTAATATGTCATGTGACATCCTCATGTGATGTCAAGGAGAAGGTGAATGCAGTGAGTGGGCAGAGTCACAGCTTGTCAATCACTGCTTTCCCACTGTTTTGCTTGCTGCCATGTTGGAGGGGGTACACTGTTCTGGAATTTTACTCTTTTATTTCCTGTGCATTCTTTCTAGTTGTTCTCGGCGATGCCTCATTTAGGCCTGTAGCACGTACAATATCACTTGTCCTTTCATTTCGCTCAAAGTGTTTCACAATTTTGTATTTTTCCTCAATTGTCGAGAAAAGCAATATCAATATGGCTTTTCATTTTCTCTCTGAATCTGTAGATCTTCAAGAGGATGCTTCCTTTTCACACTTTTTCCAAGTATTTTACTCATTTTTAGGGAATAAAGCACAATTAGAGTATAAAAAGAACAAAAATGAGGAGGCACTCTTGACAAAGAGTGCCTCCTCACACATAAACAAAGCTGCGTGCATGTAGCAACTGAATAAACAAAACCCGTAAAGGCAGGAACATGCTATTATCACCAAATGCTAACTCACATTTTACTAAAGCACATTTCTGAAGGTCACTACCATAAAACAATAAAAACAATTTCCAATTCCATTCCTGCTAGTGGAATCTGTTATGAACAGGTAGTAAACTCGATCTAATTGCATTTGCAATAATACTGATAGCTGGAATTCTGTGAGTTTTTACGTTATTATGGTGAAATGTGTTTTCCCTTCACTGAAATTTTCAATCATGTAAAAAACAAAAAATACATTTTCAGAATCTTCTCTTCATTCCCGATGTGTTACATTCAGTCGGGGTGATTCCCGTGTTCGATTGCCATTTCTTGTAAACACAAAGGCGAATTGTGCATAAGCTAATTCAGTTCATGTTATATACAGCATCGTTCCCCTATTTATAAATCATGTATGATTGAATTTGTGTAGTGTATACACATGTTATACGAGGACTGACTGTATTTGTATACTGGGACCACTGACAGTTTCTTTAAACATTACATTCAGTATTTAATAATGAAACTCATTGGCAGTTTCTGAAGAAAATACAAGTAGATCAGGTCCACATGCAGTAGTTCTTATAACATGGCAGCCTTGAATACAAAATGCTCATTTTATTTTTACTGGCATAGCCTTGTACTTTACATTAACAAAAATTGCAGTTATTTGTGATTTATTGTTCGTGCCAAACCAAGGGAATTGCATAAAGCATAGATTTTTGATGAAATTTTGACTGACTTTCTTTTTCCTTAACTGTTTGATACATGTAGCAAACTCTGTATGGAGCCCATGTTTACTCATTTAATTTCAATTACCTTAATTGCTAATTTGCATCCCAAAATGTACAGAGTAGTCTTTAATAAATTCTGCAGTTTTTTATTCTACAACAAAGCTACTGTGGACATTTTTTTACAACAAATTTGAAAAATCTGTCTGATTTATCTATCCAGTCTGTTGTTATCATATTCCACTAAAAAACTTTCAAATGCAAAAATAAACATAGTTTTACTTATATTTTTCTAAATAAACTAAAACAGAGCAACAAATGACTTCACAGCAGCCTGCATTCTTCTTCAACACTAACATTTAGAAGGTTGTCACACAGCCATACTTGAAAAATAGTAAGAACAGTGGTTGAAAATAATAAAAACAAATCAGTTTTTTCCAAAAATTGATTCATCTTGTTTATATTTTATTCAAAAACATAAAATAATATGGTATTTTGCAAAAATTCTGCATGAAAATCATTATTATTAACAATAATAATAAATAATAATAATGATGATTTTTTGCAAAATAAAATTGTGTCAGTTTTACTGGATACACCCAGTTTACTAAAGGATCATTTAGTAATTAGTCTGTATCATTTAGTAATTAGTTTGCATTGTGTTTTGATCTTTAATTAATATATCAAAGAAATATAAATGTTTTGTTTTGTTTAAAGTGATTTTTGTTTTGTTTGTTTTTTATAGTGGGTGGCCATCTATCTAAAGTAGATATCAATAAGGTTGTACAGATTTATCAGATAGTAAATAAATTTCTTTCAGGATTTATTGAGCATGTAAGTAATAAGTTTAATATATACCAGTTATTTTCATATCTGCTTAATTTTTTTTTATTTTTATATTATATTATAGTCAGGGCCTAACTTTGAGGATATTTAGGCAAAAATTTTTTGGGGCCCCTGTAAAAATGTTTATTATAAAATGCCTTTAATAGTAAAAAAATAGAACGTAAGACCCCTCGGAAAATTAGAATTACACAATAAATATATATAAAAATGTAAAGCAAATAAATCTGCTTATAAAGTTGATTCCAGTTATTTGGGACACATTGGGACTAGTGCATTTTGGTCCGTTTAAGCAGCTGCCCCAATTATGCTAAGTTTTACATAAATAGTTAAAAATACAGCTTTACGATTGATTTTCTGTACAATCAAATCATGTTACAATGGACTCACCATAGTAGAGTAGCGTTAAATGTACGATATTGACTGAGGAAATATAGTTATAGAATAGATGTGCAGAAATTTCCCTTTAGCCAGCAGATAGTTGATTGGTGGAACAGGCTTCCATCTTTTGTTGTGGAAGCTATAATAGCCTAAACAAATTTAAGGCTGAGCATTCAGGCATTTGGAACGAATGGAGGAGTGAAATGGGAGTGGGTTTTTTTTTTTTTTTTTTTTTTTGGCTGATGCTGCATAAGATTGCTTTCTTGCATCGTACGCCTCTACTAATGCTAATACAGTCGTAAGTCGACTTACGACCGACTTCTGTTCTGACTGACACAGGTCGTAAGTCGATTTGGTTGTATGTCGGCCATATATTTATTAATAGTATTTTTAACCTTTCTAATCTTTTTATCATCTTTACAATTTATTTTTATAATCTTTTAAATTTTTATCATCTTTTATTTTTCATTTTAAATACAGTAATACCACGAAGTTACACGATAGGTGGGTCCGACGAAAATCGCTTAAGTCGAATTCCCCTAAGTCGGAGTACAACTTTACATATATATACATATAAATTTTGTTTAATTGGAACCAAGGACTCACAAAAACACTAGTTTAGAAGAAAAATATTTAATAAAATTGCAGTTCTTTATACATATTAATACAAAATATGTATTAAAAAAATAAATGAGTTACGTAAAAAAGTTATTTCGATGTCGATGGCTTCATAAAATCTAACAAATTCGTCTGACGACACGGCGCTTTCTTTTTTTCGCGCCGAATTTCTTCGTAGCATGCTAATAATTTTTTTATTCCTTGCTTTGTAGCTATAACGCGTTCTTCGTTGGAGTCTGTTTTCTAAAATTTTTAAGCCCTTTTCAATTGAACTTGAGACCTTCTGTCAAGCTTGCAATTGTCATGTGCTTTTCTGGTGGAACTGGGTCTGAAGTGTCGGATACTTCAGTGACATTTTGCTCACGCATCTCTATGAGCTCATTCATTGTCAGCTCCTGACTATGTGAATCCAACAGCGCGTTGACATCATCACCATTGACTTCCAAATCTAATTGCCTGGCAAGATTAACAACTTCATCTATCACATGAGCGACATGATCAGTGTTTTCGTCTCGTTTTTGAAAAAAAAAATGGACAAAGTTTCTTCCAGACACCATTCAATGTTTTTTTGTGAATTTCATCCCAAGATTCTTCAATGATTCTTACGGCATCTAAAACATTGAATTGTTTCCAAAAGTCTTTAACAGATATCTCACTATTTTGTCTCATAGCTTCATTCAGACGTGCAAACGAACGCCTCGGGTAGTAAGCCTTGAATGTTTTGATAACTCCTTGGTCCATCGGTTGAAGCAAGCTGGTTGTGTTTGGAGACAAAAACACAACTTTCACACATAGATCGAAATTAATTAGGGTGGCAGGAGGGTGACCAGGTGCACTGTCAATAAGAAACATCACTTTAAATGGAATCTGTTTAGACTTGCAATAATGTTCGACTTCGGGTATGAAGGGGTGACCAAACCAGTCCTCAAAAAAACGGAAGCTGTCACCCAAGCTTTATGATTTGACTTCCAAATCACTGGTAAGCTAATTTTAGATATACACCAAACGAAAAAATCAAGAACCACGTAACTCTGAGTTCGCGTAAATCGGGGTATTACTGTACAGTAATGTTTTTATCTTTTACTTAGTGATACTGTACATGCCTTCGTTCCTACGCCTAAGCTATCTCTCTCTATGAGGTTAAATTCAAACGTTCTTTACATTTTAATTGGTTTATTATTTATATTGTTTATAAAAATACAAAACTACAATCTATAATTATATTGTACATAATATGAAAAATAATACTGTATATAATGTACTGTAAACACAAAAATACAATCTAAAATTAATGTAAAAATTAATACAAATGAAATTTACAAAATCAATTTTTAATCTTTGCTTGTGCTGGGTTGTGGATTGTCAGGGTCATGTTCTCGGGTTGAGGTAGGAGATGTTTTCTTGATGAGGAACATGCTGAGCTTTGTTTGAACAGTTTGTTTCTTTTTTTCTTCATATATCTCACGATAGCAACGCACAGCATCTTGAATGATACAACCTTTGTAAATCGTTTGACATTAGGGTCCATTGCTTCAAAACTGGCAAGAGCTTTATTTAGTTGTGAAAAAGAATCTGATAAACCCTTTGCAGTGAATTTCTTTTCTGGCTCCTCTTCTACTTTCTCTTCTTCCTCTCTCGTTTTTTCTTGTGCCACTCTCTGTGTTTCCAATTCAGTCAACTCTTCATCCGAAAGTTCTTTTGTCTCACAATCCAGCAACTCCTCTACATCTTCTATTTCACATTCTAATTTAAGATTTTTTGCAAGTTTAACTATATTTTTTCTGTAATCACTTCCAGCTCCTCTCCTTTTTCAGATCCTTCAAATGTAGTATTCGCATAACATTTTAGACACTCTTTCCAAATTCCCAACATACAATTCTTTGTTAAACATTCCCATGCAGTTGAAATAATCTTGATACACTGAAGAATGTTGTACTGCTTCCAAAAGTCTCGCAAAGATAAATCAGCATCAGAATCTATCGCTTCGATGGCTTGTGTGAATGTCGTTCTGAGATAGTGAGCCTTGAATGCTGAAATAGCACCCTGATCCATGGGTTGAATAAGAGCAGTTGTGTTAGGTGGCATAAAAACCACTATAACATCATGATGAAGGTTGACCAGATGAGGAGGGGGGGTGGCCAGGGGCATTGTCCATAACCAATAAGATCTTGAAAGGGATACCTCTCTCCGCACAATATTCATGAGCCTGGGGAATGAAGCAGTTTATGAACTAGTCTTCGAACAGTGCTCGAGTCATCCAAACTTTAGGGTTTGAACGGTAGTAAACGGTAGTAAAAGCAGTGTGTGTGCTTGTTGATGTGCTTAAATGCACGAGGGTTTTCTGAATGATAAATGAGAAAAGGCTTCAGCTTAAAATCCGCAGCATTCCCACCAAGCAACAAAGTTAACCGATCCTTAAAATCTTTGAATCCTGGCATCCTTTTTGCTTCTTGGTGTATGTACGTACGATTAGGCATGCATTTCCATTGCAAGCCGGGTTTCATCTACGTTGAATATTTGTTCCCGGTAGATAACCTTCTTCTTTGATTAAAGAGTCGAAACTATCAACGAATTTTTTGGCTCCATCTTCATCTGCACTTCCTGCTTCTCCTGTGACATGTACATTACGCAAAGCAAATCTTTTTTTAAAATGCTTAAGCCACCCAGTACTAGCCTGAAAATCTTCTGCGTAATCGTCTTTGGTGCGTGATTTTAAACTCTGACACAAACTTCTAGCTTTCGCTTGCACTGTGTGAAGGCTCATGGGTGTATTTTTTTGTATTAAATCTTCCATCCACATAAACAACAATTTCTCCATTACTGTGTGTCCCTGTCGTTGTTTGGTTAAAATTGTAGACTTAATAGGTGCAGAACCTTTCACAGCTTCCCAAATTCTTTCTTTGTCCTTGCCGACCGGGCTAGCCGAGTGGGTAAAGTACCTGCCCGGCAACCCAAAGGTCGCGGGTTCGATTCCCGCCTCGGGCTTGGATCAAAGTACTGCAAAAACCTTGGGAGGTGCAATATGGCCCCAGAAGCCGATGCGCCAACAACTACCAAATCAATCAATCAATCAATCTTTGTCCTTATCGTCGATACCATGGAATGTGATAACTTCAAGTCACGTGCTGTCGTATTCACTTTCTTTCCGCCTTCATACTTCTGGATAACTTTCATTTTACACTCTAAATCAATAGTTTTCCTTGACTTCTTAGCTGGCGTATATGTAGATGAAGGCATTTTCCTTTTACTAAACATTTTATGGATATTTTAGTAGAATTTTAATTAATACACCAAACACAACAGATGCTTGAAAACAACTGAGTGTATGTGAGGAGAGTGACTGAGTGTATTTGCCTAGTGGTGTCCTCAGGTCTCCCGTCATCGATGTGCCTCCTCATCTGGGTTATGGGTGTCCTCAGTAGTGACTTCCTGATTTATTATTAATTTATTCATTTATTTATTATTTATTTTATTTATTTTTTTTTGTGGTCGTAAGTCGACGACCAAGTGTATGTAGTATTGTGATCATGTTTCTGAATTGAATTTTAATTCTATTAAACAGCGATTGTAATTAGCGAAAATAGGAGGAATATTATCCACAGGCTATAAAAGTAAAGATATATTAAGTACAAATTTACACTTTATTACCTTACCAATTAAAAAATTAAGTGATATATGAAAATCGGAAGAATATTTTCCACAGGTTAGCAAAATAAAAATAAATGTATGCTTACGTGCATAGCTTAATTAATACATACTTTAATATGTACATACAGTCTGTCCTCGTATAGCACGATAGTTGCGTTCCTAGAAATCCTCGTGCAATGCAAAATCGTGCAATATAAACAACAGGCCCTATGGGAAAAGTAGGGTTAGGTGCCGACCACCCAAGATTGAACACACATTTGGAACCAAAACATTACCAAACACAATAAATAATCGGGTAATTTTAATCGTTATAAAATACGTAATAAAAATAATATTATATTATAATAAAGTATTTTTAGTATTTTTTAATACTAAAAAAGTATTTTTTACGGATAAAATACGTATTTTATTCGTAAAAAATTTATTATATTAAATAAAATAGTCGTAATAAAATACTTACGTATTTTATAATACGTAAGTATAAATTATAATACGTAAGTCGTAATAAAATATTGCTAATGCTTTTGCTTCTATCGTAAGCAAACTTGCTTTTTGTTTGATTTTCTATCCAAACAGATGACAGCCGTTCCATCTTTTCCAATTCTTTGTGTCTTAATCTAATGGATTTTAATTACACTTTGAGTTGTTCCCGCTATGAAAGTTGTTTTTATTTTCTCCGCATTCTTTGTGATTCTCCGCGTTGTCTCATTTAGGTCTGTAGCACTTGCAATATCACATGGTCTTTCATTTGGCTCAAAGCGTTTCACAATTTCATATTTTTTCTCTTTCGACAGAGGCGGACTGGCCCATAAGCCTTACCGGGGAAACCCCGGTGGGCCGGTGTTATTTTGGCCATAAACCGTAGTATGAGGCCACTATAAATTTTCCCGGGTAAGAATTTTTTACCCAGTCCGCCTCTGTTTATCGATATTGCTTCTTGTTTTTTTCTCTCTGAATCTGCAGTGTCTTAGCCAGGACGCTTCCTTTTCACACCTTTTAAGTATTTTACTAATTTTTAGGGAATAAAGCACAATTACAAACGAGGTGGCACGCTTGATACACATAAACAAAGCTGCGCGCGTGTAGCAACTGAATAAACAACACCGTAAAGGCCGAGATACACTATTAACACCTCATATTTTACTAAAGCACATTTCTGGGGGTTACTACCATAAAACAATAAAAACAATTTCCAGTTGCGTTTCTGCTAGTGGAATCTGTTATAAACTGGTAGTAAACTCCATCTAATTGCATTTGCGATTATATCGATAGCTGGAATTGTGTTGGTTTTTACGTTATTATGGTGAAATGTGTTTCCCCTTCACTGATATAAAACACATAAATACATTTTCAGAATCTTCTTCGTTCCTATCGTGTTGCGTTCAGTTGGGGTGATTCCGCATTCGACTGCCATTTCTTGTAAACACAAAGGCGAATCGTGTATAAGCGAATTCGGTTCGTGTTATATAAGATAATGTTCCACTATTTATAAATCGTGTATGATCGAATTCGTGTAATGCAAACACGTGTTATACGAGGACCGACTGTACTAACTAGTTGATATTTCTGTTCACTGACATTTGTGGGTGGGAGTTAAAATTTAAAACAGTAAAAAAGATAAGCAATCAGTAACAAAGAACACGGCACACACAAATTGCAAGTAACACGATATGTGCAAGTGAGAACGGAGTAACAAGTTACGAAGCTTTAAAAATAGGAATGAAGAAAAGATTCTGAAAATTAATTTTTTATATTATTGAAGATTTCATGGAAGTGTAAACACATTTCACCATAATAATGTAAAAACCCACAGAATTCCAGCTGTCGGTAGTATCGCAAATTCAGTAAGGTCGAGTTTACTATCCGTTTATAACAGATTGCACTAACAGAAAAGCTCAACAAACAGGGAACTGCTAATTGTTTTTATTGTTTTCTGGTTGTGACTTCCAGAAATCTGACTGAACCACGTGGTACGGTCGAAGACAATCATAGGGTGATCTCGAGTGCTGCAGTCTCCTTCCCAGATTAAACGCCATGTTGTCCCAATTAAGCAAAGTAAATCCTGGCTATTTTCTCGATTGAGTTCTGTTCTTAAGATTTGTCCCAAATAAATGGCTGCCCCGATTAACTGGAATCCACTGTATGTCTAAGGAAATATATACAAATGAACATATCGGCGGAACGCATATTTTGACTAGGAGCTACATTACAGTTTGAAAGTTTACTTTATATACAAATTTTATAAGGAACACAAGCGCTCATACTCGCCGTTACACTACTGGATATCACCAATTTTGGCTGTGTCCATTGCCATTTACGGGCCCCTCGAAGTATGGGCCCTAGGCGCATTCCTAGTTTGCCTAGGCCTAAAATCGGCCATGATTATTGTAGACATTATTATCATCAGCCATTTTCAATCAATTGCAGGACGAAGGCCTCTCCAGCAACTTTACAGTCCCTTCTATTTTGCAGTGAATTTCATCTGACCATCTCTGGTGTTGGCTTCCAGGTTTTCTTTTAGCTCCTGTTCAGTACCATTCTGTTATTTTCTTAGTCCATCTGTTGTCATTTCTTTGAGCTATGTGTCCTTCCCAAATCCATTTCAGTTCTTTAGTTTTGATAAGAATGTCCTTTATTTGTGTTTGCTGCCTAATCCACGTGTTTCTCTTCTTATCATAAGTCTGATTCCTAATATAATTTGTTCCATTCTTTACTGTGTAGTTTCAACTTCTCTTCCATTCTTTTGGTGAGTGCCCAAGTTTCACTTCCATAAATCATGGTGGGGAGTATACATTGGTTCAGTATTTTATGTTTCGGACAAATTGGGATATTGCTCCTCAGTATGTGACTATATTTCCCGAATGCTATCCATCTGAAATTTATTCTTCACTTGACTTCCAACCATTTGTCATTATTACAGCTAATGACTTGTCCAAGATAATATGAATCCACCTTTTCTTCTGCTCCTTCGGTGACAGTATCCCTTCCTTTGGCATACTTGTTCATCATTACTTTTGTTTTAACCATATTCATCTTTAGTCTGAAATCCTTACTAACTCAGTGGCAGTGCGTAGCACACGCTTCCTGATTAGACTGGGGTTCGATCCCGTCACCACCAAATACGAAGGATGCGGAAAGGTCAGGGAATGACCACCGCATATTCCCGGAGCAATATGGCCTTAGTTGCTAATGCTCCTAAAAACTAAATAACAAACAACAAACAAACCTTACTAACTCTGCATAACTGATTAAGATTTTCATCTAATTCTTCGGGATCATGGCTTATGATCACAATGTCATCTGCAAATCGTAAATTATTTAGGTACTCTCCATTCGCATTGACTCCTTTCTGCGACCAGTCCAATCTTCTGAAAGCTTCTTCAAAGGGCAGCAGTAAACAACTTTGGAGATATTGTCTCCTTGTTGAACTCCTATCTCACTTTTAAATTTGCTACTGTCTTTGTCTAGTCTAATAAAGGAGACAGTGTTCTCATATATTTTCTTCAAAATCGTAATGTGTGGGATGTCTGTGCCTTGTCTTTCCAGTGCCTGAAACGTTGTCTTATGCTGTATGGAGTCAAATGCCTTTTCATATGCCAAGGCATAATGGTGTTTTTTTATATTCATTTGCTTTCTCCATTAGTTGTGATATTACGTGAAGGTGATCCATAGTTGAGAATCCTGTCCTAAAGCCAGCTTGCAATTCCAGTTGATTCTTATCAGGTATTCTTTCTAATCTGTTAGTAATGACCCTTGAGAACAACTTGAAGATATGGGACAACAAGCTAATTGGGCTATAATTTCCAATTTCTGATTTATCTCAGGTGAAGGTAAAGAAAGGTAACACAAGATCCTTGGTAAATTACTGGAATCTTACCAGACAAACTGGTTTTCCACTACCGCAGTTTCTTTCTGCATTTTCAGTAAACAGATGGTACATGTTATCAGTAGCGGCAGTAGAAGTCAAGAACGATACATTGAATGACATGTAGGCGTGACAGACAATGTACTGATTGGTGCATGAACACAACAGACAATAATATCATATCATTAACTGAGTGATTGATTGATATGCATATATATAAAGAATCTTTCTTTCCTTTTTTTTCCTATTATTTCCTAACCTAATCTTTAAAGTTTGGTAAGGAAACCTTTTCCTATTATTTTCTTACCTAAAAATCGTACAAAGAAATCAGTAATATGGTTTTTTTAATAGCGAAAACAGTCACGATCTCCAATAATCTGCTTTTAATAATAAGAAAAAACTAATCATTACATCATCTGTCTCACCTATGTGTCAATGAATATATCATCTAGACTTCTAATGCTGCTGCCAATAACTCACAGTCTGTTTACCAAAAATGTAGGGAGAAACTGTGGTAACGGCAAACTAGTTTGTCCAGTAATTTTCACGTAGAGTGCCTTGGTTCTTGTGTTGGCATACTTTACCTTAGCCTTTCTTATGCAGCAAAATATGATTGCATTCCACTCCTTAGGAGTCATGCCTTTCCTAATGTATTTTGTAGCCTTGCCAGTTTCTGTGCCATCTGTCTTTCTCCCAATTTTAAAAACTGTACAGTAACTTCATCTTCACAGGCTTTTTGATTCTTTGTTTTCTTCAGTGCATGTTCTACCTCATCAACTGCCCCAATAATGAAGTAAGTAACAATAATTCATTCCGTCTAGTTTCATTCTGCTGTTCAAAACTGCTGTTAATATTTGCACATAAGTCCAATTAAAAATTTTCTTTCTAGCTTGGGTCAACATCATTGGTCAGGGAAGATGATTTTTTCAACGACTCTGATACAGACCCACACTTCATTCCAATCAGAAGAAAACTTTTCTTCTGCTATCTCTTCCAATGATGAAGTAGAAAATAACTCGAAGAAGAAAGTTTATGCCACTTTAACAAACATAAATCCCCAAATAGAAGACAGTGATACTCTTTCAGGTGCTCCTAATCCAGGACAATGCACTGCAGAGGTCCACTGCAACATTAGATAGAAAGTCTGAATGCAAAAGAAGGAAGATCTCCAGGCCTGATACATGGAAAAGGAACATGATCAAAAAGAAGATGCAAAGAGAAGCTCATTTTTCCATCAATAGTGGGCACCTCCATAGCCAGGTGGGAAGGAGCAGCAGTGCGTAGCACATGCTTCTTGATTAGACCGGGGTTTGAGCCCATCAACACCAAATACGGAGGATGCAGAAAGGTCAGGGAATGACCACCGCATATCCCGGAGCAATATGGCCTTAGTTGCTAATGCTCCTAAAAAAACCAAACAACAAACAAACAAACCATCAATAGTGGCAAAGGAATAGCTGCAAAACATGTTTTACCAAAAGTCTGTTCAAAATGCCCTAGAAAATGTAAGTTTATTCAATGAAAACAAGAGGCAAAAAAAAGTATTTTAAGAATACTGGAACATAAGTGACTCAAATAAAAAAGGATTACCGTATTTCCCTATGTATAAGACACACACTTTTTCGAAAAATTTGGGGGCTAAAAACTGGGTGCGTCTTATACAGTGGTTGTAGATTTTTTTACTTGCATTTCCCACTTTTTCACGCTTGTTGTCTTACGCTCATTGTTTCGCACTTGTTACTGGTATATTAGATTACGTTTTGCCACGTTCTGCCCAGAAATGGCTCAGAAAAGATTTTCGTACAGTGCTGAATTCAAGTTAAAAGTGATCCAGTTTGCAAAAGTGAATGGAAATCGTGCTGCTGCTGAACGTAAGTTTGGTCCTCCTCCAACTGAGAAAACAATCCGAGACTGGCTACGGGAAGAAGAAACCCTACTGAAAAAGCCACGGCAGAAGAAGGCCATGAGAGGCAAGTCAGCAAAATGACCTGATTTAGAGAGGGGATTGAAGAGCAAAGGGCAATTGGAATTCCTGTGTCCACAAAGATGGTTCAGCATGAGGCAAGAAGAATTGCTGATGAAAAAGAAGTTACTGATTTCAAAAGAGGACACAATTGGTGCTTCAGGTTCATGAAACGGAATGGACTAAGCATACGTACACGCACCAGACTTGCCCAAAAGATGCCTGAAAGCTATGAGCAGAACGTCCTTAAATTTCATTGTTTTGCCATTCAATGTCAGAAGACACATCAGTTTCAGTTGGGACAGATTGCAAATATGGACGAAGTCCCCCTTCAATTTGATGTCCCAAGTAACAGAATTGTCGATAAGAAGGGGATGAAAACTGTAACTGTGAAGACAAATGGACATGAAAAGAGCCATTATACAGTTGTTCTAGCTTGTTGTGCCGACGGAACCAAGCTGCCTTCTATGCTGATTTTCAAACGCAAAACAATGCCAAAAGAAGACATTCCTCGTGATTGTCCAACGTTCATGACAAGGGTTGGATGGCTCAGGATGGGATGAAGATATGGTTTGAGAAAGTCTGGAGCAGGAGACCAGGTGGGCTCTTACGCAAACCTGCCCTATTGGTGCTTGATCAGTTCAGGGCACAAATAACAAAAAAACACAAAGATTGCTGCAGAAAACAAAACTTGCCTTCATACCTGGAGGCTTGACATCCCAGCTCCAACCACTTGATGTCAACATTAACAAACCCTTCAAAACTGCCATGAGAGACGAATGGAACCAATGGATGAAGTCTTCTGGGGACAATTTGACACCAGCAGGAAGAGTGAAGAAACCAACTATAGGAGAAGTTTGTACCTGGGTGAAAAGATCCTGGGATAATATCAAAATTGAGATCGTTGTCAAGTCATTTAAGAAGTGTGGCATTTCAAATGCCATAGATTGAACAGCGGACGAGGCAATATATGAAGGCAGTGATTTGTCATCAGACACAGATGAGGACAAGCTAATGGATGAGAGTTTTGACAGTGATGAGGAGTTGTATGAATTTTATGATGAATAAAACTTGAGTTCAATAACTTTATGTAATAGATTTTTTTTTTTTTCAAATTTCGGGCCCCAAAATTAAGGTGCGTGTTATACATTGGGAAATACGGTATATCTAAGTGTATCGAATGATGAAACAGAGAAGGCATTTTACATTTTACATTTATTTATACACACAATTCTATATACATTCTCAAGATTTATATACATCCATTTATATATACATGATACAAGATTTATATACAATTTATATACATTCTCACATATATATCCATTCGCGACATGTATACAGATAAAGTGTATTTGTAAGTTATTAGCGGCTTCCAGGGTTTCCCCTATATCCGCCGTTTGTTAGGCTTTTTGCCAAGTTGCCGGCTTAGAAAAGAACTTAAAAGAGCATCAAAATTTCACGTATATATTTAACACAAAACAAAAAAAAAAAAAAAAAAATTGCATCTGATAGATGAAATATGTAATTAGGTGTGCATTAGTGTTGTGTTTGCGTTGTGTGTTAGCCGGCACCTGGCATTTAGCAGTAGGGGGCTGTGGCAGGTTTGTGTCACAGCCCCTCACTCCCATCCCTAGCCACATGGAGGCAGCCAGGATCTACTTTATCTTAAGAGGACACGGACTGATCCGGTCCTGTGGTTAAGTTTTTGGACGTCTGATGTCCCATCAAGTTAATCCTATGTGGCCGGGTAATGCATCAGGGAAGGTCCCCTCAGAATTACCAGGGCACACTTTTTTTGGTTTTATTTCCCCTTAGATATGAAATAAAATAAAATAAAATAAATAAAACAATTAAAATAAAGTAAAGTAAAATAAAATAAATAAAACAATTAAAATAAAGTAAAGTAAAATAAAATAAGATAATTAAAATAAATAAAATAAAATAAATTAAACTATAATAATATAAGGACTATCATTTACTTTTCGATATCCCTATACCCCATCTCTCACAGGGCTCAGTCCTGGCCAAGAGTGGGAGGGATGTACTATTCCATCTCTTGCAGGGCTCAATCCTGACCAAGAGTGGGAATGATGTGATCAGTTCATATTGGTACGCAATCTGGCATGGTAGTGTCCATTTCTTCTTGTCTTTCTTTTTCCCCTCTCTTCCATTTTCCTTCTTCTTCTTTCTTCCCTTCTTCCCTCTTTTCTCCTTACTCATTCTAAAAGTGAATTGTCTGGGAGGGCAAATTCAAGAGAATTTTGGTTAGGAAAGGATGGCAATAAATTCAGAGTCTGCCACGGTTTCTTTTTAGTTACACTGAACATTTCAAATACAATAGTGGCTAATGTTTTTAAAAAAAAGGAATAAACAGCTTGTAGTTGAAAATGATAAAAGAGGAAAGCGTGAGCCCAGAGTAAAATGGCGAGAAACTGCCCTACAAACAATTTACAAGCATATCGACTCCTTTCCCAAAGTTCCATCACATTACACAAGAAAAGACACACAAAAGCAATATCTGCCAATTGATTTGAACCTCTCTAAAATATATGATTTGTACTTGGAAAAGTGTGCTGAAGAAAACATCAGGCCTGAAAAAATCCTGGGTCTACCAACAAGTATTTTACACAAATTTCGATGTCTTTTCATATTCCACAAAAAGATATGTGTGATAAGTGCTTTAGGTTTTGGAAAATGAGTGAGGAGATAAAAAATAAAA
This sequence comes from Mastigoproctus giganteus, assembly GCF_048544385.1. Classification (NCBI taxonomy): domain Eukaryota; kingdom Metazoa; phylum Arthropoda; class Arachnida; order Uropygi; family Thelyphonidae; genus Mastigoproctus; species Mastigoproctus giganteus. The sequence continues at coordinate 59,951,264 of NC_143584.1, read as the reverse complement.
ATAAAGAAGGCTTTCAACAACATATCAACAGAAAAGTTATATCCTAGTAATGGAAAGACAGATTGAAACAAATATCTATCGAAAATGAACTTCACTACTACGATTTTGATTTTGAAGCAGATACTGTCCTAAAGTCAACACAAAAGCAATTAATTTTTATAAATGCCATTTGGCTGTCTACAATCTGAGGGCCTACAAATGTTGGCACAAAAATAGCAACTAATTTTATGTGGCATGAGGTATTAGCTGGGAGGGAAGAAGTGGCATCTATTTGTACCAACTAATGAATTCCATCAATGATGGAAAAGAATTTGTATTCATGTCCGACACTTGTGGGGGGGGGGCAAAATAGAAATGCAATCATGTCAACCATTTTTATGTATGCCGCCAAACCTTGAATATCCCCAAAATAAATCAAATATTTTTTGAACCAGGGCATTCCCAGATGGAATGCAATTCCATGCATGCACACATTGAAACTGCAACAGAACTGTTGACATTTTTGATCCTTCTAGATGGTATGCATTGACCATTATGGCTTCAAAATCTGGGAAGCACCTAGTGAAAGAAGTCAGCCAGGAAGTGGTATTAAACTTCAAAGAAACAAGTGCACTATAATCAAAAACAGAAAGATAGATTCTATTTGGGAACCAGTAAAATGCCTTCAAATAGTATGGCTGCAATACCGGAAGGAAGATCTGTAAAATATTTATTTCAAATACAGATACTCAGATGAAAATTTCAAATTCTTTAAAATTCAAAGATGAATTCTTTGTGGCCTCCCCTTCTCAAATTTTGAATTAAAGAAGAAATACAATGGCCCTCTGCAGATCCAGGTTGAGAAGCATAAAGACTTATGCCAAGAAAACATTATTCCCCAACACCGTCATGGGTTCTATAAGGGTTTCAGTGAAGGTCCCAGTGAAGTCGTTGATCTTCTTCCTTTAAATACTCTTCCATTTCTTCCTCAAACATAACCTTTTTCTTACATTCACATCCTGGTTGCAGTGCATACACCTGCAGAACGTTGATTCCTATCATCTTGTTCTTCATTTGATTAATCTCCACCTCAGTACCATTTTTCCCCTTCCTCTCTCTCTCTCTCTCTCTCTCTCTCTCTTCATTTCCTGACCACCAGAGCTTATAACCCTTTCCTAGGTCTTTTTGTCCTTTACCCCTCCAGTTCATTTCACTCAATCCTGATACATCTAGTCTTCTCTCCACCATTACATCTACTAATTCTTTCTTCTTCCTATTTAAAATTACAGTGTGTGTGTGTGTGTGTGTGTGTGTGTGTGTGTGTGTGTGTGTGTGTGTGTGTTCACAGTCTCATTCTTTTTTTGCTTGTTTCTTAGATGCAAAATACAATAATTAAACTCTAAATGTTGTTCATTATAAAATTAAATTTGTGATAGGCTTTCAAGGATCTGGACTATGTTGTAAAAGATCGAGTTCTACTGGAAAGTATTCTGGATCTAGAATGTTTTGAAGTAACCGACAGAGGCTTCTTTTATAACGGTAAGTAGCCAGGTAAAGATAGAGTGTGGTTATTAATGGGCACTGCTTTTTTTTGGAACTAATATTATTATTATTTTATTTATTATTTTTTTTTTATGTGAATCCCAAACACGAGAGGTATTAGAACCTATTGTACTTAGTACCGTGCTTGGGTTTGAGGTTGAGAAGAAGAATGAAGATATTTGTTGACATTGGACTTCAACTTCTGTAGATTGTAATTTTCAGGAAATACGTATGAAAGAAGGTTGTTCCAGAAAACGGCAGTTGAATGAATAAATGAGGAAAATGAAAAGTTGGTTCTGTGGGTTTGAAGTTGGACAGTAAATGGATGTTGGCTGGTTGAGGCACGTGTTCGGACTGTTTTGAAAGAGAGAGCGGGATTTATAGAAGCCAATTCAGAAGAACAGTGCCCATGAAAGTATCTGTAGAAAAGGCATGCAGCAGAAACAGTACGTCTATGAGAAAGCGAGTGGAGAGAGATTGTTAGAGATGAATCATTAATTAACCTAACTGCCCTCTTCTGAATGGAATCAAGAAGCCTGAGAGAGGTTTTGGGGGCACCACCCCAGATGTGGGAACAATATTCCATGGATCCATGGTAGGACGTATTTGTGATTTGTACAGAGTGAGCAGCTGTTTGGAAGAAAAGTAATGCCGAGAGCGAAATAGAAAAACCAAGTTTTTTACATGCAGAGGAAGCAAAAGAGATATATCATTTTGCCTAGAAATCGGAGTGTCACTAAAGATAAGCATAGGAGCAGAAGAATCCTTTTTGCAAGACATAAGACAAGACTGAGTTTTAGAACGGTTGAAATCAACTAAGTTGTCTTTGCCCCACTGGAGAATTACCTGAAGATCAGCATTTAAGGAATTGGTAGCAGATTTTCGAGAAGTTGAAGCTTATTGAGCAGGACAAGGTTTCTCAAAATGGAAACATTAAAATCACCAAGGAAAATTACCTCACTCTTAGGAAAGTTCGACTGGAGAAAGTCAAGTTGCAAAGAGAATAAGTCAAAGAGCTCCAAGTGATTAGTGGAGTTGGGTTTGGTTTTTTTTTTTTTTTTTTAGGAGCATTAGCAACTAAGGCCATATTGCTCCGGGATTTGCGGTGGTTCCCTGACCTTTCCGCATCCTCCGTATTTGGTGGTAACGGGCTCGAACCCCGGTCTAATCAAGAAGCGTGTGCTATGCACTGCTGTTCCTGCCCACCTGGCTACAGAGGCGCCTGTGGAGTTGGGAGAACGATAGAGACAACAGATGAATTTGACACAATGAGGTAGAGAGATTTTAAGCCAGAGAAGATCAGAGAGGAGATTCCAAATTGCCAAGTCTCTGACAGGGAATATCAGAACGGACATATGCACAAGTACCACCTTTGAGGCGAAAGGAATCATACAGCGAATAATTTGGGCATCTGAGATGAGCAGTAGTTGAATCAACCGATAACTGAGATTCTGTCAGAAAAAGTACATGGGGTTTGGCAGAATGCAAGTGGAAATGGACATCATTGAGATTAGAATTGAGACCACGTATATTTGTGAAATGAATTAGGAAGTGCTTGGGAGGTTTAGATCTTTTTGCAGATAAGCTTGCTCTGTCAGTTTGACAATTCATGGTGTATTCAATAGTAAGAAAAAGTGGGTGGGACATGCTGTATGAAGTAATGAAATTTTTCGATATGGCGTACACGTGGTAAGAATATACCCAGATCCTTGACATAACGTGGCCTCGACAATACTCCCCGCATACACACTACTCGGACTCACTCCAGTCACTATCTGGCAGAGTAGAGGTAGCAAGATTATACACTAGCTGATCCGGAAGCCTCCTAGAGAGTTACCAATAGGTTTGGTCCGGTGTACTAACTAGCGGCTGGCCTGCGAACACCGTTTTAGAGCTGTACCCTCGAAAGGTAAGGAATATTGGATCTCGCCACGACATTCATCATAACCTCAAAAATCATCAATCATACTGCATGATGGAAGAGATAGGGAAGGGTTGGCCGGAACTTAGCTCTAGAGACTAAACATGGGTTCCACCACTTCAAGCCTCCAATAAGCAAAGTGGTGGTATTTCACCGGTTGATGAGAGTCATCTACCACCTAATACTGCCTGGTAACATAGAGGGGCGTCGTTCCTCCATGTGGTGTGGTCTCCCACCATGTACTTGTGCATGGAGGTTATACCCAGGATTACTAACAGTCCCAACATCGTGAAGGTGCAAGCAGAGGATTTGGCTGTCACAGACCGTCCGAACTTCACCAAAATTGGGTCCACTTGACTTTGAGTGTCACCCGAATATCAGTTCCATCAGCGTTTTAGACTCCCTGGTAGCAAGTACAGCTTGTCTGGCATATCTGAGAGAATGTCTGTGACAACCTCAAGGACCATTGATGGAGTTCTATTAATGGAGTTCTTCCCCTCCCCTCCAGGGTTCAGTGCTAAGCCCAATGTTGTTTTTATTATATTGATGAAGGCATAATATATATAAGTTTCCAAGTGATACAAAGGTATCACTTGGAAACTTAGATATTATGCCTTTGTTGACACAGTGGTTAATGAGAATAATCATGGTATGCTACTGCAACATGTAGAAAAATTAGGTAGAAAATGACTGTGAAGTTACAATTGAATTTAATATTGGAAAAAGCAAGGCAATGTGGATAGCAGTAATCCCACAATAAGTGCCAACTGAGGAAATTATGCGGTCAGAACATGAAGTTGTCTTAGTAGTGCAGATGGGTTACTAGTACCACTCACAACATGGTTTTGTCAATTATGTACAGGTTTGTTTTTTTTTTTTTTTTTTTTTTGCTGATGCTATAAAAGCTTGCTTGCATTATTTGCCACTACTATTATTTATACCTATAATTTCCTTTTGGTGAGAAATGCAAGTTTTTTAAGTAATTTGGATCATTACGGCTGAAATGTTCTCAGTGTATAGCAAAGTTAAATATTGCTCAATAAAGTATTGAGCATTATTTAACTTTACTAAATGCTTTGTTTATAATAAAAAGATGAAAATCGAAGAGAAAATGGTATGTAAACTATATTTATCTAATGTTTACTATTCTGATTTGTTACATAAATGTCTAGAGTTTAAGGTTCTTTCTGTGATGCCATTGTTTTAACTGTTCTGCCTTGAATTGATAAAACAAAAAAAATATATTAAAATCATCTGTAAAAAGCTTTACATTTTGGGATTAATAAATTATTTTAATCTTTTGATTAAATGGTTTTTCTGAAGTGTATTATTTACAGATATCAGAACCCAAATAATGAAGAATAGATGAAAGGGTTTCCCAAGATATGCATATTCTTTTTATTCAGTTATAATCTAAGAGTAAGTTTCAGATAATCACGTCTATGTTTTAGTGAGAACACAAAGAATATACATACTTGCATACATACAAATGCAATTCATCATTACCAACCTTATTATTATATTTTGCAATAAAAATAGAAGAAAAAATTACATTTTTTTTTCTTTACTAGATAATGGCCACTCGTTTGATGCTGTACTCCTGTATGGTCATGAAATCACTTTGATTGTGTTTGATGTTCTGCTTTTCTCTATCATTGATTTAGCATCTCAGGATTTTGTCCTTGCTGCAATATTGACATTTATTATTGGAAAGGTATGTCCATTTGTTATTTTAAAAGTCCCATATATCTTAAATCATAATTCAAGAAAATTCAGTGATATTTATGGATTGTTATTAATTTTAACAAAATGTGGTGTGTCATATATAATTACAAACAGCCCAATAAAAATTTCTTGAATTGTGATATGCTTTTACTTTCAAATCTTATAGCATCTTATCACAACAAACTTTGAACTACCCCCCACCATCCTCCCAAAAAGAAACATTATAAAATGTTTATCTTTAACTCTTTCAGCAGTGAGTTTTCTGCTGGGGTCCACTCTGAAGCAACTTTTTTTCTTGAATGTTGTAGTTTTTAAATGAAAATATTTACATATACAGTGAAACTTCCCTTTAACGGACAGCCATGGGGAACGAAAATGTGTCCATTAGAGAGAAGTGTCCGCTAACAAGAAGTCTGAGGGAGAAAAAAAAAAAGAAAGAAAGAAAAATCGTTAAACGTTTAATGTAAAATTAAATTAAAATATATACAGATTTTGAACAAAATTTTTGTAAATAATATACAATTACATACACAAGAGATAAAGAAAAATCGTTAAACGTTTAATGTAAAATTAAATTAAATTAAATTATATACAGATTTTGCACAATATTTTTGTAAATAATATACATACAATTGTGCTATGCATATTATGACTTTATCTTAAGAAAAATGCATACAGTAATCACTTATTTTCTTCTGCACCTTCTTCCGGCTGATAATTTTGTTTTCAACATTTGTTTGGAGGAAGAAACCATCGAAAGTCCTTCAGTATCTTCTTCAGCGGCGAAAAACATTTTTAAATGATTGATTTGTATGAGCGCTTCTTCTATATTCATCGGTGGTTCGTCGTTAATATGTTCTTCGACAGAATGACCTCCTTCCATTTCTTCATCCTCATGAGGAACTTCTTGAAAAATATCGATGATAATGTCGTTGATATCTAGAGCACCATCTTCTGTAGTAAGGTTTGAGTCTATATCTTTGTAGCCAGGGTCACTTGTAGCGGAAGTATCGTACATTATCAATAGATGTTGAAGTTCTTGTTCTTCTTGGTGCTCCATATTGCTGTTCACAACTTCAATTTTTGCGTTTGAGAAGTCAGACTTTACAAAACAGTTCACGACAGTTTGTTTTCTAATTGCATTTACTGAAGAGGAAATCCATTGAATCGCATCTAGGATGCTGATTTTCTTTGCAAGGTCACTCGCACATGTTACATCGTTCATGTTTGCAATGAGATGTCTTAAAACACGTTTTGTGTAGTGAAGCTGACACTCTGCAGATGTGTTTGGTGGCAGAAAAATTATTTGAATGTTGGACAATTCAATGTGCGGGTGAGATCCAGCATTATCCATGAAAAGAATAATTTTTCTGTTTTGACGAATCATGTTTTGGTTAAATTGACTTATCCATTCGCTCATGATATCTCGTGTCATCCACGCTTTTTTATTAGACTTCCAGTCAACATCCAAAAGATTCAACTTTATGCCCATGAAACAACGACAATTTTGTGGGTTTCCTATAACAAGAGGTTGTTCAAAGTCTCCCAGCATATTTGTACACAATAGTACAGTCAAGCGTTCCTTAGAAATTTTTCCGCCCTGGCACTTTTTGTTTTTTAGACTCATTGTTTTTTCAGGAAGAGCTTTAAAAAAACAACCCTGTTTCGTCACAGGTGTAAAGATCCTTAGCTTCAAAATCACGACATAAATCTTCCAATTTGATGGTCCACTCTGTTACAACCCCAGTATCAACAGATCCACCTTCACCACTTACGGTTTTCCAAGAAATTTTATGCCGAGTTTTGAACTTGTCTAGCCATCCCACAGAACCTTTGAACTCATTTACTCCCATAGATTTTGCAACCTCCAAAGCTTTTTCCCTAATAATAGGCCCATTAATGGGAATTTTTGTAGCACGTGCGCGACAAATTTGAAGTCCAACAGTTTTCGGGAATGATTTTCGAACCTGATCATTTCCGTGTTGCCAAAATTGTTTGAGCAGTTCATTTTTTTTCTTTAGGATGTCACTTACCTGCATCTTCCCGATTTTGAATTTTGCAGCGAGATTGCGAACACTATTTTTTTGCCGATCATACGCATTAATGAGTTCGACTTTATCTTTTAAAGTTAAATGTTTACGAGAAGACATTGTGCACTTCACACGACACTGAACAAAACTGAAACTGAAAAGACAAAAGGCCGACCATATTCCCCCCCCCCCCCTGCACACACCGAATTCATCAGAAGTTTTACACGTGCCTTAAAATTCTTGAAAAAGGGTTTAGAACTGCGACGTAAACCTTGATAAAATTCAGAGAATCGGAAATAGAAAATAAACACACGGTTGAGGCAATACGTGGAAGAAACATTCCTAGAAAAAGGGCCGTGAGCTCGCCTGCTGTCCGTTTTTGGGAGATCAAATTAAGTGCTAATCTAAACGAAACAGTGCAGATTGCCTGTCCGCGTCCGTTACAGAGAATGTCTGCTAGACAGAAGCTGCAAACACGTTAAAACCAATGGAGATGAGTTGGGGAATTTGAAAATGTTCATTGTAGAGAGATGTCTGTTGACGAGAGGTGTCCGTTAGGAGAAGTTTCACTGTATACGTTTGAACATATTTTTATTGTTTTAACTTGAACATTAGAGTAAAATTAAAAGAACTTCTCAAAAAATAATACAGTAAAAAATTCTAAAACAAGTTGTTCTTTTTTTGATGTAGTAATAGTAGCAGTACTCTACATCTATTTATTTATTGTGTGATTCAAATTTATCAGCTTCTAAATCTGAATACCAGAGAATATTTTCAATTTCAGGCTTAAATCAAACAAGATTCCAGTAGTGCACATACTTGAATGAGCTGGTTCAAGCCTGTGTAAATACAGTTAATGATTGTATTCATTGTTAAAATGATTAATTGTAAACCCCTCTGACCATGCTGGACTAGAAACAAAAAGTATAAACAAAAATATTTTAAAAAAATTGAAATTTCTAATTTGAAATCACAGGATATGAAAATCAGTTTCATTACATTCACATCCTCTGATTTTCAAAGCTGCAGTATTTTCTTGCTGTCATCCATTAACACTGTGTCTGTTACTGCTTGGAAGCACAGATAAGAGATGTGCCCATTCGATGTGCTCATTCCATTTTGGGCCATAAGTTTCAAAATGTTGAGAAATAACATTCCAAAAATTCATAAATATGGTTGAAAAGTAAAAGTCGTGGAATTCATAGTTAAAAGTGAGCTTTTGAACTGAGTAAATCAGAACAAATTTAGAATTTTATAAAAAGTGTATTCCATGTCTATGAAAAATAAAAATGAGTGCTCAGTATAAATAAAAACAAACTGTGTATTCTTATTATTATTATTAGCCATATGGTGCAAGAAAGCCTGAGGCTTATGCTGCACCAGCGGAAAAAAAATTTCCAATTACCCTGAGAGAGAGAGAGAGGGGGGGGGGTAGAAAGAGAAGAGAAGAGAAGAATGATGATATCCATCTCAGGACCCTGGGTGTACCAAGCCCATACTCACCAGATCTACACAAGTAGTTCATTTCATGTGGCTTTACTTTTAAACCACTTATATATTGACTGCTTAAGAATGAATATTCATTAGCACAGCACTTGGAGTACCATTGAATGTTTATACACATTGATACCACAAATGTGTAACAGGTTAAACTACTTTATTTCAACTTTATATGGTTATCTTTGATTTATAAATTGCAACTTAACTGAATGGAAAGCAGATAAACTTGTCATAAATGAAGTAATTGATCAGCATGATGTGATCCCTCTTTAGGTGTTATTGGCTATTACATGCATTTCATCTTTTGCCATATATATATATAGTGGACATAGTGTTATTGTTAGGTGGTTCCTGTGGTTTCTCACAAATCTGCATTAAGTACTCTGTGATGCTGCAAAACATTGCAAAGCCAGTCGGTGTGGGTTGTGTGAGTAGTGTGTTGTTTGACTGGCCTCTGCATTACTGGGAGGCACGATCACCAGGTAGGAGCCTCCCAGAATCCATTCACTGGCACAAGGAGCCAGGGAATGGAAAAACATGTGACGGGCCATCCACACTCTTGCTGTTGTTATTATATTATTTGGTATTAAGGAGCATTAGCAACTAAGGCCATATTGCTCCGGGGATATGCGATGGTCATTCCCTGCCCTTTCCGCATCCTCCGTATTTGGTGGTCATGGGCTCGAACCCCGGTCTAATCAAGAAGTGTGTGATATGCACTGCTGCTCCTGGCTACGGAGGCGCCCCACACTCTTGCAGGAGTGAGAGTGGGGAGGCACCAAGGAGAGAGCAGAGAAGAAACAGGAAAATGGAAGACAGCGGGGGGGGTGGCAGAGTGTAGGCTACCCCCAGGAAAAGGAGCAAGAAGAGTGCTAGGTGCAGTCTAAGTATATCTTGCATGAGTACATCACGTGGTCCCAGTCTTCAGTTTTCCGCAGGTACAGAGGGCATCCTCGGCTAGGCCAAACTCTAGAAGGTGTCTTTTAAAGGACCTGTGCCAGTTAATAGGAAGGAAGCATAGACATTAGGGAAGAACCAAGTGGAACGTTGTTTGTTGGTGTAGATTACATCAGGGAGGAAAAGTTTAGTAGTTGCAGCAGTTGTGGAGTTATTCCAGCGAGTTTTTGCCATAAGTTTATCAATTCTAACCACACACGTTTCTGTTCCTTTTGGATATTGGTATCGCTACAAGTTTGAATAGCGAGTAATTCTGCTTCCTTATTCTTCTTAATGGCATGTAAGAGTCCAATAAAAGCAACATGGAGGTCCAAGAGCGGGGGCAGCCTGTTAGTACCTGTAGGGTGGCAGTTGATGTCGTTCTACACGTGCGAGTCATTTGTTGAAGTAGCATAAGTTGTTGAATTTGCTGAATTTGATGTTGTGCATGCACTATAGTCATTCGGTGGTACCATACCATGTGACAATTGGTATAAATATGCTGAATATAGAAAGCATAGAGTCAGTCCTTTTAGACCCCAGTCCTTGCGGGTAAAGCATGCTAACATAGTGATGTAATTTTTTATCTTTTCTTTAATAGCTTGGATATGGGGGATGGAAGTTCTCCGACCATCCAAAATTACTCCTAGGTACTTCACCGATCGGTAATTTTTCAGTGGGCAGCCATTAAAACATATGGCTGCCCACTGAACATGTGGAGAAGTCCAGTTTGCCTTTCAATAGGAGGGTTCTGCTCTTCTCAGCGGAGACTGTAAGTTTATTTTCCATGGCCCATACAGACAAGGCAGAGAGAACAACTGCAGCCGGGTTTCTATGGTGGTGTGGGAGGGGAGCCCTATGATGATAATAACCATGTCTTCAGCATAAGAAAGCTGAGTGGTGTCTGGGTGGTCCCTCAGGAGCCAGTTGTCGAGTATCATATTCCAAACATTTGGCTCCAGGATGGAACCCTGGGGACAGCCTCTGGTTAAACGTTGGGTGATGCAGTAATATTTTGTTTTGATGCTGACCTTGCGGTTAGAAAAGTAGTTTTCGAGTCAGTGGTAGTAATTCCAGGTACAGTTAGCGACTCTAGGCTTCTGGAGAACACCCGGCCACCACACTGTATCAAAAGCTCCTTTGAAGCCAATGAAGATTGCCAGTACATAAGTTTCATCTGACTGTTCTGCCACTTTGAGAATTTTAAATAGGGCATCAGTTGTGGAGCACCCTGATTTCAATCCAAATTGAAAAGGGGATGCCAAACCATTGGCTTCATATCAAGGTTGGAAGCAGGAGAGCAGCAGTTTCTCAAAAACGTTGCCCAAGAATGGGAAGCAGCGCAGCGTGGCTGTATGCTTTTGAGGTACCTATGAGATCCTTGAGTAACAGGCTCAGGTTAGCATCCAAAGTTGCCCTCGCTCAGACAGGTATTGAATAGCTGAAGAAGTATCATTGTAGCTAGGGTCCAGAGATGCTGCACAGTCTTTCTTCTTTTTTGATTTTGTTAATTGTCCCATCTACTTCCTCCTCTGTAAATGGTTTCTCCTTGTGTCTGGCTGGAAGCTGGAATTTTCTGCTGCCCCTTCCTGTGGATGTCAGAGTTGGTGTTGACCTGATATTTTAGTTCATCCAAAATCCGGTTGATTGTATCTTCCCAGTGTGTAGCCTTAGATGAGTCATCAGAGTGAACAGGGTTTATGACATTATTGGATCCCAGCTTATTCCTGACGAGTTTGTAGACTATTTTAAACCCCACGGATTCCAGTTCACCTCAGTCTCGACAAGAGAATGCCAGAAACTCTGCTTGGTATGGTAAATTTTGTCAGTATATTCATGGCAGACTGCTTTGAATTGGTCTCTTTACTGTTCTACAATGTGAGCAGGTTCAGTCCTTTGCTTGCATTGGTACTCTTTGCAAGCATGCTTCAGAGAATTTCGGGGGTTAGAGCACTCCTGTGACCATCATGGTACAGATCTCGAGTTCCTGGAACATTTTTTCATGGAAGCCTCTGAAGCTTTGAGAAGCAGACTCTGCACAAAGTCTGTTTTTTGCACACTGGTCATTGATTGGTAGGAGTTTCTAGCTGGGTCATGAAGAACTTGAATTACATTGTCAAACCGGTCCCAGTTCACTGTTTTAGTAGAGAATCTTGCAATATCCTGGATAGATGCTTGATGAGGGATGGCAGAATCAGTAACACTGTAGGTGATGAGACGATGGGCGCTAGTAGTGGCAGTGTCATGCACCTGCCATTGAAGGAGTCTATTACAAAGAGAAGGGGTAATCAGAGTGATGTCCAGGTTAGACTCTCCAGTTCCCGAAGAGTAGGTGGTTGGTTGTCTGGTCTATTGATGATTTCAAGACTACGTGAGGCAATCAATTCAATCTAACACGTCTCCTCCTGCGTCAGTAGAGTGTTGAACCATCGTGTTGACCAGGCATTCGAATTGGCTGCTATAATGACATCAGTGTTCTCTGGGAGGTCAAGAGCTTGTTTAAGTCGAACTATGTGTGGGAGGATGTCAGTACCAAATTGGAAGTAGGCTTTTAAGACTGCAATATGGCCAAAGCTGCCTTCTATTCTAGCCCAGCTACATGGGGAGTGCAAAATGATTCTGTCTATGTTACTACTAAGTCTGGATTACAGCGAGACACAGTTGGTTTGTGGTCTAGATTTTCTTGAAAGCCAGGGGTAACCAGAGACCTTTCCATGGATGCTGTACGGTTCCTGAAGGAGAAGAATATCTAGATTTAATTTGTCCACTGCAGGATGAAACTGTCTTGCCACTGAGATAGACTTTTGGCTTTTAATCTGGGCTGTACGAAGTCTGGGAGATCGGGGAGAGGTTAATCATCCTATTTTCCATATTTAGTCTTATTGCTCTTCTATATACAAGGCAAGCTCCATCCCCACATACTATAGGCAGTTCCAGTTGGCATCTGACTCTCATCATTAGCATTAGCAAAGGCACATGATGCAAGAAAGCATGCTTATATAGCATCAGCCAAAAAAAAAAAAAAAAAAAAACCCTTATTTCACCCATCCACTACTCCAAATGTTTGTCAATTTCTGCCTTGAATCTATTTAAGCTATCAACTTCTACAAGAACAACAGATGGAAGTTTGTTCCAGCAATCACCCACCCGCTGGCTAAAGGCAAACTTCTGCACATCTATCCTAAAGCCATCTTTCCTCAATTTGAATTTATGCCCTCTCAGGCAATTATTCTGAGCAAGAGGAAGAATCCCATCAGCATTGAGCATTCTCAAACCATTCAAGACTTTATACACCTCAATCAGATCAGCTCACAGATGACTAGTCTCCAGACAATGTAATTTGCAAAATGTAAGCCTTTCTTCGTAAGAGCAACCCTTCGTTCCATTCACTAATTTTGTTGCCTTTCTCTGTACTTGTTCCAACAGTCTTTCTTCTTTTTTCATTTTGTTAATTGTCGCATCCACTTCCTCCTCTGTAAATGGTTTCTCCTTGTGTCTGGCTGGAAGCTGGAATTTTCTGTTGCCCCTTCCTGTGGATGTCAGTACACATTTTAAGAAGGATGTCTCTACATCCTTCTTAAAATGAGGCCTCCAGACCTGTATACAGTACACAAGGTGTGGTCTTACCATTGCCTTATACAACAGGATAATCACCTCCTTATCCCTGCTAGAAAAATTCCTGTATATCATTGACCAGACACCATGAGATACTCTTCAGACCGTCTGCACTGCTCAGAAAACTTTATATCTGCCTGCACAATTACCTCCTGGTCCTTTTCATTCTCTACCATTGTCAGTGTAGTACCACAGAGTTCATACGTTACTCTGCAGTTACTGTTTCCCATACATGGAACTTTACATTTGTCAATGTTAAACTTCATTTACTACCTCTCAGCCCATCTGCTTAACTTTTCTAGAGCCTGTTGCATCACCATACTGTCGTTAGTATCATTAACAACAGTGCCAACCTTCGTACAATCTGCAAACTTGGACATTAAGCCTGATATACCATAATCAATATCATTTATAAATACAGAAAGCAACAATGGATCCAACATTGAACCCTGAGGGACTCCACTAATAACATTAGTGCACAAACAGCAGTGTCCATTGATTACCACTCACTGTCTTCTCCCATTCAACCATCCCTTTATCCATAGCAGCAATTTGCCTCCAATGCCACACTGCTCCAATTTGTGCAGCAGTCTTCTATGTGCAACAGTACCAAAGGCCTTTCTAAGATCCAAATATATGATATCAACATTATTCTTTCCATCCAGTTCCTTTGTAACTACATCATAGTATCCAATCAAATTGATCAGACAAGACTTCCTCTTAACAAACTCATGCTGTGGCCGAGCTATAACTGAAGTCTTGTCTAGATGATCCTGCAATGCTTCTTTAACCAGTGCCTCCGTTAATTTCCCTGGAACATAAGTTAAACTAACTGGTCTGTAATTACTTGTGTCTCCCTTTGATGCTCCTTTGTGGATTGGGGTCACATTTGCACATCTCCAGTCCATGGGTACCTCCCCTGAGTCCAGGAAAGCTCTCGTAATTATGGCTAAGGGTTTGCTTACTTCCTTTGCCGCCTCCTTTAATATAACTGGATAGATTCCATCCATCCCAGGTGCCTTTCTTATGTTTATCTTCAACACTTTCTCCTCCATTTACTCTTATTTATTTCAAGATTATCAAGCTTACTGCCAGAGTTTAATACACCTCTGGCATTCCCCTCCCTGAATAAATCCTCATGTGTTAATGTAGATGCAAAATATTCATTTAGTTTGTTAGCTCCCTGAGCAGGATCATCAACAGTTAAACCATCGATATCAAGTGGACCAATCTGATTCATCCGCTTCCTTCTAGAGTTTACATAAGTAAAGAACTCTTTGCTGTTTTTCTTTGCATCCCTTGCCAAAGATTTCTCGTAATCTGGCTTCGCCTGCCTAACCTCTTTTGTGACTTGGTTACAGACCAGCTTATACCCATCATAGGCTTCTGTGTCACATGATAATTTATATGTATCCCATGCATTTTTCTTCTCTGTCACATGTCTAATTAGTTCATCTGACATCCATTTAGGCCTAAATCTTGAACAATATTTCTTTGTTGGTATGAAAAGTCTAGTAGCTTCCAAGATTAATTCTTTGAATGCTTCTCATTTTGAATTTGCTGTTGGTAACATCAACAGTTGGTCCCAATGTATAGAATTTAAATACTGTCTCAGACCATCGTAGTCGCCTTTATGAAATCAAAAACACTTCCCTTTACCCCTGATGGTAGTTACCTCTTTGAGTAAATCCCACTTCAGCACACTGTGATCACTGCCACCTAGTAGTTCCTTTATCTGCAGATTCTTAAATCCATGAAGAATCACTGCTGATATTCAGATCAAGAGTATTACTCCCTTTAGTTGCCTCCCGAACATGCTGATGTAGAAAACAGTCATCCAATAAATACCCAAAAGCCGTGCTAGTGTATGAGTGACCAACCCACAAATTCCAGTCAATATCTGGGAAATTAAAATCCCCCATTATATGACTCTCTGATTTACTGGCCCACTCTATTTCCCTGTACAGTTTCTTATTATACTCATCAGAGTCATTAGGCCTATAGCACACTCCTACTCTCAATTTTGGTGTGACATAAGCATCTCCCAATGCTTATGTCACACCAAACTGACTCAACACTGCACTGCCCAGCGATGTCGACTGGCTTCTCTTCCTTGGATTTTATGTGTTTCTTAGCTAATAAAATAACCCCTCCTCCCTTTCTATCCTGTCTATCCTTTCTGTACACATTGTACTCCCCAAATTCAAGTTCTGCATTCCTTATATCTGTGTGACACCACGTTTCTGATATTCCAACAATTCTGCCTTTGATGCTTTGAGCAATACCACAAATTCATTAAATTTATTTACCAAACTCCTAGCATTGGTGTACACGCAAGTATACATGCACCTGTTCTTATTCTTAGCTACCCTAACACAACTCATGTGTTCACTTGTACTGCAATGACTCCCAGCAGTCTCTGAAATATCCTGCATCTTGTTTTCCAGCCTGCTGCTCATTCCAATAGAAGCAGTGCAAGAATCACTCTTTCACCTCTGCCAGTGGTTACTGTTAATGTATCCCCCCTCCAAAAGCTAGCAGTTTTCCAACGCACCTAACACTGCTTTGACAGAATCAGCAAATATTCTTGCACCTTTTCTATTTAAGTGTATCCCATCCGTGTAGAAGCAGTCTCTCCTGTTAACAAGTACAGACCAGGCTGAAAAAATTCTACCCTTTGAGCCTTACACAATCTTTCCAGGGCCGAATTGATTGACAAGGCTCTCATCATATACTACCTCCTATCATGTCTGGGCAGAATTGCAGACACTTTCAAATTCAACCCTAATTCACGGCTTTTTTTCAACAGTGACCTGTACTTGTCTTGTTAAGTAATTCTGCTGGTCTTCTACTCTTAATATCATTAGTGCCAACGTGTACAACTATATCACCTTTTGTGCCCTTAAAAGATGATATCCACTCTACAATGTCATCAACCTTTGCCCCTGGCAGACATACCCTGGTCCTGTTCCACCTATCCTTTTTAGAAAGCATGTTCCCCATTTCCCTGACAATAGAGTCACCAACAACTACTAGTTCCTGTGAGACTGGTGCATTCTGCCTTGGGGGTTGCTGCTGTATTGCGTGATGACCAAGTGCAAGCTCTGGCATTGATGTGGGCACCTGAGAGCTTGATGGGCCCCTCAATTTAGATCCTTCAAGGGCATCCACCCTGTCCTTCAAGCTCTCATATAGGCCCATAACCACGTTGAGTTGTCACCTGATTTCGTTACACTTCTTGCATCGCACGCACACAAAGACATCCCCCATGGCAATATCATGTCCCGTACCCGATTGCTCCACAAACATCATGCAAGCAGTGCATTTTAAATGTCTGTGATTCAGAAGGCAACTGCCCCCCTCAGTTCTCCCCTGAGCCACAGCACTCCCATTAGCTTGAGCCTTTCCTGTTGTAGTTTCTTCTCAGCACATTCTGTAAGCTCTTGGGATGAAGGAATTTAGAACACAGATTTTTGTTGAGAAAGGATGGCAGGATTTGTAGTTTAATATGATTCCAGTATCAGTGGGCTTCCTGTAAACTTCCATATGTAGCTCTGTGGGTTTTCTTGTGAATATGATATCTATGAAAGGAAGGTTGCCATTGTTTTTTATTTCCATTTTAATTTGATTTTTTGGTGGTGGTGGAGGTTGAGAGTCTCAAAGAATTTATGTAGGTTTTCTGTACTATGATTCCACATAGCTATAATATCATCGACGTACCTGCTCCAGAATTTAGGCTTATTCGGTTGGTTTTCCAAGAAATCTTCAAATTTTGTCATAAAAATTTCCTCCATTAGAGGAGGAAGGGCATTTCCCATGCTAAGGTCAGAAATCTGCATATAGAATCCCTCTTTGAGTGTAAAGTATGGCTTTCCTATGGAAAGATCTATGAGAGTTGTTATTTCTGAGATAGGTAGAGGTCTTGGGTTTCCCAGAAGTATATTATTATTAACCATATGGTGCAAGGAAGCCTGAGGCTTATGCTGCACCAGGCAAAAAAAAAGAATTTTCTGAATTACCCCAAGAGAGAGAGAGAGAGAGCAGTAGAAGGAAATCACTAGCATGAGAAGAATGATGATATCCAGCTCAGGACCCTGGGTGTGCCATGCTCACCAGATGTGAGCCCCTGAAGTATGGCTGTCTATTGTTTGAAGGAGAGATGTTTTAGCTTCTTCTAAGGGTATAGTTGTGAATATGGAGTCCACATCGAACGAAACCAAGATATCGTCACTGTTGACTTCCATAAAAACAGATCCCACCAGTGACCTCGAGATGAAAGTCAAAAGGGAATCACTACAAGGCTTGCTCGACAGTAAATACATAGATGAAGAACTCTGCAAGATATTGAATGCTAACAGCTCAGAAGCAGCATACATGTTTGCTAATATAAAAGCACATAATCCTGGATTCCCTGCCAGACCTATTACACTAGCCAACAATAAAATTTTTTTGTCATGCCTCTTCAATGAAAATATGTAATTCTGGAGGAAATAAACACACTGATTCCGAAAATCACCATAAAAAGTCTATCACATCTTCATCAAAAGATAAACCAACGTTTAATGTTAAAATAAAGGGATGTACAATGGCAGACAAAAAAAACTGCATCACTTGTGAATTTTGCAAATAATACGTTTTGCACTGCATTGTATATTGCAGAAATGTTCAAAATGCTTTTGTTAGATGGGATATATAACTCTGTTAATGAAGTCCAATAAAATGACTCCACCTGATATACCAAATTGCCATAAATATCTTCCCAAAGAGTAAAATGCGTAATTAATGGAAATATGGAAATCATGCAAATGGCAGTCATGACAACCAAACATACATTTTATTGCATTTACTTATACAAACTGAAATGACAAGTTAACATAATAGTATTATGTACTATAAATCAGCAAAATAAGTCTTCAATATTTGTTGTTCCTCCTCAAGCTGCAATTACAGCCTTGCAACAATCTGGCAGTAATACGGTTGCCCAATTTCGGTGTACCACACCTGTACAATGCTCTCCTGCAGCTGAATCTTACTTGTTCGCTTCTTCTGAGCAATTGTAGATGACCTTATGTAGCAGCAATTTTCAATAGGGTTCAAATCTGACTGTTGCTGCACCAGTCCAACACTGTAATGCCAGCATTTCTGAGGTATGACTGCACCTAAGGGAGAAATACAAGGGAAAACATTGGTGTATGTTTTAAGCCTTGTGAGACAAGAAGACAAACTCATCATTGAATCTAAATAGCATAAAACTTACCAATTTTGCTGTGTGGTAAGGTGCTGAGTCCTGTTAAAAAATTCAGTTTTAGACGTCTGTGTGGTGATCCTTAATAACGGGTTTCAGGCACTCCTCCAAGATAGCAGTGTAGGTTTTTGCGTTCACCGTTCTGTTAATAAACTTAATTCACCCCACCCCTTTGCTTGTTATGCATCCCCAGACTATCTGACCGGCAGGGAACTTTACAGTCTGTGTTATGCAGTCAGGATGGTATGCCTCCGATTTTCATCTTCTGATATATCGCTTCCCATCCGAGCCATGCAGGTTGAATTTCGATTCATCAGAAAAGATGGTGTCCCATTGCTCTTTTGTCCATGAAAGATGCGTTTTAGCCCAAGTAAGTTGCTTCTTCCTCATTTGTTGGGACAACAAAGGCTTCTTCTTGGGCTGATGGGCATGCAGATCACATTCCAAAAGCCGTCTTTGATAGTTCATGCACTTGTTTCAACACCAGAGGCCATCTCAAAGTCCAGTTTGAGATCAAGAGCACTACCATGCCGATTACAAAGGCATAGCCTTTTCAAATATCGATCTTGGGAAGGCATAATCACTCTCTTACGACATGATCCCGGTCTTCTTTCACATCACCAGTTACATGCTTTAATTTCAGCACCCGGGATACTGTTGACTGGTGGCAGCCTATTTTTATCAGCGATAGTATGCGTAGAAAGCCCTTCCTGGGACAGAGCAACAGCTACACATTTTTTTTTCTTAGTGTCAACTGAACATATGGAGCTATGCTTACACCTCTGCAAAACCAAAACAGGATACTAATGAGCATGTATACCCTTCCAATGCTGTAATGGCTGATGTAATACCTTGCAATTACTGTGTGATGCAATAGAAGCGTTATTATTATTATTACTAACCGTATAGTGCAAGGAAACCTGAGGCTTATGCTGCACCAGCCAAAAAAAAAAAAAAAAAAAATTTCCGAGTTACTCTGAGAGAGAGAGAGAGAGAGAGAGAGAGAGAGAGAGAGAGAGAGAGAGAGAGTCAGAAGTAGAAGGAAATCACCAGAAAACAGAAGAATGATGATATCCAGCTCAGGACCCTGGGTGTGCCAAGTCCATACTCACCAGATGTGAGCCCCTGGAATTATCTGATTCAATACCTTTGCTTTGCAACAAACAAAATGACTATAATCAAACAATATCTTATACGTTTCACTGCAAATGTTACTTTTTTTAAGGTGACAGTTTTTTGTCCGCCACTCTATAAGTATAATTCAAGTTTGTAATACATGTGAAAAAATATCTTAAATCATAGCAAAATAGTTATATTTCAATAATATATAATCAGCATACATGTAATTGTCCTTAGAAATGTTTGCTACTAAGGGATTTTCTCTTGTGTTCCTGCTTACTCGCCCTCACTAGGAACCAGCAGTAATCCCCATCATTACAGGATCCCAGCAACCTTGGTACCACTTTTCCATCATTGAAATATCTTGATGAAACTGCTCCCTTTGTTCATCACTCAGATCTCCCAGATTTTCAGGAGGAAATTCGAGATGAGAATGAAGAAAATGAATTTTCAACGACATTCGACAGCACATGTTTTGTTATTTGGATTTTAGGAGCATTAGCAACTAAGGCCATATTGCTCCAGGATATGCGGTGGTCATTCCCTGACCTTTCTGCATCCTCTGTATTTGGTGGTACGGGCTCGAACCCCGGTCTAATCAAGAAGCGTGTGCTACGCACTGCTGTTCCTTCCCACCTGGCTACGGAGGCACCTACAGCACATGTTTTTGTATCACTTGAGTAAATTAGACACCAACATTTCATCGTTTTCTTCTTTCCTATTATATAAAATACCGTTTACTACCGCTTTAAATGATCACTCATTTGCCAATTCAACCTCCTTTAACTCTGTTTCAAACACATCAACTTTCAGCAGTTTCCTAATTTGGGGTCCTATGAAAATTCTACAAAATAATTTATTATATACTGTATTTGGCAGCATATAAGATGCACTTTTTTTTCTGAAAAACTGCCTTGAAAAATCACCCTGCAACCTACATGCAGAAGTGAGCCCTCCCTCATCGGCGTCAGGGCGAGCGGGCAGGTTGTATTTCACCGTACAGTCAGAATATTTTCATTTCTGAAGGATAACGGGACATCCTAGGGTACTTTTGGACTTGCAGAGTTGTTTGGAATCAGTTCCAAAAAGTTTCGAAAACCAGGGAACACCGGAAAAGCCTTAGATGCCGATGGAAGCTTCAAGATTCTTCTCCAAGTTTCTCAATAGTTCACCAATCCTTTAAAAGGTGGCACGACCGGCAGGCCAGTTAGTTCTGTGCGGGCTTTCTGATATTGAGTTTGTCTCCGTGTAATTTAATTGTGTGTGAAGTGACTGTAATCACGACAATGAATTGTAATCATTGTGGGTGACTGAAATAAAATAAAGAACAGTATTAATTGTATACTAGTTGTTAATCAGAACCCCATTTCATAACAATATTGTTCAATCTTGGCGTTTGACATTATTTTAAACTATTTTACCCTGAGAAATTGGGTGCAGGAGAAAAGAGATTGAGTTACACTATCAGATATAAATTAAACATAATAGATCACAATAAAAAAACATGGTAACAGAGCTGCGAAAAGATTTTTTAGGCCACCGCCTATGAAAAAAATTATACGTGTCTGGCGGAAGCAAGAAAAAGAATTTCAAGCTGCTAAAAAAAAGTAAACATAATCTTCATTGTCCCACCCCACATTGGCCAGAACATGAAGAAGATGTAAAAAAGTGGGTAGCTGATGAAAGGAATTTAGGAGAAGTGTTTCTACCAAAATGATTATGCATAAGACCAAGATATCAGCAGAAGGACGAGGAATTCTGACTTTTTCAGAACAGAAGGTTAGTGTTACCGATCATGCAAAGGCATGGTTTATCAATGTGTACAAAAACATTAACTGCACGAAAATTACCAGCAGATTATGAAGAAAAAATACTAGAATTACAAAAATTTGTAATAAAGGCGCGAAAATGAACTTCTTTTGAACTTGGCCAAATAGGAAATATGGAAGAGGTCCCACTAAATTTTGATGCACTATCCAACAAAACTGTGAATATCAAAGTGTCTAAAATGGTGTCAATAAAAACTACCGGGCATGAGAAAACACGTTACACAGTAGTTTTGGGCTGTTGTGCTGGTAGCACAAAACTACCATGATTTTTAATATTTAAAAGAAAAACTCCACCTAAGGAAAAAATTCCAGAAGGTGTATTTGTTCATGTTCATCCAAAAGGATGGATGGATGAATCTGGAATGAATTTATGGATAAAAAAAATATGGGCACGGCTTCCTGGTAGTCTCTTAAGGAAACCATCTCTTCTCATTTAGGACAAGTTCAGAGTCCATAGAACTGAAGTCATTAAAAAGAGCGTTAGGGAATTGAATACACAGGTAGTTTTCATTCCTGGTGGACTGACAAGCCAATTGCAGCCTTTAGAATTTTTTTTTTTTTTATGTGAACCCCAAACACGAGAGGTATTAGAACCTGTAGTACTTAGTACCGTGCTTGGGTTGGAAGTTGAGAAGACGAAAGAAGATATTTGTTGACATTGGACTTGAACTTCTATAGATTGTAATTTTCAGGAAATACGTATGAAGGAAGTTTGTTCCAGAAAACAGCAGTTGAATGAATAAATGAGGAAGATGAAAAGTTGGTTCTGTGAGTTTGAAGTTGGACAGTAAATAGATGTTGGAATGTGTTCAGACTGTTTTGAAAGAGAGCGGGAAGTATAGAAGCCAATTCAGAAGAACGGTGCCCATGGAAGTATCTGTAGAAGAGGCATGCAACAGAAACAGTACGTCTATGAGAAAGCGAGTGGAGAGACTCTGTTAGAGATGAATTATTAATTAACCTAACTGCCCTCTTCTGAATGGAATCAAGAAGCCTAAGAGAGGTTTTAGGGGCACCACCCCAGATGTGGGAACAATATTCCATGGCAGGGCGGATTTGCGATTTATACAGAGTGAGCAGCTGTTTGGAAGAAAAGTAACGCCGAGAGGAAAAGAGAAAACCATCATTAATATCATTAATCATCAAAAAGATCATTAATACATGAGCTGGAAGAAAAATGGGATGCTAGCAGGTCAGCTTTATCCTTGGCTGAAGTGATAACAGAACCATCTGGTTTGGACAGAGGTGGAAGCAGAGATGGGCAAAAGTTGCGGCCAATAGCTTTGGCAAGAGACCAGAATGCTCGGCTACCATTAGGGCAAGAAGCAAGTTTTCTACTCTTAGCCTGTTCAAACTCTAGTTTGGACTGATTAATAACTGCTTTAAAATTGTTGCGAGCTTTGGTGTAGGCAGAAAATGAAACTGAAGAATTAGAAACAAGCCAAGTACAATATGCAACATTCTTCTCTTGAACAGCCTTAGCACATTTATTGGAAAACCAAGGTTTAGATAAAGGACGAGATTTTAAAGTGGAGTGTGGGATAAAGGATTCCATTCCTGCAAAAATAATTTCACTGACACGATCTGAGCAAACGTTGACATCAGAAGTTTTAAAACAGTAATTCGACCAAGGAAAAGAAGAAAAGAAGTCTCGCAAGTCATCCCATTTTGCATTCTTGTAATGCCAAACAACACGAGGTTGGGAATAGCCATGAGATAAAGGTTCCATTGGAGAAGAGACAATCACCAAGTTGTGATCTGAAGTGCCTAAAGGACCTCTCACTTCAATTGTGTACTTAGAAGGGTTGTTTGTGAGAAAAAGATCAAGCATATTGGCTGTATGATTAGGATTGTCTGGTATTCTTGTAGGTAAATGAACAATCTGTGCAAGGTCATTAGTAATTGCAAAAGCCTCAGCATCTCGACCTGCTGGGTCGGTGTGACTAGAAAACGGAAGCCAACTGGAGTTGTGAACATTAAAATCACCAAGGAAAATTACCTCACTGTTAGGAAAGTTGGACTGAAGAAAATCAAGTTGCAAAGAGAGGAAGTCAAAGAGCTGCAAGTGGTTAGTGAAGTTGGGAGAATGGTAGAGACAACAGATGAATTGGTCACAATGAGGGACATTGTGTCAAATTTTAAGCCAGAGAAGATCAAAGAGAGGAGATTCCAAATTGCCAAGTCTCTGACAAGGAATATCAGAACGGACATATGCGCAAGTACTTCCTTTGAGGCGAAAGGTGGTACTTGTGCATATAGCGAATAATTTGGGCATCTGAGATGAGCAGTAGTTGAATCAACCGATAACTGAGATTCTGTCAGAAAAAGTACATGGGTTTGGCAGACTGCAAGTGGAAATGGACATCGTTGAGATTAGAATTGAGACCACGTATATTTGTGAAATGAATTAGTAAGATGTGTCCATAAACAAGCCATTTAAGCAAAATATGAGAGAACCAGATCGTGACCTCACAGTGAATGAGTTAAAGGAATCTTAAAGAAATATAAGTGGTAAAATAATCAAAGTCTTTCAAGAAGAGTGGAATTAGTAATGCCATTGATGGCACTGAAGACACTGCGTTATTTGAAGACAGTGATACCAACATTGAAAAGGAAGAGTTTTTGGGATTTGAAGGCAATGATATTTTTGGTTTTCAAAATGACTGAACTTTTCCTTTGCAGATCACTAATGTTTTTTAGCATTCCCTCACTGTCTTTTTGTTCATTTTCAATTCTAGTGGTAGTTTGCTTCATATTAAATATTTTCTAAATGTAGCTAAGATTCTTTTATTTCTCTTTTAAATTGCTGTATTGGTAAATTAAAAATAATAATTAAACAATGTATTATTATACAGTATTAGTATTTTTCTTGCTGTTCTGATCACATGTTTAGGATGAGTTTTTTTCTACTATACACATTAGAATAAATAGTAAATGCCTAAATAAACTAAGACGTTTTTTCCTTTCTAAAATAGGGGTGCATCCTATATGCCCATGCAATTTATATGCCGTCAAATACGGTAATACTTTCTTTGTGTTCTTGTGGCTGTATAATGAGTATCTGCCCGAAATGCAAGCGGCCCAGAGAATTATGAGATATATTTGGTTAAAAATGTGGTGTTCATTGTTTTTTCTATTAGTAAGGTTTATTCTACTCTTGTAGTAATTTTGCGAAGCTTTTAGTTCATTGGTTGGTACAGAGTGTTTTGTAACAGGAATAATGAATTTATTATATCAGCAATTCCCAAACTTTTTGACCTGCAGAGCCCTTTTTAGAATCAATTTCTATGGAGGAGCACCTTAGGCTTACCCTATGTTTTCAAGCTAATGGTATTTAAGAGTAGTGTTATGGGGGGGGGGAGAAGAGGGGATAGATAATAAGGGAGTATAAAGTAAAGAGATATTTAAACAATTGTACAATGTCCATGCAATAAAATTATAATTTACAGTAAGCCTAAATTAAGACATAACATAAAATAATGTATAAATATTTAATGAGACACCTGTGGTTGTATATTCTTTTGCACAGTGTTCTTATTTCAAGTTCAATTGATGATAATTGCAGGCGAATGTCTTGTTCTTCATTTAAGTGACTTCTGTATTTTGTTTTGGTACACATATAGGCAGAAAATCCCGCTTCACAGAGATATGTAATTGAGAAAGGCAGCAATACTAATTTTGCTTTCTCAGACAAGATTTTGAATTCATCTTGCAAATGCAACCAAAACTCTGGTAGACTTTGATTCTGAAATGTCATCTGTCCGTCTCGTACTACAATAATTTTGAGGCTAATGGCAGCAAAATGACTGAACATCGTCTACTACAGAAAGCGCAAAACTCAACTTGGCAAATTTTTATTCAGAATGTGATTTCTAGTTTTCTAATTTATGTTTCTAATTCTTTAATTTCATTCAATTTCTAGCTATTTTATTTTCCTGGAGCGGCCGTAGAGTCCCTGAGAAGTGTACGCAGAGCCCTTAGGGCTCCGCGGAGCACAGGTTGGGAACCACTGTATTATATAATACTTTTTTTGTGTTCTGTGTTTACTTTTCTCCCATTGTAGAATATGCCGAGTAGCATATAATTTTTTTTTCTTTTTATGTGTGACGATATATTTTCACTCTTAATCCGGAAAATTCAAAGTTCTGTTAAGTAGCAGGTTCGTAGATTGTTGAATTTGTGAGGTTCACCTGTATATGATTTTAATTTTTTTTTTTTTAACTGCTTTGGTTGTTTTTTACATATCACTGTATTTTTTCTTTTTTATATTTATAACAATGTAAATGTGATAAAAAATTTCCTGACACTTATTCACAGATATTTATTATATTCTTCCTTGCCATAGGGTGTAGAAATTTTACGAGAAAGTGTTGGTAGAAGAAATCTGGTAAGAAAAGCTCTTGTTGATGAGCGATTTCTCACCTAAATCATCATCATGGATGGCCAACTTTATTCACTTTAAGAACAGTGAAAAATACTAAGAAAAGAAAGACAAAGAGAGTGAGAGTAGTTTTTGTTAATTACTGTGGTTCTGTATATAAGGTATTCAAAGTTATACACTGTATATGATTTTAATTTTTTTTTTTATCTGCTTTGGTTGTTTTTTACATATCACTGTATTTTTTCTTTTTTATATTTATAACCATGTAAATGCTATAAATATAAAAAAGAAAAATGTCATTTATCAGATAACTGAAATTTGACATGCAGTTTGAATACAATTCAGTAGAGTAGAAAAGTTTCAGAAACATTATATTGGAGCTGAGGATATAAAGTTACTTTTATATTTGTGTTGAACATAGAA
This sequence comes from Mastigoproctus giganteus, assembly GCF_048544385.1. Taxonomy (NCBI): domain Eukaryota; kingdom Metazoa; phylum Arthropoda; class Arachnida; order Uropygi; family Thelyphonidae; genus Mastigoproctus; species Mastigoproctus giganteus. The sequence goes on along the minus strand of NC_143584.1, from coordinate 59,925,019 downwards.
ATTTGCTTAACTAAGAATAATTGACCAAATTTAAGCTCAGGCTAGAAAATAGTTAATTTATTTGTTAACTTATTTGCAGCCTTCAATTTATTTGTTAACACCATGTAGCTCATGATAAAATGATATTATATATAGCAATCACTAGTTAGTAGCAGTAAATAAATGGAACATAGTATATTAAGGTTATTAAAATGCAAAAAATATTTTTTCACCATATATTTGTCTGTGTAATGCTACTTGTTGTAAGATCTTGTATTACAATCTGTGGTAGTGAGAAACACTGTAAGCACCCCACCTTATAACCCAATCATGCTCATGATTCTGGACTCCCATGCTCTCTGTTAATCATTAAAAGTGCTAAGACACTAATACATGTACATCTTTCTGATGTACATGCATTAGTGTTTTAGTTATTAATTTATTATGTATTAGTTATTAATTTATCCACAAACTATAGGAAATTATGGAAATAATTGATACATGTGCAGAATATTTTAGCAGAACAACTAAAATCAGTTATTTTAGTCCTGTACCTAAGGAGAAATAAATTTCAATTTTAAAATGTGTGCAAGGTATAATGCTTTATGCCCAACAGTCAAACACACCTTTACTGGATGTGCATTTCAGGAATTAGGAATAATAGTTTATGCTTTAAAATCTGTTTAATCCAGTTATTCTAACAACAAACTAAGAACTCAGAAGATAACAGGGTAATCAATCATAACCTCCCATTAACAAATCCATGCTGTAATTATAGCCCCATTTCTTTCTAGATGATCTAAATCTTAATTGTTTATACAGTAACGTTAGAAGTGTCGTCAATAAAATGAGCGAATTCGAACTGCTGGTTAAAACAAGTAACGCGGACATAACAGGGCTTACAGAGACGTGGTGCCACCCTGAAATTGGGGATGATGAGTTTCAGTATGGATTGTATAATGTATTTAGGAAGGATAGGTTAGATAGAAGGGGTGGTGAGGTACTGCTTCTTATCAGAAGCAGTCTGAGTGCGATGATAGCTTTCCCGGATTCAGACATTTCACATGCTAGTATAGAGTCTTTATGGTGTGAGATAGTTGGAAACAAAGGTATAATGCGAATAGGAGTAATCTACAGACCAGGTGATTGTGAAGATTATGAAAAAGCCTCTACATGCAAATGGAATGGGCAAGTAAACGTCATTATGGGTTATTATGGGTGATTTCAGTTTGTCTCTAATTGATTGGGAAGGAAACTCGACATGGGGAACAAAATTTTTAAATCAACTAAATGACTGTTATTTGTATCAACATGTCAGGGAAAGTACTAGAGAAAAGAATATCCTAGACCTCATCATCACACATGAATCAGATGACATAACAGGGCTGACAGTAGAGGAACCAGTAGCAGGAAGTGATCACGGAGTTCTACGGTGGATGATGACGAGAGAGGTAGCAGAAGTAAAAGGCAAAGGAATGGGTTTTAATTTCAGAAAAGGAAATTACGATGCCTTAAGGTACTACATGGCCTCTATTAACTGGGTAGATATCGCGCAGAGAATGAATACAATTGAACTGTGGTACGCTTTTAAAACATTAATCACAGATGCCTTGAATGCGTATATACCATGAAAAAAATACTCCACGAGAAGGGTTCCAAGTTGGATGAATAGTGAAGTTGCCACATTACTTGAGCAGAAAAAGGTGGCATGGAAAGGTTACAGAGCAATAAAAAGTACTGAAGCCTATAACAGCTACAAGGTAATGTGTAATAGAGCCACAGAAAAGGTTCGACAGGGAAAGGCAGTTTATGAGAAATCACTAGCAAACAGAGCAAAGAGGGGAGATAAAGAATTCTTCACATATATAAATGCCAAGAAGAGCAGGACAAAGCAGATCGGACCTTTACGTAAGGGAAAGGGGATAGTAATAAATACACCAGCTGCCGTTGCAGATGAACTCAACAGTTATTTTGCATTGATATTTACAAATGAAAAGCCTTTTGTGGCAATGGGAAATTGTGGGAGCGAAGTTAAAAAATATGTAATTAATGATATTGAAATTTCGCAAGATTATTTAATGAAAAAACATTCGAGCCTACAGACCAGTAAAGCTCCTGGAGTTGATGGAATATACCCTATAATCTTAAGAGAGGTGGCAAGCGAGTGCATTGAACCATTGAGGCTAATTATGCGAGCATCACTAGACTCTGGGGAGATTCCCTTGGATTGGAAAAGTGCAAATGTATCTCCCATACATAAGGGTGGCTCTAAAAGTGAAGTTGGAAATTATGGACCTGTCAGTCTGACTTCAGTAGTAGGGAAAATCATGGAGGCAATGATCAAGGGTGGAATTCAGGATCATTTGGATCGAATTGAAATTCTCAAGGATACTCAAGCATGGTTTTGTAAAGGGAAAATCATGTTTAACAAATCTGGTTTGCTATTTCGAAAGGGTCACTCACGAGTTGGATTTAGGGAATAATTTCGACATTGTTTATTTAGATTTCAGCAAAGCTTTTGACTCAGTCCCACATGAGCGGTTGCTTTTTAAGGTGGAACAGGTTGGAATCACTGGGAAAATCCTTAGATGGATAGAAGGATGGCTTCAGGGCAGGAGGCAGAGGGTTGTGATAAATGGCTACTCCTCAGATTGGGTTGATTAAGAAGTGGGGTTCCCCAAGGATCAGTATTAGAACCACTGTTGTTTTTAATTTTCATAAACGACATTGATGAAGGGATAGAGGGCGTGATGTCTAAATTTGCAGATTATGTTAAAATTGGTAGAGTAGTTAATGATCACTGTCAAGCTGAGCTTCTTCAGAGAGACCTAGATAGATTTCAGGAATGGTCAGAAAAATGGCAGCTATGCTTTAATCCAACAAAGTGTAAGGTATTACACCTGGGAAACAGTAATCCCAAAAAAACTTATTCACTTGGTGGAGTTCAACTAAACCAAGTACTGGAGGAAAGGGACTTGGGTGTTACGATACGTTCAGACATGAAATTCTCTGAGCATTGTAAACAGGTTGCAAGGAAGGCCCATGGTTTCCTATCGATGATCAATCGAACTTTTGCAAGTAGAGATAGGGACGTGATAATCCCATTATATAAGGCTTATGTTAGACCACACTTGGAATACTGTGTTCAAGTATGGAGACCACACCTAAAGAAAGACATCGAGCTTCTTGAAAGGGTGCAAAAGAAGGGTAACTCGCCTGGTGAGATCAGCAAAAGGGCGTCTTTATGAAGAAAGACTTCGAATATGTGGGTTGCAGAGTTTGGAAACTAGACACCTTAGAGGAGATTTGATTGAGGTATTTAAGGCTCTGAGAGGCATCAGTAAAATGAATGGGGACAAAATTTTCAAGATTATAAATGATGCTAGAACTAGGGGGACATAAATTCAAGTTACGGGGGGAAATGTTTAGATTGGACTGCAGGAAGTTTTATTTTAGCCAGCGAGTTATAAATTACTGGAATAAGTTGCCTTCATGAGTGGTAGAGGCCGACAGTTTGGGGAAATTCAAAGGTCATCTGGATAGTACTTTCGGGTAAGGGAAGCGCATAGGATGATAGGTTTAATTTCCTTTTTTTTTTTTTTTTTTATTAATTGTTATTATTTAGTTTTTTATTTTTTTTTTTTTTTGTTTTTATCATTGTTTTGTTCGGATTTTTTTTTTTTTTTTTTTTTTGGCTAGTGCAGAATAAGCCATAGGCTTTCTTGCACCATGCGGTTGTTACTAATACTAATGCTATGGACAGAGTCAAACATACAAGTCTGTAGTTACTAACTTTGCCCTTCAAACTACCTTTGTAAATAGAAGAGAGAGAGATTTTCACATCTCAATTTTGTAGAAACTCTTCCAGAATCCAAGAATAATCTGATTGTTAACTGAAGGTTTTATTGTATCATTTTCTGCCTCTTTTACTATAATTGGACATATTTTGTGAGCATGAAGTGCAAAAGGTTCCTTATTAACTTTAACTGCAACAGTTTCCCTTACAGCAGCTACCTTTCAGTTGTGGCTTTGGGTGCCAAGCATTCACTGGTCAAGTGATTTCAGTGCATTTGTTAAAACATTCCTTCTAAAGAGCTTTTGCCATATACAGATTCCTTTTTTTTTTTCTTTTTTTAAATACTCTAATATAAAATACCTCATTTTATACTAGAGTAGCTCTTTCACTCTACAAGAATGTAGTGCAAAAGGCCCAGAAAGGAAAATATCTTTCTGTTTCCTTTTCTTATATCACTAACACAACTAAAAACCTCTGGGTCACCTTATGGCACTGCTCTTGCATCCACATAGCAGGGCTAGAAACCTGGAAGATAAAGTTATCCTTCCAGAGCTAAAAGGAGCAATCATAAAATAAAAGGAGAAAATAAAAGTTTCCCTCCCCCCAAGTCTCCAGACTAGCCCACAGCTCTGCACGGTATTCAATGCAGACTTGGCAAATCTGTTATTGTTGTGGTTTAGAAATGCCACTAGATTTTTATGCAACATAGGAATCACTTGATGAATGGATGAGGAGTCAGCAGAATTGCCACCAGCAGGGGCAGAGGAGCCAGGAATAGCAAGTCTATTCGAGGATGGGAGTCCTGATGCAACAGTCTGCTCAAGAGCATAGAGTGATGGAGTAGCTTTTGGAGTTGATGCAGATGGAGCTGAGGTAGGCAGATTGGAAGAAGCAGAGGAAATTGGAATGGTTGGGAGAGCTGGAGCAGAAGGAGAAACAAGGACAGCTGGTTGGATGGATGAAGATGGAGCAGGTTGTGATACTGGAGAAGCATAGGCAAGAATATATATAGAATGGAGAGCAGGAGAAGCATAGGCAAGCGATTCCAAGATGGAGGCAGCAACTGGAGTAGTGATGCTGAAATCAAGTTTAGCTGCAATTGATTGTTCGGGATCAACAGAGGGTGCTCTGCCGTTATCATCAACTGGGGAATGATTGTTAGTGGAGCAAAGAGGATGGACTCTGGGTCGCTTTTTACTCTTCTTCTTTTTCTGAGATCAGCTGTTCGCCTTAAGGGGTAGGAGGTTGGCTGGATCCAAGTCCTCACCTGCGGAGGAGCTAGATTCCTTGTGGGAACTCATGTCGGATGCACGTTATCTGTTTTTTGGATGAAAATTTTCAGTGTGCTAAAAACAGTCTACTGATTTTTCAGGCAGTTTTCTGAAAAGGGTTTACTGAAGGAAATCACTATCTATCGAAAATTGCAATTCAAACTATTGCTACCAGGAAGCAAGACAGGCAGGGGAGGAATTTGTAGGATGTTCCACGGTGGCACATGAGACAGGGTGACATCATAGTCAATTAATGAGATATAAAATCACACTATCAAGTTCAGAAGAATATATAGCTATATGTTCCATGTGATCAAATATTGTGATGTCATGTGCAATGATTAATAAATAGATTGATAGTAATAATGTCGAATTAAAACCATTAATCGAAATGTGAGAAGCTGTGTCCAACTTGGGAAGATAAAGGCTAGTGGCAGATGGTCAACGTGTACCATGTAGTAGTAGTAGTAGTAGTAGTGGCACATGATGCAAGAAAGCAAGTGTAGGAGCTTATGCAGCATCAGCCAAAAAAAAAAAAAAAAAAATCACACCATTCCCTCCAAATGCCTGTCCAGTTCCTCCTTAAATTTATTTAACCTATCAACTTCTACAACGACAGATGGAAGTTTGTTCCAGCAATTAACCACCCGCTGGCTAAAGGCAAATTTCCGCACATCTATTCTACATCTGTCCTTTCTTAATTTGAACTTATGTCCCCGTAGGTTGGTAATCTGAACAAGTGGAAGGATCCCATCAGAATTCAGAGTGCTCAACCCATTCAAGGCCTTATAGACCTCAATCAGATCACCGCGCAGGTGCCTAGTCTCCAGCCACTGCAATTTGCAGAACTTAAGCCTCTCTTGGTAAGAGAATCCCTTCATTCCCCTCACCAATCTTGTTGCTCTTCTCTGTACACGCTCAAGCAAATCTACATCCTTCCTAAAATGAGGCCTCCAGACCTGTACGCAGTACTCAAGGCGTGGCCTGACCATTGCCTTATACAGAGGGACAATCACCTCCTTTTCCCTGCTAGCAAAATTCCTATATATCATTGACAAAACCCCATGACCCGCCCTAGCAGCCTGTCTGCACTGCTCAGAAAACTTCATATCTGACTGCACAATTACTCCCAGGTCTTTTTCATTTTCTACCACCTTAAGTGTAGTACCACACAGTTGGTACGTTTCTCTGGGGTTACTTCTACCCATATGCAGTACTTTGCATTTGTCAAGGTTGAACTTCAGTTGCCACTTCTTAGCCCATCTGCCCAAATTATCTAGATCCTGTTGCAGTAGCACACTGCCATTACTGTCATTAACAACCCTGCCAACCTTTGTGTCATCTGCAAACTTCGACATTAAGCCTGATATACCTCCATCAATATCATTGATAAATACACAAAACAACAGTGGACCCAACACCGAACCCTGTGGGACTCCACTAATAACATCAGTCCACGAAGAGCAGCACCCATTGATTACCACCCTCTGTCTTCTCCCACTTAACCATCCTTTTATCCATTGTAGCAACTTACCCTTAATACCATTCTGCTCCAATTTGTACAGTAGTCGTCCATGCGCAACAGTGTCAAAAGCTTTCCTGAAATCCAAGTATATGATATCAAAATTATTTTTTGCATCCAGTTCCTTTGTGACCACATCATAATAACCAATCAAATTTGTCAGACAAGACTTTCCCTTAACAAACCCATGCTGTGTTTGAATTATTGCTGCAGTCTTGTCTAGATGATCCTGCAATGCATCTTTAACCAGCGACTCCATTATTTTACCCGGAACAGAAGTTAAACTAACTGGTCTGTAATTACTCATGTCACCCTTCGATCCACCTTTGTGAATTGGGGACACATTTGCACATCTCCAGTCCGTGGGAACCTCCCCTGAGTCCAAGGATGCTCTCATAATTATGGCTAAGGGTTTGCTTAGTTGCTTTGCCGCCTCCTTTAAAATAACTGGATAGATCCCATCCACCCCAGGTGCCTTTCTTATGTTTAACTTCAACAATTTCTCCTCCACTTTGCTCTCAGTTATTACAAAATCATTAAGCACACTGCTACAATTTGATAACCTTCTTCCATTTTCAAATTGTAATAATTCCTCACGTGTGAATGTAGATGCAAAATACTCATTCAGTTTGTTTGCTATCTGAGCAGGATCATCAACAGTCAAACCATCGATGTCAAGTGGACCAATCATATTCTTCCCCTTCCTTTTAGAGTTTATATAAGTAATGAAATCCTTGCTGTTTTTCTTAGCATCTTTTGCCAAAGATTTCTCGTAATCCGCCTTCGCCTGCCGAACCTCCTTTGTGACCTGATTACAGACTAGCTTATATCTGCCACAGGCTTCTGCGTCACCTGATAATTTATATGCATCCCATGCATTTTTCTTCTCTGTCACGAGTCTCATTAGTTCATTTGATAACCATTTAGGCCTAAACCTTGAACGATATTTCTTAATCGGTATATAAAGTCTAGTAGCTTCCACGATTAATTCTTTGAATGCTTCCCACTTAGAATTTACTGTTTGTAACATCGTCAGTTGATCCCACTGTACAGAATTTAAACACTGTCTGAGACCACTGTACTCCCCTTTACGGAAGCAAAAACCCTTTCCTTTACCCCTGACGGTAGTTACCTCTTTGAGTAAATCCCACTTCAGCACACTGTGATCACTACCACCTAGTGGTTCCTTTATCTGCAAATTCTTAATACACGAATGATCACTGCTGATAACCAGATCAAGAGTGTTACTTTCTCTGGTTGCCTCTCGAACATGCTGCTGCAGAAAACAATCATCCAATAACTCCACAAAAGTCTGACTAGTGTGTGAGTGACCAACCCACAAGTTCCAGTCAATATCTGGGAAGTTAAAATCCCCCATAATAAGACATTCTGATTTACTGGCCCACTCTATTTCTCTGTACACTTGTTCATTGTACTCATTCAAGTCATTAGGCCTATAACACACTCCTACTCTTATTTTTCCTTTCGCAGTGCTTATCTCACACCAAACTGACTCAACAGAGCACTGTTCATCTATATTAACTGGGTGCACTTCCTTTGATTTTATGTTTTTTTTTAATTAACAGCATAACACCCCCTCCCTTTCTATCCTTTCTGTACACATTGTACTCCCCAAATTCCAGTTCTGCATTCCTTATATCTTTGTGACACCACGTCTCTGCTATCCCAACAATATCCGCCTTTGATGTCTTGACCAACACTTCAAATTCATCAAATTTATTTACTATACTTCTAGCATTGGTATACATGCTCCTATGCCTATTCCTTGTTACCCTAACACATCCCATATACCCAACTATTCCATGATGACTGCCTTCCGTCCCTGAAACCCCCAACACCCCTCGCTCCAGGTCGCTTCTTATTCTAATAGAAGTTGTGCAAGAATCACCTTCACCTCTGCCTGCGGTTACTGTTAAACTATTAGTCTTTGTATCCCCCCAAACTAGCAGTTTTCCGACCCACCTAACACTGCCTCGATAGCATCAGCAAATATTCTTGCACCCTTTCTATTTAAGTGTATCCCATCCCTGTAGAAGCAATCTCTCCTGTTAACAAGTACAGTCCAGGCTGAAAAAAATTCTACCCCTTGAGCCTTGCACAATCTTTCCAGGGCCGAATTGATCGACAAGGCTCTCATCATGTACTCCCTCCTATCGTGTCTGGGCAGAATTGCAGACACTTTCAAATTCAACCCTATTTCACGGCTTTTTTTCAACAGTGACCTGTACTTGTTGAGTAATTCCGCCGGTCTCCTACTCTTAATATCATTAGTGCCAACGTGTACAACTATATCACCTTTTGTGCCCTTGAAAGATGATATCCGCTCTACAACGTCATCGACCTTTGCCCCTGGCAGACATACCCTGGTCCTGTTCCACCTATCCTTTTTACAAAATATATTCCCCGTCTCCCTGACAATAGAGTCACCAACAATAACTAGTTCCTTTGGGACCAGCGCATTCTGCTTTGGAGATTGCCGCTGTGTTGCCTGATGCCCAGGAGTGAGCTCTGGCGTTGAGTTGGGCAGCTGAGAGCCTGATGGGCCCCTCAATTTAGATCTTTCGAGGGCATCCACCCTGTCCTTCAAACTCTCATATAGGCCCATAACAACGCTGAGTTGTCGCCTGATTTCCTTACACTCCTTACATCGCGCACACACAAAGACATCCCCCATGGCAATATCATGTTCCGTTCCAGAGAGTTCGGCAAACATTTCACAAGTTGCACATTTTTTTAGGCTGTGATGCGTTGGAGAATTGCCCCCCTCAGTTCTCCCCCGATTCACAGCACTCCTGCCACTTTGTGCCCGTTGCTTTGCTGCTCTAGTCTGGGGCATGGTAGTTTAAATTAATAAAATCAATAAATTAAATATCAATAGTATTTGAATAGAAACTATTAAACAGAAACAGTGAAGCGTATTACTATATAATTATGCGTTAGAGCTACCTAGCTACCTCAATTAAAAAATTTGAATTCCCTACCACTATATCCAAAAACAATGGCTACAAAATGGAACGAAATAACGGTTTTACCTATCGTAAGTAAAATCCACAAAAACTCTTTATCTAAATTAAAAATAAAAAATAACCAGCGTAACTATAACTATATGACTACGTATTAAGTACAATATAAAATAACAATCATGTAAATAAAAGGCAAACACTTATCGTTTTTGCGGAGCCTGTAACTGTCAGCTGTAACTTTTAAAGAGATTCAGCGCCCTCTCTGATGTGACCTGATGTAGCAAAAAAAAGGCCTTTCTCTGTTCAGCAGGTTAGAGAAGAAGTAATGTCTACCACAACACAAAATATTTAAATGGTGCAAAACAAAAACCCCCAAAAATCTACAAGAATTTAACTTCTTCTAAAATAAAATAATGCAGGCCATTCTAAGAACATTAAATTACAACAATAATTGAAGGGAGACAATTAAAATAACAACTCAAAAACCAAAGACAAGAATCAACGGTCAGACCTATATGGCGTGGCCATTGTGAACCTTCATTAGTAGAGCAAGACGAAGCACAAAATTTATAAATGCTCAAAAATCAGCAACGCCTTAGAGGTTTGCCATAAAAAAGGCATGGATAGACTCACCATAACTAATAGAAACCTGTAAATCCAAGAGAAATCCAAAATTATCCATTGGTACAATATTAAAAAGCACAATTTGAAAAACACAAATTTCCTTGAATGAAAGAGGAAAGAGGTGCTGCTCCTGCTCATTAAAAAACCAAATAAGTCCTCAACTTAACCACGGTCTTTCAGACCTATTGCACTATCGGCAAACCTTGGAAAAATATTAGAGCGGCTAATGACCCTCAGAATTACCACTTTGTTTCTTACACAGGATTTAATCTCCCCATCCCAGTATGGCCCCTTCCTTGCCATTCCCACTTTCCCTTCTGGTGGGGCATGGGCATGCCCCACTGTGACTTGGGGTCACCTCCTCTCTCGCCTCCATACTTCTGTCTTTTCCCCCCAGACTTCAGTCTCCCCACCCACTCTACCTGCACATCCACAAGCGAATGCCCTATACGTCGTAATTGATTTAATCATCTCCAAATTACATTTTTCGCCCATACACTTGGCCTTTCAAAAATTTAGTATTATTCCTCATCGAATTTAACAAAAAAAATTTTTCTCTGTCTCTCTCTCTCTCTCTGTCTTTTTTTTTTAGGTCCTAGCTGCCAAAATCTCCGAAAATTAAGCGGCAGGACCTGCCAGAGTAAATCTTAGTCTACAGGTATTTCCTGATTTGCCTCCACGGGGCGAAAGTGGGGCAATGTTGGGCCTCAGCAGTGTTCCAGTGGCTAAACAACCAGATGAGCAACAGTACATGACACTACACATATACAATATCCATACACTTTTAAATCTCTGGCATTTCCCAGTGAACTGGTTCACCCACAATGAAAACAATGTGGAGATGGGGGGAAACCCCTGGTGCCGTTTAACCCTGAACACACTTTACACTTTATGGCTTCACATTGGGCCACTCCTGCAAGGAGGCCCTCATTGATCTGGTCCTGCACCTGGAGAATACCTCCAAATACAAACTAGCTATTTTCATCAGCTTTGAGGGAGCCTTCGACACTGTTTAATGGGAAAGTGCCCTTGAATGTCTCCGTGCTGCCAGATGCCCTTCCAATTTGTACAAGCTGTTCCAGAACTACTTTTCTGACTGCTCCTTAGCAGTAAAATCAAAATTTCTTCAGATCACAAGGCCTGTCTACCGAGGTTGTCCTCAGGGCCCTGGTCTGGAATATGGTTCTCCAAAATTGGCTTGGTAACTCCTTCGACAACACAAAAATTGTAGCATTTGGGGACGATCTCACCATTATTGTGTCTGGAAACTCATTCTCTGCTCTGCTCTGCTCTGCTCTGGAAGCTAATGCTCACCATGTTTTGTCCAATCTCTCCATCTGGACTAGGTTAAACAAGCTCCACATAAATCCAGCTAAATCCAAAATGATGACCTTCAAGAACTGTAGAAACCCCCACAAGTCAAGATCTTGGGTGTGCAACTGACCTTAGTTACGCAGACAAGGGTCTTAGAGATCATCATTGACCACAAACTCTGCTTCTTCCCACACCTCAGCTAAAGATTTTTCTGCCTCCATTCTCTGAGTCTCCCGAAGTGATTGGGATTTGTCCAAGAGAACGTTGTCGCTATACTACAAAGCAGTATTCCTACCCATTATAACTTCTGCTGCTGGTGCGTGGTTCCACCATGCAGTTATTATAAAAATAAAAAACAAACTCAACTCCATTCAAAGAGGATTGATCCTGGCCACCCACCGAATCTGCAGGACTGTCTCTACGGCAGCTATTCAGGTAATTGCAGGAACTCTCCCGCTTGATTTGTTTACATTTTTTCGCGGGCTCTGCTTCAGAATCAAAAAGAAATTACCAACCTGTATTCTGGATATTGAGCCTAATCTCGCTGCAGATGTAAAGTGGGAAAAAACACAATGTTACAACGAACTGGTCAACATCTCTCAAACCAGATGGAACACATCGCCACAAGGCACAGTAACAGATTCCTCCCCAAGGTAATGTTTGCAATGACCAAAACCACAAGATTCCGGTTCTCTTGCAGCCTTGAGATGTCCTTCTTGGTGACTGGCCACGGCTCCCTGAATGAAAAGCTGTTACCAACTGGGCTTCTAGCTACTGTTGATTGTTCGGGATCAACAGAGGGTGCTCTGCCTATGCTTTTGTGGAGCCAAAGAAAACTGGTACCATCTTCTTTTTGAATGAAAAGCTGTTACCAACTGGGCTTCTAGCTACTGTTGATTGTTCGGGATCAACAGAGGGTGCTCTGCCTATGCTTTTGTGGAGCCAAAGAAAACTGGTACCATCTTCTTTTTGATTGCAACTGTATGAGAATATCAGAGATCAACTTCGGAGAGGAATTCCCAACTTCTCCCCAAACCAAGTGGATCACCTAATCCAGACTCCAGACAATCTTTCTTCCCTGCAGGCCTTTGCATCTGGCATGTTTACCTGGCGGACGACCTTGTATGCCAATGCCAACCAAAACCAGATAAGTGATTCTACAGCCTAGATTTTACTGGTGAAAAGAAAGGCTAAATTCAAAATTTTTTTTTTACTATTTATCTATTTTATTTTATTTTATATATTATTTTTTTATTTTTGCTAAATTTGCCATACATATTATTTTTTATATATATTATTTTTACCCGCTCATTTTTTCCCTTCCTCCTCTTCCCTCTGGAATGGGCTCCCAGAGGACCCTGTCACACCTGCTGGCAACACCAAGTGAGTCAGAGTCTCTTTTGAGATGGTACGTGTTTTTCTAGGAATGGCCCACCTTCCCGTGGATAAGTACCCAGAATCATCTGTCCAGGTGACTGATGCTTCCGGGTAGCCAAGAGGCCAGAACATAACAGCAGAACACACACACACATAATACACACAAACCTACACTAGACACATTTCTGGCCCTTTTATAGTGCTACTATTCTTCACAGAGATACGAGGCGGAGTTGAACAAACACTCTAGGTCGCCCTTACGTAATAGATGAGTCTTGGGAGGAAATGTGGACATGTCCTCCCAAGACTCATCTATTATGTAAAATTTCTCATAACAGACTTCATTCGCCTGAGATTTATGGGACGGTGATAATATCAGATGAAATTTGATATTAGAGTTGGATGGACTCTATTGATACTGTTGTTAATAGACTGTTCCCAGTAGATAACTCTGACAATGATATGGAAATACATAAAAATATTGAGGCAGCAAATCAGACATGAGACAGACAAGAGTTCTGATCCCTTTACTGTGGATGAGATGAAAGAAGTTATAAGTAAAATTAAGGATAATAAGTGTCCTGGTGTAGATTTAAAAGAAAACATAAATGTCATGAAATTCTTTGAGACTTTGGCACAAATTTTGTTGATGCTCTATAATGATGGCATGTCCCAAAGAATGGAAAGTTGCATTAATTAAATTGATTAGGAAACCTCATAAATCAACTCTAGGTTCCAAATCATATAGTCCAATTGTGCTTTTAGGAACCTGGGAAAAGTATTAGAGCATCTCATGGCTCTAAGAACATTAAAATTATAATTTGAACAAAATATATCCTCCAAGCAGTATGGTTTTTCAAAGGGAAGATCTTATGATGATGCCTCAGTCAATTTTGTTAACCACATAAAAAGTTCCAGTGCCAAATACAAGTTAGCTATTTTCGTTGATTTTGAAGAAGCATTTGACTCCCTTTGGTAGAAGCCTGCCCTAGAGCATCTTTGCCAAGCTGAATGTCCTAAACAACTTTTCCTTTAATTCAAGAGGAGCTATTTTTCTAATAGATCAATACTGATTAGATCAAAACATCTTTTGTATGAAGCAAGTAACTAGGGGCTGTCTGCAGGGAACATGGTATTGTACGATTGGTTGAAGCATGATTTTGAGGACTGTAAAGTCATCACATTTGCCGATGATCTTACAGTAATCATATCTGGAACATCAAGAGCATCATTAGAGTTTAAAGATAACCTGACTTTAGATTTATACCATTAGACACTAGTAAATAAACTTAAAATCAATCCTGGCAAAACTAAAATGATGGTTTTAAGTCAAAACTAGATGTCAATTGCCCACCACAGATAAAAATTAATTCAGTTCAACTTCCTATGGTAATAGAATATAAGTATTTGAGAATTGTGATTGATTGTGAATTAAGTTTTTACTCGCGTTTGTTACATTTAGTGAGAAATTAAAAAAGTTTACAGGGTCTATAATAAGAGTGTTAAGATCAGTCTCGGAGGATATTGTTCCTCTATTACAAAGCAGTATTCCTCCAAATGGTAACCTATGCATTTGGGGCATGGTTCCATAGGATGGAAATTGTATAACACACTGCCAAGTTACTTACCATACAAAAAGCAATGTTACTACCTATTAACATTGATACTACCTGTTACTACCATCCTTGGACTCAGGGGCGGTCCCCACGGACTGGAGGTGTGAAAATGTATCCCCAATTCACAAAAGGGGATCGAAGGGTGACACGAGTAATTACAGACCAGTTAGTTTAACTTCTGTTCCAGGTAAAATAATGGAGTCACTGGTTAAAAATACATTGCAGGATCATCTACACAAGACTGCAGCAATAATTCAGACACAGCATGGGTTTGTTAAGGGAAAGTCTTGTCTGACAAATTTCATAGGATATTATGATGTGGTTACAAAGGAACTGGATGCAAAAAATAATTTTGATATCATATATTTGGATTTCAGGAAAGCTTTTGACACTTTTGCGCATGGAAGACTATTGTACAAATAATTGGAGCAGAATGGTATTAAGGGTAAATTGCTGCAATGGATAAAAGGATGGTTGAGTGGGAGAAGACAGAGGGTGGTAATTAATGGGTGCTGCTCTTCATGGACTAATGTTATTAGTGGAGTCCCACGGGGTTCGGTGTTGGGTCCTCTGTTGTTTTGTATATTTATCAATGATATTGATGAAGGTATATCAGGCTTAGTGTCGAAGTTTGCAGATGATACAAAGTTAGCAGGGTTGTTAATGACAGTAATGGCAGTGTGCTACTGCAGCAGGATCTAGAAAATTTGGGCAGGTGGGCTAAGAAGTGGCAACTGAAGTTTAACCTTGACAAATGCAAAGTACTGCATATGGGTAGAAGTAACCCCAGAGAAACGTACCAACTGTGTTGTACTACACTTAAGGTGGTAGAAAATGAAAAAGACCTGGGAGTAATTGTGCAGTCAGGTATGAAGTTTTCTGAGCAATGCAGACAGGCTGCCAGGGCAGGTCATGGGGTTTTGTCAATAATATATAGGAATTTTGCTAGCAGGGAAAAGGAGGTGATTGTCCCTCTGTATAAGGCAATGGTTAGGCCATGCCTTGAGTATTGCCTACAGGTCTGGAGGCCTCATTTTAGGAAGGATGTAGATTTGCTTGAGTGTGTACAGAGAAGGGCAACAAGATTGGTGAGGGGAATGAAGGGATCCTCTTACAAGAGAGGCTTAAGTTCTGCAAACTGGAAACTAAGCACCTGCAAGGTGATCTGATTCAGGTGTATAAGGCCTTGAATGGATTGAGCACCTGAATTCTGATGGGATTCTTCCACTTGTTCAGATTACGAACCTAAGTGGGCATAAATTCAAATTAAGAAAAGACAGGTATAGAATAGATGTGCGGAAATTTGCCTTTAGCCAGTGGGTGGTTAATTGCTGGAACAATCTTCCATCTGTCATTGTGGAAGTTGATAGGTTAAATAAATTTAAAGTGGAACTGGACAGGCATTTGGAGGGAATGGTGTGATTTTTTTTTTTTTTTTTGGCTGATGCTACATAAGCTCATGCACTTGCTTTTTTGCATCACATGCCACTACTACTACTACTGTGTATTAAGCTATAGAATTTAAAAATTTATACCTACAAATTATTTTGGTATTCAAATTGACCTGTAAACTGATCCAAAAATGGAAGGGAAAAGGTGTTGGAACTATCTTGTCAATAAATGGCAAGAAAGATGGGTTTCTTCGACAACAGAAACAGTTACAAAATTATTTATACCTGATATGAAATATTTCATGAACAGAGAAATCAGGAAATGGTTTTCTGCAGGAATGTATACATCATTTATAATAACAGATGACATTTCACTAAAGAGCTAATTGTTGCAATTTGGATTGCATGCAACTGGTTTATGTCAATGTGTTATGGTAGAACATTGGCAACGTTTATATGACTGATCATTTTATGATGACTTTCAGTTAGAATTACAAAATAACATTGTTAATTTTTCATCTGGACATGAAGTTAACTTATGTCCAATGGTGTTTCTTTTCAGATGTTTCAGCTCTCTTGCAAATAGTGCTCATGGAGCAGTAGCCATACTTAGACGTGAGAGTTCCTTGAAAATGAATTCCTCTCCAAACCTCCTCAGAGGCCATTGCAGCACATTGCTTAAATGCTTCATTGCAGCACATTGCTTTAATGCTTGTTTCAATGTATCTTCTACCCAATCATCCATATACAATTCAGGAACTGGAAAATCTTGTTTTTCAGTTACCATCTCCTGTCTGTATATTAGGATAATTTAATGGACATCATCCATTATGGGGTTTCCCAGCTCAAATGGACATGAAGAACTCATTGAAATGCTACTTTACAGAGAGAATTTAACGTTATTGAATACTGGCTTACCCACTTACATCCATTTTCTTACTGGGTCAAACCTCTGCAATAGATCTCTCAATCTGCTCTCCAATCCTCCAACAGTGATCACTCTCTGCAAATATGTAGAATTCAAACCACCCATTCCAAAACAACAGAAGTCAAAGCAGACCAGACAAAATATATTAACATGCCTCTTTTGATGATCATATCATTGTGTCTTGTCCTATTAACATTGTCACCAAGCATATCACAATGCATATCCTAACAGCTGCAGCAGCCACCATCGTGAAGTCTCAATTAAGAAACTGTAGGCATACCAGTCACTGGTGGAACTAAGACTGTAACAAAGTGAAAGGAGAAAAAAATACAGCATGGCACATCTTGTTCAAATATGCCAGTCTTATTACTTATAAGAAACAAAGAACCAAAGCAAGTTACAGCTGGCGAATGGCTAAAAAAACGATTCCTCAATAAAATATGCTTCATCAATCAACAGAGATGCTAATGCCAGATCCCCTCAACGTGGGCACATGCATACATGGTGAGGGGACCTCCCAGTGATGCTGCTTACCTTCCAGATTAGCATCACTGGGAAATAACGCCCATACCTTGGTTCCAGGGTTACATCTATGGAATCCGGTATGTGCATCTGTGCGCCACGACCTATAGAAACTCGGAAAGGGGGATTTTGGTGGTTGAGGGGCCCAGCCTTAATACACCACTTCAGCCCCTGCTTCGACAAAATGGGAGGTCTCAGACCAGCCCGACTGGGATCAATCGGCAGGTGGTTCTTACTCTAGGGTCAACTGCTTTACAATGTCTCCCTCCTTTTGGTCCTGTTTGTTGTTTGTTTGTTATTTGGTTTTTAGGAGCATTAGCAACTAAGGCCATATTGTTCCGGGGATATGCGGTGGTCATTCCCTGACCTTTCCGCATCCTCTGTATTTAGTGGTCATGGGCTTGAACCCCGGTCTGATCAAAAGCGTGTGCTATTTACTGCTGCTCCTGCCCACCTGGCTACGGAGGCGCCTTTTGGTCCTGGGACGGGATCAAGGCTTATTGGATGAGATGGGTGAGGCACTTAGGGCATCTGAAATTTTTATCTTACTCATATGAGTCATTTAAATTCTATTTCTTCTGGGGCCCCAACAAGGCCCCTACCTAACCGATTGGATGATACTGATAATTCCATTTCAAAAAGACCCAGAACTGAGGATAGACCACCATCTGTGACACCGCTTTTCCTCATTCTCCATTCTAGCAGAGAGCAGGCACTCGGGAAAAATGTCACCCTTCTTCATCCAGAAAGGATTAGAAGGGCTGACAGGATCTCAAAAATCTGCCAAAGGACTGCATTCTGGAGACATGTTAGTTGAGGCTGCAAGGCAAAAACATGCACAGCAACTTCTGAAAGCCACATCAATAGGGGGGAATACTGATCATCGTTACCCCCCAATAAAACCCTGAATTCTTCACGCGGTGTCATATCAGAGTGGGACCTTCTTCGTGTTTCTGAAGAAGAGATCTGCTTTGAATTGAGAGACCAAGGAGTGACAGCTGTCAGAAGAATATCAATGCGGAAGGATGAGAATCTCGTCCCTACCCGAGTTCTTATTCTAATGTTCAACACCCCGTGGCCTCCAAGTTCCATAAAGGCAGGCTGTTTAAACTGTCCAGTGAGGATTTATATTCCAAACCCACTGAGGTGTTTCAAAGGCCAAAAGTACGGCCACTCTCAAACAGCTTGTCGTGGCTCCCCTGCCTATGCTCGCTGTGGTGCTAAAGACCATGAGAGCAAGGAATGTTTAGCTTCTAAGCCAATCTGTGCTAACTACCAAGGAGAACACCCTACATATTTGCGAGCATGCCAGAGGTGGAAGGATGAAAATGAAATCCAAAAACTTAAAACAGAGCTGACCATCTCCTATCAAGGGGCCAGAAACACATCCAACCAATAATTAGCGCCAAGCCCTCATACACCCACAAACTTTCTGCCAAAAGTACAATTTTCACTCAGACTGATATGACTATTCCACCAAGGGAGTTCTTTACTCCCATTGTCCACTATTTATTAAGTTCCCAAAACCCACCCAGCATCAGAAATTGAAACAGCCACCTACATATCAAGAAATAACAGATGCAGAAGATAAGGAGGTACAGAACGAGCCTGAGCCTGTCCTGAAACTCTTTGCAAAAGAAGATACGCCCAGGCTTTCCAAAGAGAGAGAAATCCAGGACTGAGAAAATGAAGCCCTTAGCCCTTCGGAAGCCACCATAGGGACCCAATAAATCTAAATAATAGTGATTTCATCAAGGCTAGTAAGCATCAGCCAACTTGCTTTTGCTTACAGAAGATGTATTCAAAGGCAAATGAGGACTCTTACTCGCATAACTGTTCAGTTATTCACAAACACAAGAGCTGGGGATGGACCTGTCCACAGAGGAGTTGCCATCCTTATAACCACACTCCCTTTAAAGCTATGCCACCTTAGCATTAGTAGAGGCATATGATGCAAGAAAGCAAGCTTATGCAGCATCAGCCAAAAAAAAAAAAAAAAAAAACACTTCCATTTCACCCCTCCATTTGTTCAAAGTACCTGTCCAGCTGAGCCTTATATTTGTTTAGGCTATCAACTTCCACAACAAGGGATAGAAGTCTGTTCCACCAACCAACTACCCACTGGCTAAAGGCAAATTTCCAGACATCTATCCTACATCTGTCTTTCCTCAATTTGAATTTATGCCCTCTCAGGTGATTATTCTGAGCAACAGGAAGAATTCCATCAGCACTGAGCATGCTCAAACCATTCAAGGCTTTATACACCTCAATGAGATCACCTCATAGGTGCCTAGTCTCCACACACTGTAATTTGCAAAATGTAAGCCTTTCTTCGTAAGAGCAACCCTTTGTTCCATTCACTAATCTTGTTGCCTTTCTCTGTACTCGTTCCAACAGCTCTACACATCCTTCTTGAAATGAGGCCTTCAGACCTGTATACAGTACTCAAGGTGTGCCCTGACCATTGCCTTATACAAGGGAATAATCACGTCCTTATCCCTGCTAGAAAAATTCCTGTATATCATTGACAAGACACAATGAGCTACTCTTGCAGCCCGTCTGCACTGCTCAGAAAACTTCATATCTGCCTGCACAATTAGCCCCAGGTCCTTTTCATTTTCTACCACTCTCAGTGTAGTACCGCAGAGTTGATACATTGCTTTGGGGTTGCTGTTTCCCATATGTAGTACTTTACATTTGTCAATGTTAAACTTCATTTGCCACCTCTCAGCCCATCTGCTCAACCTTTCCAGATCCTGTTACAGCAGGATCTGATCTGTACTGTCAGTAGTGTCCTTAACAACCCTGCCAACCTTTGTATCGTCTGTAAACTTGGACATTAAGCTTGATATACCATCATCAATATCATTTATAAATACAGAAAACAATAATGGACCCAACACTGAACCCTGACGGACTCCACTAATAACATTAGTCCACGATGAGCAGTGTCCATTGATTACACTCTCTGTCTTCTCCCCCTCAACCATCCCTTTATCGATAGCAGCAATTTGACTCTAATGCCACACTGCTCCAATTTGTGACTGATTCATAGTATCCAATCAAATTGGTCAGGCAAGACTTCCCCTTAATAAAAGCATGCTGTGTCCGAGCTATAACTGAAGTCTAGTCTAAATGATCCTGCAGTGCTTCTTTAACCAGTGCCTCCATTAATTTTCCTGGAACAGAAGTTAAATTCACAGGTCTATAATTACTTGTGTCAGCCTTTGATCCTCCTTTGTGAATTGGGGTGACATTTGCACATCCCCAGTCTATGGGTACCTCCCCTGAGTCCAAGGAATCTCTGATAATTATGGCTAAGGGTTTGCTTACTTCCTTTGCTGCCTCCTTTAATATAACTGGATAGATCCCATCCACCCCAGGTGCCTTTCTTGTGTTTATCTTCAACAATTTCTCCTCCACTTTACTCTCAGTTATTACAAGATTATCTACCTCTGGCATTCCCCTCACTGAATAACTCCTCATGTGTGAATGTCGATGCAAAATATTCATTTAGTTTTTTAGCTACCTGAGCAGGATCATCAACAGTTGAACCATTGATATCAAGTGGACCAATCTGATTCATCCTCTTCCTTCTAGAGTTTACATAAGTAAATAACTCTTTGCTGTTTTTCTTTGCATCCTTTGCTAAAGATTTCTTGTAATCTGCCTTTGCCTGCCAAACCTGCTTTGTAACTTAGCTACAGACCAGCTTATATCTATCATAGGCTTCTGTGTCACATGTAATTTATATGTCTCCCATGCATTTTTCTTCTCTGCCATATGTCTCATTAGTTCATCTGACATCCATTCAGGCCTAAACCTTGAACAGTATTTCTTAGTCGGTATGTAAAGCCTATTAGCTTCCAGGATAAGTTCTTTGAATGCTTCCCATTTTGAATTTGCTGTTGGTAACATCATCAGTTAGTCCTACTGTATAGAATTTAAATACTGTCTCAGACCATCGTAGTCGCCTTTACAAAAGCAAAAATCCTTCCCTTTACCCCTGACGGTAGTTACCTCTTTGAGTAAATCCCACTTCAGCACACTGTGATCACTGCCACCTAGTGGTTCCTTTATCTGCAGATTCTTAATGCATGAAGAATCACTACTGATAATCGGATCAAGAGTTGCCTCCAGAACATGCTGATGTACAAAACAATCATCCAATAAATCCACAAAAGCCTTCCTCTTCTGTGAGTGACCAACCCACAAATTCCAATCAATATCTGGGAAATTAAAATACCCCATTATAAGACTCTCTGATTTACTGGCCTACTCTATTTCCCTGTACAGTTTCTTATTATACTCATGAGAGTCATTAGGCCTATAGCACACTCCTACTCTCAATTTTGATCTCCCAATGCTTATGTCACACCAAACTGACTCGACACCGCACTGTCCAGCAATGTTGACTGGCTTCACTTCCTTGGATTTTATGTATTTCTTAACTAATAGCATAATCCCTCCTCCCTTCCTATCCTGTCTGTACACATTGTACTCCCCAAATTCCAGTTCTGCATTCCTTGTATCTGTGTGACACCACGTCTCTGATATCCCAACAATATCTGCCTTTGATGTTTTGAGAAATACCTCAAATTCATCAAATTTATTTTCCAAACTCCTAGTATTGGTGTACACGCAAGTATACATGCACCTGTTCCTATTGTTAGCTACCCTAACACAACCCATGTGTTTACTTGTACCGCAATGACTCCCAGTAGTCTCTGAAACATCCTGCATCTTGTTTTCCAGGCTGCTGCTCATTCCAATAGAAGCAGTGCAAGAATCACTCTTTCTCCTGTGCCAGTGGCTACTAGTGGCTTTATTAATCACTCTTTCTCCTGTGCCAGTAGCCACTGGCACAGGAGAAAGAGTGATTAATAAATAGATTAACAGTGCCAGTGGCTACTGTTAATCTATTTATTAGACCTTGTTATTAGTCCTTGTATCCCTCTCAAGCTAGCAGTTTTCCGACCCACCTAACACTGCCTCGATAGCATCAGCAAATATTCTTGCATCCTTTCTATTTAAGTGTATCCCATCCCTATAGAAGCAGTCTCTCCTGTTAACAAGTACAGACCAGGCTGAAATAAATTTTACCCCTTGAGCCTTGCACAACCTTTCCAGGGCCAAATTGATCGATAAGGCTCTCATCATATACTCCCTCCTATCGTGTCTGAGCAGAATTGCAGACACTTTCAAATTCAACCCTAATTCACGGCTTTTTTTCAACAGTGACCTGTACTTGTTAAGTAATTCTGCTTGTCTCCTACTCTTAATATCATTATTGCCAATGTGTACAACTATATCACCTTTTGTGCCCTTAAAAGAAGACATCCGCTCTACAACGTCATCAACTTTTGCCCCTGGCAGACATACCTTGGTCCTGTTCCACCTATCCTTTTTACATAGCAAGTTCCCTGTTTCTCTGACAATAGAGTCACCAACAACTACTAGTTCCTGTGGGACCAGTGCATTCTGCCTCGGGGATTGCCATTGTTGCTTATGGCTAACTTAGAGGCTGTAGCAGCTCATCTTACAGTAGGGTTCCTCTTAACTGTTTGCTCCATCTATTTGCCACCTGGGAATGAATCCCCATGCAGATCTTGATGATCTCATTAAGTAATCATTTCCCCCCCCCCCTTTCTATTATTAGATGATTTCAATGGACATAATACTCTGTGGGGTAGTTCTGACATAAATAGAAGAGATTGGATTATTGAGCAATTTCTTGAAAACAATGATCTGGCCCTTCTAAATGTGGGATCCAACATCTTTTTCCACATGCCTACCTGTACATTTACTACTATTGATCCTTCCCTGTGCTCCGCTTCCTTACTGCCTTTGTGTACATGGGAGTTTGAAGGAAGGATACAATACTTTTATTATCAGGAGAAGTTTGAGACGTTAAAATTTTTGTACTCTCTGAAATATTGCTCATTATTATATCGATAGTTTATAACATTTTAGTTTAGTTTATGGCGGTAGTGTCTTGGCCACCATTTTAGCCATTGTGAACAAGTTAACTGTCGTTATCGATTGCTATAGAGTTTTGCATTATTTTTGCATTTCTCAGAGAAAATCCCTTTCAAAGGAGGACTGATTTAATACCAGATAAATTTTATTTACCCTGGATTGGTCAAATTTAATGTTTACTTCAGCCATATAGTTTTTCTAATTAGTGTTTTACAGTTTCATTCAGAATTGCTATTAACAAGTTCTAATAATATTGATATTTCTATTTGCTATCCTTTTGGGGGTTGGAACAATTGATCTTCCCTCCTCCCTTAATGTTTAGAATTATCTCTTCAGTTTAGAGTTTAAATTTTTCAAATTAATTCTAATTGTTAACCAACGACTCACTTGTAGCCATTATTTTTAATAGCCAGTGAGATAGTTTTTTGCTTGGTAAAGATTATACTATTATATATAGTTGTGCCCCCGTATCTGCTGATTCAGTTACCGGCAGTTATAACCACAGAAAAAAAATGGAAAAACTTACCACATACTACTCGCGTGTCCAATACAATGCTTCCCTTTATTTTTTATTTTAAATCGAATAGCTTCCCTTTATTTTTTATGATGTTCATTTTAAATTGAATAGCTTCCCTTTATTTTTTACAGTGTCGCATATGGTTTGGTCACCAACATTATAATGGTTCTTTAGAGATTTAACGGATGCACCATTTTCAAACTTTTGAATAATTTCAAGTTTTTGTTTAATTTGAAGGTACACCTCTTGCGTTTGCCCATCATTTTCATGATTTCTAAACAAAAAAAAGACATCCCTGACATAAATAACGAAACAAAATCTTTCCTTTTGCAGTGCAACGGAACACAACAATTCATGCGAGGCACTAAATCAAACTAAACATTTGATCTCTTTTTTTTTTTTTTTTTTTTTTTTGAGTGGTAGGTGTGAAGACAGTGGGGGTTGCAAGATAATAGGTACACTAATCTCCCAATGATGACTTATAATGCCAGTTATTACTTTAATTATACCTATTCTAATTATTACTTGACTTTTATGATTTCTGGTTGATTTTTTTTTTTTTTTTGTTTAATTTGGAATCTTGAAGTGTCCTGGTTAATCCAATCCCGGTAAATCGACAGTCTGCTGTACTTTATTATTATAACCCCAGAGGCTCACATCTGGTGAGTATGGGCTTGACACACCCAGGGTCCTGAGCTGGATATCATCATTCTTGTTTTTCTTGATGATTCCCTTCTAGTTCTTTTTTTTTTTTTTTTTGCCTGGTCCAGCATAAGCCTCAGGCTTATGACTAATAATAATAATAATAATAATTACCGTATTTAATGTTGGTAATGTCTTACTTTGTGTTTAAGTTATCAAGTAAACTTTATTATATGTATGTATGTACAAGAAAATCATATTATATATGGGATCAGCAGGTGTTCGCTTATATCCACAGTTTCAGCCATCCACGGTAGGTCTTGGAATGTATCCCCCCGCGGATATGAGGGGGATACAACGTGATCAACCTTTGCCACTGGCAGACATATGGCTAATAGCAGACATTTCCTTGCCCCATATGGCTAATAATAATAATCACATACAGAATTCTGATTCTGTATGTGATTATTATTATTTTGGCAATATATCCTTTTGGCAATAGAGCACCCTCGAATGCCTTTGTACTTCTAACTGCTCTCACCAACTTTACTCGCTTTGTAGAAGTTAAGTTTAGTGAAAGACGAATGATATTTAGTCAAAATTCCAGGAAGTTTCCAGGCAGCTAACACAAGGGTTTCCCGAGGGATCGGGCTTGGGACCTCTCTTTTGGAATACAGTTTTACAAACATTGTTATCACCTTTCTTTGAAAAGGTTAAAATTATAACTGATGCAGATGATCTCACTCTTCTTATTAGTGGTCACGATGAAATCTACAATTCATTGTTAATGTTGTTGTGGCAGATTTATCATCCTTGGCATTTGCTAACAAACTCACTATTAGTACCACCAAAACCAAAATGGTACTTTTTGGTTAAAAACTGGACACTAGTCAACTTTCTCACATAAACATAAATGGTGTACAACTTCCTATGGATTGGCGCCTCCGTAGCCAGGTGGGAAGGAGCAGCAGTGCGTAGCACACGCTTCTTGATTAGACCGGAGTTCGAGCCCGTCACCACCAAATACGGAGGATGCGGAAAGGTCAGGGAATGACCACTGCATATTCCCGGAGCAATATGGTCTTAGTTGCTAATGCTCCTAAAAACCAAAAAAACAATAAACTTCCTATGGAAAAAGAAGTAAAATACGAAGGAATTATCATGGACAGCAACTTAAATTTTGTGCCATTGAATTATATACAAAAAAATTAATTTTACAGCAGCTCTAGTAAGAATTTAAAGAACTGAATGGGGATTGTCCTGAAGAACAATGCAAATTTATACAAAGCAGTTTTACTCTTGTTGTAGCCAGTGGTGCATTGACATGGTACCATTAGTCCGGTTTTGTTATAAATTAACTGCTATACAAAGATCTATGTTGTTAGTTACTTTAGAAGGCTCAAGGGGTAGAATTCTTTTCAGACTGGTCTGTACTTGTTAACAGGAGAGACTGCTTCTACAGGGATGGGATACACTTAAATAGAAAGATTGCAAGGCAGCCGTAGCCTAGTGGTCAGGCGTGCGGGTGCATAAGTACACATGCCTTGAGTGACCAGGTTTCAAGCCCGTGACTCCTGAATACGGTGCTGTTTCTTTTATTCTGTGTATATTGTAAACTCCTCTGACCGTTTGGTCGTCCCGGAGTATAAACAGAAAATTTATTTATTTTTTTTATATTTGCTGATGCTATCGAGGCAGTATTAGGTGGGTCGGAAAACTGCTAGCTTGAAGGGATTCAAGGACTAATAGATTAACAGTAGCCACTGGTAGAGGTGAAAGTGATTCTTGCACTGCTTCTATTGGAATGAGCAGCAGCCTGGAAAACAAGATGCAGGATGTTTCAGAGACTGCTGGGAATCATTGGGGTACAAGTAAACACATGGGTTGTGTTAGGGTAGCTAAGAATAGGAACAGGTTCATGTATACTTGCGTATACACCAATGCTAGGAGTTTGGAAAATAAATTTGATGAATTTGAGGTATTGCTCAAAACATCAAAGGCAGATATTGTTGGGATATCAGAGACATGGTGTCACATAGATATAAGGAATGCAGAACTGGAATTTGGGGAGTACAATGTGTACAGAAAGGATAGACAGGGAAGAAAGGGAGGAGGGGTTATGCAATTAGTTAAGAAACACATAAAATCCAAGGAAGTGAAGGCATTCCAGTCTACATTGCTGGACAGTTCAGTGTTGAGTCAGCTTGGTGTGGCATTAGCATTAGTAGAGGCATATGATGCAGGAAGCGAGCTTATGCAGCATCAGCCAGAAAAAAAAAGAAAAAAAAACTTCCACTTCACCCCTCAGTTCATTCGAAATACCTGTCCAGCTGAGCCTTAAATGTATTTAGGCTATCAACTTCCACAACAAGGGGTGGAAGTCTGTTCCACCAACCAACTACCCGCTGGCTAAAGGCAAATTTCCGCACATCTATCCTATATCTGTCTTTCCTCAATTTGAATTTATGCCCTCTCAGGTGATTATTCTGAGCAAGAGGCAGAATCCCATCAGCATTGAGCATGCTCAAACCATTCAAGGCTTTATATATCTCTATCAGATCCCCTCGCCGGTGCCTAGTCTCCAGACACTGTAATTTGCAAAACATAAGCCTTTCTTCGTAAGAGCAACCCTTTGTTCCATTCACTAACCTTGTTGCCCTTCTCTGTACTCGTTCCAGCAGGTCTACATCCTTCTTGAAATGAGGCCTCCAGACCTGTATACAGTACTCAAGGTGTGGCCTGACCATTGCCTTATACAAGAGAATAATCACCTCCTTAGGGAGGTGATTATTCCCTTGGGAAACTAAAATTGAGAGTAGGAGTGTTCTATAGGCTTAATGACTCTGATGAGTATAATAAGAAACTGTACAGGGAAATAGAGTAGGCCAGTAAATCAGAGCATCTTATAATGGAGGATTTTAATTTCCCAGATATTGACTGGAATTTGTGGGTTGGTCACTCAGAGAATAGGAAGGCTTTTGTAGATTTATTGGATGACTGTTTTCTACATCACTATGTTCGGGAGGCAACCCTTGATCTGATTATCAGTAGTGATTCTTCATACATTAAGAATCTGCAGATAAAGGAACCACTAGGTGGCAGTGATCACAGTGTGCTGTGAAAAATGCATGGGATACATATAAATTAATGGGTGACATGGAAGCCTATGATAGATATAAGCTGGTCTGTAACCAAGTCACAAAGGAGATTAGGCAGGCATCCTTTGCCAAGAATTATGAGAAATTCTTGGCAAAGGATGCAAAGAAAAACAGAAAAGAGTTCTTTATCTATGTAAACTCTAGATGGAAAGGGATGAAAAAGATTGGTCCACTGGATATTGATGGTTCCACAGTTGTGGATCCTGCTCAGGTGGCTAACAAACTAAATGAGTATTTTGCATCTAAATTCACACATGAGGAGTTATTCATGAAAGGGAATGCCAGAGGTGAAGTAAACTCTGGCAGTGAGCTAGATGATTTTGTAATAACTGAGAGGAAATTGGAGGAGAAATTCCTGAGGATAAACATAAAAAAGGCACCCGGGGTGGATGGGATCTATCCAGTTATATTAAAGGAGGCAGCAAAGGAAGTAAGTGAACCCTTAGCCATAATTATGAGAGCTTCTTTGGCCTCAGGGGAGGTACCCATAGACTGGAAATGTGCAAATGTGACCCCAATTCACAAAGGAGGATCAAAGGCTGACACAAGTAATTATAGACCTGTGAGCTTAACTTCTGTTCCAGGAAAATTAATGGAGGCACTGGTTAAAGAAGCACTGCAGGATCATCTAGACAAGACTTCAGTTATAGCTCGGACACAGCATTGTTTTCTAAGGGAAAGTATTGCCTGACTAATTTGATTGGATACTATGATGCAGTCACAAAAGCACTGGATGCAGGTAATATCTTTGATATTATATATATTCGGATCTTAGAAAGGCTTTTGATACTGTTGCACAAGCAAATTGCTGCTATGGATAAAGGGATGGTTGAGGGGGAGAAGGCAGAGAGTGGTATTCAATGGACACTGCTCATCGTGGACTAATGTTATTAGTGGAGTCCCTCAGGGTACAGTGTTGGGTCCATTGTTGTTTACTGTATTTATAAATGATATTGATGATGGTATATCAAGCTTAATGTCCAGGTTTACAGACGATACAAAGGTTGGCACGGTTGTTAAGGACACTACTGACACTATGCTGCTGCAACAGGATCTGGAAAGGTTGAGTAGATGGGCTGAGAGGTGGCAAATGAAGTTTAACATAAGCAAATGTAAAGTACTACATATGGGAAGCAGTATCCCCAGAGTAACGTATCTACTCTGTGGTACTACACTGACAGTGGTAGAGAATGAAAAGGACCTGGTGGTAATAGTGCAGGTAAATATGTAGTTTTCTAAGCAGTGCAAACGGTCTGCAAGAGTAGCTCATGGTGTCTTGTCCACGATATACAGTAACTGTTCTAGCAGGGATAAGGAGGTGATTATTCCCTTGTATAAGGCAATGGTCAGGCCACACCTTGAGTACTGTATACAAGTCTGGAGGCCTCATTTCAAGAAGGATGTAGAGCCGCTGGAATGTGTACAGAGATGGGCAACAAGATTAGTGAATGGAACAAAGGGTTGCCTTTAAGAAGAAGGGCTCAAGTTTTGCAAATTACAGTGTCTGGCGACTAGGCATCACCGGCAAGGAGATCTGATGGAAAGCCTTGAATGGTTTGAGCATGCTCAATTCCGATGTGATTCTTCCTCTTGCTCGGAATGATCACCTGAGAGGGCATAAATTCAAACTGAGGAAAGACAGATGTAGGATTGATGTGCGGAAATTTGCCTTTAGCCAGCAGGTAGTTGGTCGGTGAAACAGACTTCCATCCCTTGTTCTGGAAGTTGATAGCTTAAATAAATTTAAGTCTCAGCTGGACAGGTATTTCGAACGAACGGAGGGATGAAATGGGAGTTTTTTTTTTTTTTTTTTTTTTTTTTTTGGCTGATGCTGCATAAGCTTGCTTTCTTGCAGCATATGCCTCCAGTAATGCTAAAAGTTCATCCTATTGTTTCAACTCCAGCATTGCAAGTTTTGGCAGAGCAATTTTGCTCTTTGGATTTCAGTATCATTTTTAGAGGATTAACATACTCAATTAAAAAGTAGATCCCAGCTGAGACCTTAGGGAAGTCTAGATGTTCAGGAACATTTTAAAAGGGAGAAATTAAGATGTTATAATGAATTAATAACTGTATGGCAGACTGGGTGGGATACCAGAAATCTTGAGTCAGTTACAAGAGTATTCTTCGTTGCTTTCTTAATCCAATCAAAAAACTTGTTTGCCATGAGTATGCATTTTTCTTTCTATTTAGCAGGACATGGCTCCTTTAATGAGATGAAATTTTTTAAATTTAGTCTCTCAAGTACAGATTTAGATAGTTGTGATTGCACAGAAAATTGGAATCATTTATTGTTGGAATAATATTGATTTATTATTCTCTTGTATAGTGATTTTAGTGTCTCTTTCACATTCGATGAGGGCTCTTATTCCTGGTCAAGTAAAGTAAAAGTAAAGTAAAGTGCAGCCATTATCAACCCACTGCAGGGTGGAAGCCTCCTCAACAATTTATGCTGAGGGAAATGGACCATAATCTGCCACGCTGGTCCAGTGCGGGTTGGCAGATCGACCGTATTCAGCAGTCAGGGGCTTGAACCCCGGTCTACTCAAAGAGCGTGTGCTACTGCACTCCCGCTCCTGCCCACTCGGCTACGGAGGTCAGGAGTCTGCCTTAATACAAAACAGTTATAACTTAAAAGCTTTAATCAGGCTTGCTAAAGATGTATTTACCAGAAGACGCTCTTTGGTATGAGCAGAAGCCTGAAAAACAAGATCCAGGATATTTCAGAGACTGCTGAGATTCATTGCGGTACAAGTAAACACATGGGTTGTGTTAGGGTAGCTAACAACAGAAACAGGTGCATCCAATGCTAGGAGTTTAGTAAATAAATTTGATGAATTTCAGGTATTGCTCAAAACATCAAAGGCAGATTGTTGGGATATCAGAGACGTGGTGTCACACAGATATAAGGAATGCAGAACTGGAATTTGGGGAGTAAAGATGTATTAGATGTCTACAGAAAGGATAGACAGGATAGGAAGGGAGGAGGCGTTATGCTATTAGTTAAAAAACACATAAAATCCAAGGAAGTGAAGCCAGTCGACATCACTGGACAGTGCAGTGTCGAGTCAGTTTGGTGTGCCCTAAGTATTGGGAGATCAAAATTGAGAGTAGGAGTGTGCTATAGGCCTAATGACTCTGATAAGTATAATAAGAAACTGTTCGGAGAAATAGAGTGGGCCAGTAAATCAGAGAGTCTTATAATGGGAGATTTTATTTCCCAGATATTGACTATAATTTTGGGGGCTGATCACTCACACACTAGCAAGGCTTTTGTGGATTTATTGGATGATTGTTTTCTACATCAGCATGTTCGGGAAGCAACTAGAGGGAGTAATACTCTTGATTTGATTATTAGTAGTGATTCTTCATGCATTAAGAATCTGCAGATAAAGGAACCACTAGGTGGCAGTGAACACAGTATGCTGAAGTGGGATTTACTCAGAGAGGTAACTACCATTATAGTAGTTACCTCTCTGAGGTAACTACTATAATATAGGTAACTACCAGGGATAAAGGGAAGGGTTATTGCTTTCGTAAAGGCGACTACGATGGACTGAGACAATAGTTAAATTCTATACAGTGGGACCAACTGATGATGTTACCAACAGCAAATGCAAAATGGGAAGCATTCAAAGAAATTATCTTGGATGCTACTAGGCTTTACATACCAACTAAGAAATACTGTTCAAGGTTTAGGCCTAAATGGATGTCAGATGAACTAATGAGACATATGGTAGAGAAGAAAAATGCTTGGGATACATACAAATTAACACGTGACACAGAAGCCTATGATAGATACAAGTTGATCTGTAACCAAGTTACAAAGGAGGTTAATCAGGCGAAGGCAGATTGCAAGAAATCTTTGGCAAGGGATGCAAAGAAAAACAGCAAAGAGTTCTTTACTTATGTAAACTCTAGAAGGAAGCGAATGAATCAGATTGGTCCACTTGATATCGATGGGTCAACTATTGATGAACCTGCTCAGGTGGCTAACAAACTAAATGAATATTTTGCATCAACATTCACACATGAGGAGTTATTTAGCGAGGGGAAAGCCAGAGGTGTATTCAACTCTAGCAGTAAGCTACAGAATCTTGAAATAACTGGGAGTAAAGTGGAGGAGAAACTGTTGAAGATAGACACAAGAAAGGCACCTGGGGTGGATGGGATCTAACCAGTTATATTAAAGGAGGCAGCAAAGGAAGTAAGCAAACCCTTAGCCATAATTATCAGAGATTCCTTGGACTCAGGGGAGGTACCCACAGACTGGAGATGTGCAAATGTGACCCCAATTCACAAAGGAGGATCAAAGGCTGACACAAGTAATTATAGACCTGTGAGTTTAACTTCTGTTCCAGAAAAATTAATGGAGGCACTGGTTAAAGAAGCACTGCAGGATCACCTAGACAAGACTTCAGTTATAGCTCGGACACAGCATGCTTTGGTTAAGGGGAAGTCTTGCCTGACCAACTTGATTGGATACTATGATGCAGTCACAAAAGAACTGGATGCAGGGAATAACTTTGATATTATATACTTGGATCTTAGAAAG
This sequence comes from Mastigoproctus giganteus, assembly GCF_048544385.1. Taxonomy (NCBI): domain Eukaryota; kingdom Metazoa; phylum Arthropoda; class Arachnida; order Uropygi; family Thelyphonidae; genus Mastigoproctus; species Mastigoproctus giganteus. The sequence continues at coordinate 59,892,844 of NC_143584.1, read as the reverse complement.
ACTTTTGATACTGTTGCACATGGAAGACTGCTGCACAAATTGGAGCAGTGTGGCATTGCGGGCAAATTGCTGCTATGGATAAAGGGGTGGTGAGGGGGAGACGACAGAGAGTGGTAATCAATGGACACTGCTCATCGTGGACTAATGTTATTAGTGGAGTCCCTCAGGGTTCAGTATTGGGTCTATTGTTGTTTTCTGTATTTATAAATGATACTGATGATGGTATACGAAGCTTAATGTCCAAGTTTACAGACGATACAAAGGTTGGCACGGTTGTTAAGGACACTACTGACACTATGCTGCTGCAACAGGATCTGGAAAGGTTGAGCAGATTTCCCCTCATAAATCTTGCTGTCCTTCTTTGTAGTTATTCTAGCAACTCTATATCCTTCCTAAAATGAGGCCTCCAAACCTGCACACAGTACTCTAGGTGTGGCCTGACCATTGCCTTGTACAATGGGATAATCACCTCCCTGTCCCTGCTATCAAAATTCCTATTTATTTGACAAGACTCTATGAACTAACTTCATATTTGACTGCACAATTACTCCCAGGTCTTTTTCACTTTCCTGAGCGTATTACCACACAATTCGCATGTTTCTCTTGGGTTATTGCTACCCATATTGCATTTGTCAATGTTAAACTTCAGTTGCCACTTCTCAGCCCATTTGCCCAACTTTCTTCTCCAACTTGTCTAGATCCAGTTGGAGAAGAATACTGTCTTTACTGTCATTTAAAACCCTGCCAACCTTTGTATCATCTGCACACTTAGACCTGAATCCTGATAAAGCTTCATCAATATCATTGATGAATACAGAAAACAACAATGGGCCCTGAACCCTGAGGAACTCCACTAATAACATTGTCCACAATGGACAAATAACATTTGTCCATTGATTGCCACTGTCTGTCACCTCCCACTCAACTATCCCTTTATCCATTGTAACAACTAGATCGCAGATATAGCTTAGCTTAGTTTTCAGCACTCACCTCATAGTAATCTGCTTAGTTTGTTGAAAGTTTCACCATGTACATAGTAGTTATGAAATTTTAACAACTTAAAGAAATTATAAATTTAAAAATTACTAAATTATGAACTTTAAAAATTTGCCTAAGAAAGGAAAGTGCACCTTCCACTCTATGGTTGTCTAACTAGAATTATGTATTAAAATAAATTAAAGTGAGATAAAAAGCTAATAGCCGAGCGCGGGAAACTTTCGAAATCGTCTTCAGTTAGCTATAGTGTGCCCACTATAGCCCACATAATGGGGGTTATTTGTCAATTTGCAAATAAATGAAGGCTATTTTTGTTAAATACAAAGGTGCAAGAATATTTGCTGATGCTATCGGGTCAGTGTTAGGAGGGTCGGAAAACTGCTAGTTTGGGTGATTCACAGAATAAAAGATTAACAGTGGCTGCAGGCAGAGGGAAAAATGATTCTTGCACTGCTTTTATTGTAATGAGCAGCAGCCTAGAGAGCAAGTGGCTGGGGAATTCATGAGCTTCTGTGAGTCATCATGAAAAAAATACATGGGCTAGGTTAGGATAACAAAGAGTAAGAACAGGTGAATGTATATTTCCATGTTCACCAATACTAAGGCCCCGAGTGCCAAGCGAGTGATCAAAGCGAATCTACAAGTGAATTTCAAAGCGACTTCTCTAGAGTTAATAGATTTCAGAGAAATTTCAAGTGTTTCATTTGCTAAGTTATTTATTTTCAGCTCTTCTAAATAAAGAAGTAAGCTTTTCAAAAGAAAGGAAAGGTACCTTTCTTCTTCTTGTATATAGAAATAACACATAACACACTAACCACTAATCTCTAATCGCTTGGTCACTGGTGGCACCGCTCCTGCCTCCACGTGGCGGGGCCGGTAACCTGGAGGAAAAGTTATCCTCTGGGGCTAAAAGGAGCAACCATGGATTATGACAACTTTCCAGTACTTGAGCCTAGACGCTCATGTCATGACTCAAATGAACCCGAACGTGACGAATCACAATCTAAGAGACTACGCAAAAATGAGAATCAGCAGGAATATCCAGCGTTCCTCATATTACATTCTCTTTCTGCCAAACCTGTGAGTTCACTTTCACCATTTCTAATCCAGAAATGTTTGGAAAGTGTGGCTGGTTCACCGAAAATGGTGAAAAGACTCCGATCTGGAGATCTTCTAGTCGAAACAACTAAGCACCAGCATTCTCAGTCTCTACTGAAATTATCCACTTTCGGCGGAATACCAGTACAGGTCACCCCTCATGCCACTTTAAATAGCTCCAAAGGAGTAATAGCAGAGTGGGACCTGATGAATGTCACTGAAGACGAGATAGTAGAAGAACTAAAAGAACAAAAGGTAGTTCAAGCAAAGCGGATAATAATTAAAAAAGATGGTGAACTTGTTCCCACTAGGAATATTATCCTCACATTTAGTACACCAACCTTACCATCATGTGTCAAAGCCGGATACCTTAATTGCCGAATACGTCCCTACATTCCGAACCCAATCAGATGCTTCAAGTGTCAAAAATTTGGACACTCGCAAACAGTATGTCGAGGAGACGCCATCTGCCCAAACTGTGGTTCTAAAGCTCATGCACAAACGGACTGCAATGCAGAAACGCCACAATGCCCAAATTGTAAAGGCCAGCATCCAACATATTCAAAATCATGTGAACTCTGGAGGGTAGGAAAAGAGATCCAGAAATACAAAGTTGAGCAAAAGGTCACCTACCAGGAAGCTAGGAAAAAAGTTATGCTCAGTATGCCAAAAATTACCTATGCTGCGGCAGCCAAAAAATACCAGTCAGCTGCAACACAAACGGCAGTCACAGTACCTCCATCCATCTCAATTGCTGATTGGGCCCGATCAGTGCTGTCGGTCCCACAGCAGCCACCTACAGAACAATGTAAAGTGACTTGTGCTAACAATACTCCGCTAACAGTCCCACCAACTGCAACTGATACTCTACCAGAAACTGTGAAATTGAAAGCATCATCCCCAAATATTGCACAACAACCATACTCAGGAAATATGGACACAGATGCTGGTACCCCGCATGATGAGACAATATTAGATTTACATGCAGAAGATGATATGGACCTTGGGCGTCCTAGCTTCCCAAAAAAAGAAAAGATGAAACCAGAACGACACAAGCAGGTTGGATATAAAAAACAAACAGAACCATACTCAATCCCAAAAACTAAATAATGCAGAATATTATACAGTGGAACTGTAGAGGTCTATGAAGCAATATATTTGATATTTATGACCTAATCAAACAGCACAGTCCAATCAGCCTCTGCTTGCAAGAAACCAATCTAACTCCGCAGGTGACTCCAGTGATTAAAAATTATAGTATCTATCAACAAGACAGAAGCAATACTAACTCAACCAGAGGAGGTGTAGCCATACTAGTTGACAACAAAGTTCCTACAAAACAGATCTCCCTGCAGACCACATTAGAAGCTGTAGCCATACGTATTGTTTTAAATTTTACTTTAACCATTGTCTCTGTATACCTTTCCCCAAACAAAGAATTCACTGTGAAAGAACTGGAGGACCTTATAAAGCAGCTTCCATCTCCTTTCATTCTACTAGGAGATTTCAATGGGCACCACACTATGTGGGGATCTCCCCAGATAGACAAACGAGGAAAACTTATTGAAACAGTTCTTGAGAGCCAGAATCTCACATTATTAAACACTGGTGCTGACACTTATATTCATTTTCCCACCGGAGTATCTACTGCCATAGACTTATCAATATGTTCCCCAAAACCATTCCCAATCATTCAGTGGATAGTTTCAAGTAACCCAAAAATCGGTCAACTCTAGACCTTATGGTCAAGGCAGAATCCAACATACGCAATGCTTTTATCCGTAAAGAACATCTAGTCATGATTTGCTTGGATATCGAAAAAGCCTTTGATACCACCTGGCGGTATGGCATACTTCAAAATCTGTATGCCACAGGGCTCCGGGGTCAACTACCCCTTATCATACAGAGTTTTCTAGAAAACAGGACCTTTCAAGTGCGTTACTGCAATTCACTCTCCCGTACATTTGTCCAAGAAGAAGGGGTCCCACAAGGATCAGTTCTAAGTGCAACGCTCTTTGCGGTTAGGCTAAATAATGCAACAGAAAATATTCCGGCTAATGTTGACACCTATTTATATGCAGATGACCTTACTATATCCTATCATTCACAAAGCATGCGGTCCATTGAGCGACAATTGCAGCTCTCGATAAATAAAATAGAATCATGGGCATCCCGCAATGGCTATCGTCTCTCTGCAACAAAAACAACTGCTATCCATTTTTGCAAAAAGCGTCAGCTCCATCCAGATCCCGAGCTAATATTAGGAACCCAAAAAATACCACTTAGCAAAAGTATCCGGTTCTTGGGCCTTACACTTGACACCAAACTTACCTTTCAGGCACATATACGACAAATAAGAACTTAGTGCATGAAAAAGATTAATATCCTCAAAGTTATATCTTCCATGACATGGGGAGCCGATCGCTTCACTCTTCTACATCTGTATCGAACCTTAATAAGATCTCGTCTAGATTATGGAGCCCCAGTTTATGATTCTGCACGAAAGACAGCATTGGCTTGGCTCAATCCGGTCCAGCATAGTGCTCTCAGGATTGCCTTAGGGGCCTTTAAGACATCCCCAGTGCAAAGTATGTATATAGATGCCAATGAACCTCCACTACATCTTAGGAGAAAAGTATTGCTTCTTAGTTATGCAGTCAAATTACGTAGTCACCCGTCTCATCCCATCTGGACATATCTTTTTGAACCGCAGTGGGAAAACTTATATAGAAATAAACCCAACGAAAACAAACCTGCTGGTATTCGGCTACAATAGGTAACTCAAAATTGGAAAATCTATCTTGGAAATATCTTTCAAGCTACGGACGCAGTACAGGCACCATGGGCAATGTATATACCTCATTGCGACGACTATTTTCTTCAGTGGGGAAAACACTCCTTATCGAACCACAATCTTAGACAACTACATGCGAATCACGCATTGACCAATGCTCACAGTCTTCAGATATACACGGACAGCTCCAAAACTGATGTATCCGTGGGAGCTGCAGTAATGAGTCCTGCATGCACTGTCTCTGTCCAATTACCACTTGAATGCAGTGTTTTTACGGCCGAACTATACGCCATCAAAATGGCTTTAAAACTCCTTAACGATGTTCCAAACACCCAAGTAATAATATATACAGACTCTTTAAGTGCGGTGAATGCTCTGCAGAATAAATCACAACATTTGCATCCATTCCTCTCACAAATCAGGTCACAGTTATGCCAACTCAACAAAAATAATCGGACTGTTACGTTTTGCTGGATACCGAGCCACGTTGGAATTCCAGGAAATGAGCGTGCAGACGAAGCAGCAAAACACCCTACTTGCTTCGATTCCACCCCTGTTCCTTTTTCTGATTACAAACCAATCATACGGCGGATATGTACTGAGATGTGGTCTGAAATGTGGCATAATCAAACCGGTAACAAACTTCTTGAAATAAAACACAATCCACAGCTGTGGAGATCCAGTTCCCGATCAAACAGGCAGGAAGAGGTCGTGCTGGCAAGAGCACGAATTGGCCATACACATCTATTTCTACTGCTAGGAGAAGATCCTCCACTTTGCCCGCATTGTAGTTCTATACTTACTGTAAAACATATTATCATTGAATGTGCACATTATCATTCAGCTAGAATCGCATGCTTCAGATCTTTAATTAGCTCACAAAAACCTCTGCAACTAAGCCACATACTTGGAAATGATGCCACTTTATCAGAACTGTTCAACTTTCTAAAAATGATTAACGCATACAATCACTTCTAGAATAGTCTCCTTTCCTATATTGACAAACACTCCAAAGTAACGGTATAGGCGCAATATGGTCATAGCAGCCCTTGCGCCAATAAACCCACTCCAACAACAACAACAACAACCAATACTAAAACTATAGTAAATAAATTTGATGAATTTGAAGTGCTGATCGAGGCAGATATTGTGGGGGTATCAGAGACATGGTGTCACACAGCTTTAAGCAGTGCATAATTGGAATTTTGGGAATACAGTGTGTACAGAAAGGATACACAGGGTTGGAAGGGATGAGGGATGAAGCTGTTAGTAAAGAAACACATACAATCTAAAGAAGTGCATCCACTTGACATGGATGAACCATGCAGTGTTGGGTCTGTTTGGTGTGACATAAACACGGAAAGGAAAAATGAGAGTAGGAGTGTGTTATAGGCCTAATGGCGCTGATGAGTACAACGAACGGTTGTGCAGAAAAATAGTGGGACAGTAAATCAGAATGTCTTGTAATGGGAGATTTTAACTTTCCATATGTTCACTGGAACTTGTGGGTTGGTAACTCGCAAGCTAGCAAGACTTTTGTGGATTTATTGGAGGATAGTTTTAAACAGAAACATGTTCGAGGGGCAACCAGAGGGAGTAATACTCTTGATCTGATTATCAGCAGTGATTATTCATGCATTAAGAATTTGATAATAAAGGAACAACTAGGTGACAGTGATGACAGTATACTAATGTGGGATTTACTTAAAGAGGTAACTACCATCAGGGGTAAAGTGAATTCTTCAAAGAATTGTATAATCACGACCCACCTCAGGGACCGCCAGAAGCTGCACTATCGATCGATCCCCCTGAAGTCTCCATGGGCGATGTTGAGCCTACAGTAGAAGAACTGAAAGCAGCCATACAATCCCTAAAGAATGGCAGGGCACCAAGACTGGACCAAGTCACCACAGAAGCGATCAAAGCCAGGGGAGATGTACTGCTTTGCCGACTACACTCACTCCTCAAAACCATCTGGTGCACTGAACAAATTCCGCTAACATGGAGGAAAGCCATTATCGTACCGATCCACAAGAAAGGTGATAACCGGGATTGCAAGAACTACCAAGGCATCAGCCTCCTTTCCATCATCGGAAAGGTCTTTATGAAGATCATCCAGTCAAGGCTGCAAAAACATCGCGAGCAAACCAGTCGAGAAGAACAGGTGGGATTTAGACCTGGGCGAGGATGCTGTGATCAAATCTTTGCCATCCGTCAGCTGATGGAGGAGAGGATCCGGTGTGGACAGCGAACCGTCATTGTTTTCATTGACTTTAAGTCTGCTTTCGACTGTGTCCATCGGCCTGCCTTATGGAAACTACTAGAGGTCGAACATGTACCTCGAAAAGTCATCACACTCCTCCAAACTGCATACAACGGTTTAACCAGCCAGGTGCGCATCCAGAACGATTTATCTGAGGAATTTACCATCCAAACTGGAGTCCGCCAAGGGGATGTAGCCTCCCCGTTGCTTTTCAACATCGTGGTCGACGCCATTATGAGGCAAGCATTCAGAAACAGACGGGGCATACAATATGACAAGGATCACTATGTGACTGACCTGATGTTTGCCGATGATAGTGCTATCTTTGCTGGTAACGACTCTGAAGCCACGGACATCCTCTACGACATTGCCCGGCCATACGGTTTGAAGATCAATGCTGATAAGAAAAAGGCCCTGACAACAGATGGGTCGCAAGCCACCATCTATCTCGAAGGCATCCAGATCGAGCAAGTGCAGGACTTTAAATACCTTGGGTCGCTGGTCCAGGAGAAGAAAGTTGCATCCACCATGGAAATCCACAGCAGAATTGGACAGGCGGCCACTGCGTTTGCCTCACTCAAATGGTGTCTGTGGAAGAGGACCAACATTTCCTCAAAGACTAAAATCCGACTCTTCCGGACTTTGATCCTGCCCATTCTCCTTTACGAATCAGAAACATGGATTTGTCTCAAGCTAGATTTAAACAAACTTGAGGTGTTCCAAATGCGATGCCTGCGGCAGATTTTGGGAATCTCACTTCGTGACCGCATCACTAATGATACCATCCGCACCAGATGCCAACAGCAACCAACCATTGCCAACCAAATCCAGAAGCGAAAGCTTAGATGGTTTGGCCACGTATGTAGAATAGGCACGAACAGAATACCATCCACACTCCTTTCGAGACGACCCACCCAATGGAGCATCGAACAGACCGCGCCTAGGAAAACGTGAGCCAAGCAAGTGGAAAATGACTTGAAGAGCCGACGTCTCGACCTTAACCAGGCCAGGACTGACGCCATGGATCGTAAAGTATGGAAGAACATCACAGAGCAAGTCCGAAACCCTGCGGCACCTACAGCAGCATACTGGTTGCGTGGCCAACCGCCTCCCCCAGCTGCCAGCTAAGGACCAAGAAGAAGAAGGGGTAAAGGGAAGGGTTTTTTGCTTTCGTAAAGGCGACTACAATGGTAAAGGAAAGGGATTTTGTTTTCGTAGCGGTGACTACTACGGTTTATAAATTCTCTACAGTGGGATCAATGGATGATGTTACCAACGGTGAATTCTGAATGGTAAGCCTTCACGGATATAATCTTGAAGGCTACTAGGCTTGCTTTTCACACCAACTACGAAATACTGTTCAGGGTTCAGGCCTAAATAGATGTCACGTGAATTAATGAGGCTTGTGGCAGAGAAGAAAAATAAATAGGAGCCAAATTATCAAGCAACTTAAGCAAGTCTGTAAACAGGTCACAAAGAAGTTTAGGTAGGTGAAGGGAGATGACGAGAAATCTTTGGCAAAGGATGCAAATAAAAACAGCAAAGAGTTCTTTACTTATGTAAACTCTACAAGTATTAGTATTAGTAATGGCCGCATGGTGCAAGAAAGCCTATGGCTCATGCTGCACCGGCCAAAAAAAAAAAAAAAAAAAAAAAATCCGAACAAAACAATGATGAAAACAACAAAAAATAAATAATAAATAATAATAATTAATAAAAAAAAAAAAAAAAAAAGGAAATTAAACCTATCATCCTATGCACTTCCCTTACCCGAAAGTACTATCCAGATGACCTTTGAATTTCCCCAAACTGTCGTCCTCTACCACCCATGAAGGCAACTTATTCCAGTAATTTATAACTCGCTGGCTAAAATAAAACTTCCTGCAGTCCAGTCTAAACATTTCCCCCGTAACTTCAATTTATGTCCCCTAGTTCTAGCATCATTTATAATCTTGAAAATTTCGTCCTCATTCATTTTACTGATGCATCTCAGAGCCTTAAACACCTCAATCAAATCTCCTCTAAGGTGTCTAGTTTCCAAACTCTGCAACATATTCGAAGTCTTTCTTCATAAGGATGCCCTTTTGCCGATCTCACCAGGTGAGTTACCCGTCTTTGCACCCTTTCAAGAAGCTCGATGTCTTTCTTTAGGTGCGGTCTCCATACTTGAACACAGTATTCCAAGTGTGGTCTAACATAAGCCTTATATAATGTTATTATCACGTCCCTATCTCTACTTGCAAAAGTTCAATAGATCATCGATAGGACACCATGGGCCTTCCTTGCAACCTGTTTACAATGCTCAGAGAATTTCATGTCTGACCATATCGTAACACCCAAGTCCCTTTCCTCCAGTACTGGGTTTAGTTGAACTCCACCAAGTGAATAATTTATTTTGGGATTACTGTTTCCCAGGTGTAATACTTTACACTTTGTTGGATTAAAGCATAGCTGCCATTTGTCTGACCATTCCTGAAGTCTATCTAGGTCTCTCTGAAGAAGCTCAGCTTGACAGCTTTACAAGGAAGGGGATGAACCAGATTGGTCCACTTCAGATAGATGGTTTGACTATTGATAATCCTGCTGAAGTAGTGATAAACTGAATGCGTATTTTGCATCTTCATTCACACATGAGGAGTTATTCAAGGAGAGGAATGCCAGAAGTTTATCAAACTCTAACAGGGAGCTAAGTGATTTTGGAATAACAGAGCGAAGTAGAGGATAAATTGTTGAAGTTAAACAAAACAGGCACCTGGGGAAGATGGAACCTATCCAGTTATATTGAAGGAGGCAGCAAAGCAAGTAAGCAAACCCCTAGCCATAATTATAAGAGCATCCTTAGAGTCAGGAGAGGTCCCCATGAACTGGAGATGTGCAAATGTATCCCTACTTCCCAAAAAGGGTACAAAGGGTGACACAAATAATAATAGACCTGTTAGTTTAACTTCTTTTCCGGGGAAAATAATGGAATCACTGGTTAAAGAGGTGATACAGAATCACCATTTCAGACACAGCATAGCATTAGCATTAGTAGAGGCATTTGATGCAAGAAAGCAAGCTTATGCAGCATCAGCAAAAAAAAAAAAAAAAAAACCACTTCACCCCTCTGTTCGTTCAAAATATCTGTCCAGCTGAGCCTTAAATGTATTTAGGCTATCAACTTCCACGACAAGGGATGGAAGTCTGTTCCACCAACCAACCACCCGCTGGCTAAAGGCAAATTTCCGCACGTCTATCCTACATCTGTCTTTCCTCAATTTGAATTTATGCCCTCTCAGGTGATTATTCTGAGCAAGAGGAAGAATCCCATCAGCATTGAGCATGCTCAAACCATTCAAGGCTTTATACACCTCTATCAGATCACTTCGCTGGTGCCTAGTCTCCAGACACTGTAATTTGCAAAATTTAAGCCTTTCTTCATAAGAGCACCCCTTTGTTCCATTCACTAATCTTGTTGCCCTTCTCTGTACTCGTTCCAGCAGTTCTACATCCTTCTTGAAATGAGGCCTCCAGACCTGTATACAGTACTCTAGGTGTGGCCTGACCATTGCCTTATACAAGGGAATAATCACCTCCTTATCCCTGCTAGAAAAATTCCTATATATCATTGACAATACACCATGAGCTACTCTTGCAGCCCGTCTGCACTGCTCAGAGAACTTCATATTTGCCTGCACAACCACCCCCAGGTCCCTTTCATTCTCTACCACTGTCAGTGTAGTACCACAGAGTTGATACGTTGCTCTGGGGTTGCTGTTTCCCATGTGTAGTACTTTACATTTGTCAATGTTAAACTACATTTGCCACCTCTCAGCCCATCTGCTCAACCTTTACAGATCCTGTTGCAGCAGCATAGTGTCAGTAGTGTCCTTGACAACCCTGCCTACCTTTGTATCGTCTGCAAACTTCAACATTAAGCTTGATATACCCTCATCAATATCATTTATGAATACAGAAAACAATAATGGACCCAACACTGAGCCCTGAGGGACTCCACTAATAACATTAGTCCACGACGAGCAGTGTCCATTGATTACCACTCTCTGTTTTCTCCCCCTCAGCCACCCCTTTATCCACAGCAGCAATTTGCCTCCAATGCCACACTGCTCCAATTTGTGCTGCAGTCTTCCATGTGCAACAGTATCAAAAGCCTTTCTAAGATCCAAGTATATAATATCAAAGTTATTCCCTGCATCCAGTTCCTTTGTGACTGCATCATAGTATCCAATCAAATTGGTCAGGCAAGACTTCCCCTTAACAAAACCATGCTGTGTCCGAGCTATAGCTGAAGTCTTGTCTAAATGATCCTGCAGTGCTTCTTTAACTAGTGCCTCCATTAATTTTCCTGGAACAGAAGTTAAACTCACAGGTCTATAATTACTTGTGTCAGCCTTTGAACCTCCTTTGTGAATTGGGGTGACATTTGCACATCTCCAGTCTGTGGGTACCTCCCCTGAGTCCAAGGAATCTCTGATAATTATGGCTAAGGGTTTGCTTTCTTCCTTTGCTGCCTCCTTTAATATAACTGGATAGATCCCATCCACCCCAGGTGCCTTTCTTGTGTTTATCTTCAACAGTTTCTCCTCCACTTTACTCCCAGTTATTTCAAGATTCTGTAGCTTACTGCTAGAGTTGAATACACCTCTGGCTTTCCCCTCGCTAAACAACTCCTCATGTGTGAATGTCGATGCAAAATATTCATTTAGTTTGTTAGCTACCTGAGCAGGATCATCAACAGTTGACCCATCGATATCAAGTGGACCAATCTGATTCATCCCCTTCCTTCTAGAGTTTACATAAGTAAAGAACTCTTTGCTGTTTTTCTTTGCATCCCTTGCCAAAGATTTGTCATAATCTGCCTTCGCTTGCCTAACCTCCTTTGTAACTTGGTTACAGATCAACTTGTATCTATCATAGGCTTCTGTGTCATGTGTTAATTTGTATGTGTCCCATGCATGTTTCTTCTCTGCCATATGCCTCATCAGTTCATCTGACATCCATTTAGGCCTAAACCTTGAACAATATTTCTTAGTTGGTATGTATAGCTTAGTAGCTTCCAAGATAAGTTCTTGGAATGCTTCCCATTTTGCATTTGCTGTTGGTAACATCATCAGTTGGTTCCACTGTATAGAATTTAAATACTGTCTCAGTCCATCGTAGTCGCCTTTACGAAAGCAATAACCCTTCCCTTTACCCCTAATGATAGTTACCTCTTTGAATAAATCCCACTTCGGCACACTGTGATCACTGCCACCTAGTGGTTCATTTATCTGCAGATTCTTAATGCATGAAGAATCACTGCTGATAATCAAATCAAGAGTATTCTTCCCTCTAGTTGCCTCCCGAACATGCTGATGTAGAAAACAATCATCCAATAAATCCACAAAAGCCCTGCCAGCGTGCGAGCGACCAGCCCCCAAATTCCAGTCAATATCTGGGAAATTAAAATCTCCCATTATAAGACTCTCTGATTTACTGGCCCACTCTATTTCCCTGTACAGTTTCTTATTATACTCATCAGAGTCATTAGGCCTATAGCACACTCCTACTCTTAGGTTTCTTAATGGGAGGTCTTGTCTGACCAATATGATTGGATAATATGTGATCCCAAAGGAACTGAATGCAAAAAAATAATTTTGATATCAGATACTTGGATTTTGGGAAAGCTTTTTATACTGTTCACATGGAAGATTGCTGTACAAATTGGTTGGAGTGGTATGACATTAAGGGCAAGTTTCTGCACTGGATAAAGGGATGGTTGAGTGGGAGACAGTAGGAATGGTAATAAATGGACACTTCCCAACGTGGACTAATGTTATTAGTGAAGGTACCAGGGTTTGGTACTGAGCCCATTGTTGTTTTATGTATTTATCAATGAAGGCATATCAAGCTTAATGTCCAAGTTTGCAGATGATTGGCAGGGTTGTTAATGACAGTTTGCTACTCCAACATGATCTAGAAAAGTTTGGCAGATGGGCTGAGAAGTGGAAACTGAAGTTTAACATTGAAAAATGCAAAATACTGCATATGGGTAGCAGTAACCAGAGAGAAATACCAACTTGGTGGTGTTACACTCAGGGTAGTGGAGAATGAAAGAGACCATGGGGTAACTGTGCAATCAGATATAAAGTTTTCTGAGAGTGCAGACAGACTGCCAGAGGAGGTCATGAGATCTTGTCAGTGATATACAGGAATTTTGCGAGCAAAGATAAGGAGGTGATTATCCAATTGTATAAGGCGATGATCAGGCCACACCTTGAATACTGTGTACAGGTCTGGAAGTCTCATTTTAGGAAGGATGTAGAGTTGCTAGAACGAGTACACAGCAGCGCAGCAAGATTAGTGAGAGGAACAAATGGGGTGCTCTTACGAAGAAAGGCTTAATTTCTGCAAGTTGCAGCATCTGGAAACTAGGCACCTGCAAGGTGATCTGATTGAAGTGTATAAGGCCTTGAATGGTTTGAGCGGGCTCAATGCTGACGGTATACTTCCGCCTGCTCAGATTAAGAACCTGAGTGGGCATAGATCCAAATTGTGGAAAACCAGATTAGATGTGCTAATGTTACGCCTATACCTGTCTACATGCACTTCGTAGCAGTCCACATCACGGGGCATAAAAACTCTTATAAAAAAGGAAAAGTTTTTATAATGTTACTAATCACAATAATAAGTTTTTACTATTGTATTTATATTTTTATACTTAAGTGGCGTTGTTCGATTTTGGATGTTATGTTGAGATTTGTTGCATTGTTTTGTACTTCGGAATATTTCTTTTGTAATTTAGGCAAGAGAGAATATTTCACAATAAGCTGCTTTCATGTCGACTAAAAAGTTTTTCCATAGTTTGTATAGCATTAGCATTAGCAGAAGCATATAACACAAGAAAGTAAGCTTTTACAGCATCAACCAAAAAAAAAAAAAAAAAATCCCATTTGACACATCAGTTTGCTCTAAAAGTTTGTCCAGTTCTTCTTAAGCTATCAACTTCCGCAAAGACGTATACAAGTTTATTCCAGCAATCAATTACCCGCTGGCTAAAAGAAAATTTCCGCACATCTATTCTAAAACTGTCATTCCTCAATTTGAATTTATTCCCCCTCAGATTTGTAATATTAGCGAGAGGAAGAATTCCATCAGCATTGAGTCTGCTTAAACCATCCAACGACTTATACACGTCAATCAGATCACCTCGCAGATGTCTAGACTCCAGACACTGTAATTAGCAGAAGTTAAGCCTTTCTTGGTAAGTGAATCCCTTCGTAACCCTGCCAAATTTTGTTGACCTTCTGTGTACTTGTTGAACTTCCAAAAATTCTAAACATCGTTCCTAAAATTAAACCTGTACGGAGTACTCAAAGGGTGGCGTGACCACTGCCTTATATAAAAGGATAATCACCTCCTTATCCATACTAGTTTTTTTTTTTTTTTTTTTTTAATTGTTGGCGCATCGGCTTCTGTAGCCATAATGCTCCTCCCAAAGTTTTTGCATTTACTCTGATCCAAGCCCAAGGCAGGATTTGAACCCGCGACCTTTGGGTTGCCAGGCAGGCAGTTACCCACCCGGCTAGCCCAGTCGACTCCCTACTAGTAAAATTCCTCTATATAATTGAGAATTCCCCATGACCCGCTCTGGCCTGGTTGCCAGGGTCTCACGTCTTGACTGGGGACCTCAACCGGACGACCTTATCTTTATTCATCAAAACTGCTTTCACACCGATAATAACATATGCCTCTGGAATCTGATATACCAAAGCTACCATTGCCCCCAACAGGAGGACACTGGATGCCATACAATGCTCCATACTGCTCGTCACCTCCTATGCCTGCTGCACAGTGAACACTCGGCCCTCCAGGTCGTGGCTGGTGCCTTACCTCTCGACTTCGAGGTCATTAGACCTGGTCTACTGTACCACCTTTCTAAGGGAAACCCACAAACCTTCCTCAACTTTACAATTAATCCAGCAAATTGCAAAACAGCTGAAAAACATTGCCTGCATGTCGATCTGCAGCAGGAGTGGCAAACCAGGTGATCAATCTCAACCAAGGGAGAGATCACCAGAAAATTACTACCAAATGTCAATAGAACCTTCCCCAGACATCCACCATGGTTCTCGCCAGGCCTATACATAACATGTTTACTTACTGGTCACGGTTCTATAAATGCTAAACTCGGCATCACAGAGGACCCAACATTTACCTCCTTCAGGGCTTGAGAGCTGCCAGCACTTTGTCTACGACTGCCAGGTATATGAGGACCTTCATTGTATCTTCATTACAAAGATCAGATATAATCCAAAGGATCAAGAATCTCACATCTTAGACACCCAGGATGAATACAGTGCCTTCTCCTGCTTTGCAAAGGACCTCATCACAAGACGAAGAACCTTCCTGGCACAACAAAGACAGACTTGAACAAGATGATCCACAATAGTGAAAGATATATCCACTGAACCAAGATGCCCAATAGTAAAACAGAACATTTGTAATAACAGAACTGTAAGAAAGATAATTCCTGACCTCCTCCAGACAAACCTGTTGAAATCAACCACCACTGACTTGGACATTACCAATTGAACTGACAACACCACAAAGGCCATTTTGCAACCTACACCGGTGCTTTCTTTACCACTTCCCGGGGGGGACAGTCCCCTCATGTCCCTACTTTTCCTTCTGGTGGGACACAGGCCTGTCCCACTGTCAAATACTGGGGTCAGTCTCTCTCTCTCTCTATCGATACCTTACTTCCAACTTCTATCCCCCAGTCTTCAGTCTTCCCACCCATCCTGTCTACTTCTCACAGCATATGCCCCACACAGTCGAAACTTAAAAGCACTAAAATTCTGTTCACCCAATTTTTTGGTCTTATACACCTTTTTGTGTATAACCCCTACAGAGTCGTCATTTTTTTTTTTTTTTTCTTTTTTAGGCCCTTGCCATTGGAATCTCAGAATAGATGTCAGAGCCTGCCAGAGTTCAAATTATGTGCTGGTGTACCTGGTCTGCCTCCATGGGGCGAAGTGTGGGCAACTTTGGGTCCCATTAGGGGCTCAGCGGCTAAATGACCAGATGAACAATGGAACACAACACTACACTGTACAACAATATCCATACACTTTTAAATCTCTGGCATTTACAGTGTACTGTATCACAGTCTGTGGGGTATCGTGGTATCGTCACCATCCTCCACACACTGGGTGGAAAAGGCCCAGGTTCAAATCCCGTTGACTGCGAGGAACTTTAATGGGCTTTTTTCACTCCATGGCTGAGTTAATCGGTCTCAGGCGTAGATAGCAAGGTTTTTTCCCCAGAAACGGGTTTTTTCGTCCAGCAAAACAGGCAAATCGACCAGAGAACACACGCAGTTTACAGACGAAATACATATATGGGCATATATTAGAAATAATGGGTGGCCCTAATATAATAGTTTGAGTTTCAGTTTGTATGTTTGACCCTCAATACACTGAACACTGACCCGCTATGGCAGCATGCTCAATGCTCAGAAAACTTAATATGTGACTGCTGAATTACGCCCAGGTCTTTTTCATTGTCTACCACCCTGAGTGTAGTATCGCATGGTTGGTATTTTTCTCTGGGGTTATTTCTACCCATTGCAGTATTTTTCATTTGTCAATGTAAAATTTCAGTTGCCACTTCTTAGCCAATTTGCCCAGCTTTTCTAGATCTTGTTGCTGTAGCACATTGACACTGCTGTCATTAACAACGCTGCCAACATTTGTATCATCAGCAAACTGTCGTATTAGCATTAGTAGAGGCATACAATGCAAGAAAGCAAGCTTATGCAGCATCAGCCAAAAAAAAAAAAAAAAAAAAACGTCCCATTTCATCCTCTCCATTCGTTCGAAATGCCTGTCCAGCTCAGCCTTAAATTTATTTAGGCAAGCAACTTCCACAACATAAGATAGAAGTCTGTTCCACCCATCAACCACTTGCTGGCTAAAGGCAAACTTCCGCACATATATTCTACAACTGTCTTTCTTCAATTTGAATCTATGTTCCCTCAGGTTCTTAATATGATCTAGAGGAAGAATCCCATCAGCATTCAGGTTGCTCAACACATTGCCTTATACACCTCAATCAGATCATCTCGCAGGTGTCTACACTCCGGGCTCTGCGATTTGCAGAACTTAAGCATTTCTTGGTAAGAGCACCCCCCCCCTTTGTTCTCCTCACCAATCTTGTCCTTTGTACTCGTTCTACCAACTGTACATCGTTCCAAAAATGATGCCTCCAGACCTGTACACAGTTCCCTACATGTGGCTGGACCATTGAATTGTACAATTGGATAATCACCTCCCTGTCGCTGCTAGCAAAATATCATTCCTATATATCATTGACAAGACTCCATGACCTGCCCTGGCAGCCCATCTGTACTGCTCAGCAAACTTCCTATTTGACTTCCTATTTTATCCCAGTTCTTTTTCACTTTCCACTTCCCTGAGTGTAGTACCACACAGTTGGTACGTTTCTCTTCGGTTATTGCTAACCATAAGAAGTACTTTGCATTTGTCAATGTTAAACTTCAGTTGCCACTTCTCGGGCCTATTTGCCCAACTTATATAGTTCCAGTTGGAGTAGCATACTGTCTTCAGTGTTGTTAACAATCCTGCCAACCTTTGTATCATCTGAAAACTTGGACATTAATTGTGATATTCCGGTAATTCTCCAGAACACGGTGGCCCTTTGAAAATCACGTTGAGAAGAAGAGGGGGAAAGCAGTGACATACGGTTTGTTACTCCCTTGGGACTGAACAAAGGCAAAAAAACACAAAAAGAACCTAAGAAATAAAAAAAATAAAATGTGACAGCAACACACGGCAGCAAAAAACAAAAACAGTTTACCTGCAGGATGGAATGGGATAATGACACAGAAACTCAGGACCACGTGGCAAGTAACATTAACACCAGCACAGAACAGAACAGAAACCAGCATTCAAATGAAATTACAGTACTGTATATGCAACGAATTTCGCATTCAGCGCTCCAGTGATGCGCGACATCCACCTGAAACGAAGAGGGGGTGCAGTCAGCAGGTGGAGTCAAACCTGTCAATCATTTCTTTCCTCCCTTCTGATAGCCAATTACAAAGATGCACCGTATATTATTATTATTAGCCATATGGTGCAAGGAACCCTGAGGCTTATGCTGCACAAGCCAAAAAAATTCCCGAGTTACCCTGTGAGAGAGAGAGAGAGAGGAATCACCAAGAAAGAGAAGAATGATGATATCCAGCTCAGGACCCTGGGTCACCAGATGTGAGCCCCTGGGGAGGGGGGGGGGAGTATATTGGAGTATAGCATCAAAAGCTTTCCTAAAATCCAAGTATATGATGTCAAAATTATTTTTGAAATTCAGTGCCTTTGTGACCACATCATAGTATCCAATCAAATTGGTCAGACTAGACCTCCCTTTAACAAACCCATGTCTTAACTATTACTGCAGTCTTGTCTAGATGATCCTGCAATGCCTCTTTAACCAGTGATTCCATTTTTTTTCCCGGAACACAAGTTAAACTAACAGGTCTGTAATGACTTGTGTCACCTTTTGAACCCCCTTTGTGAATTGGTGATGCATTTGCTAGGAGTATAGTTAATAAATTTGATGAGCTAGAAGTGCTAGTCAAGACATCAAAGGCAGATATTGTTGGGATATCAGAGACGTGTCACACAGATATAAGCAGTGCAGAATTTGAATTTGGGAAGTATAATGTGTGCAGAAAGGATAGACAGAGTCACAGAGTACTACTCTGTCTATCATTTGACTACACTGAGAGTAGGAATGGAGGTAAGATTATTCTGCTAGATAAGTGTAGAAGAATAAGAGAAATTTACCTCGTATGATACGTATAACCCTTTCGTATGGTACTCAGCGGAAATTAAAGCGAATAACTGATTAATGCAAAAAGATTACAGTAAAAAATCAATTGAAAACAATTCAAAAATTAAATAAAATTAATAAAAATTTTTTTTTTAAAAAGTTTCACGTAAATTTTGAAAAAATTTTCCTTCTTGAAGCAGACAGCACTTTTCGACCGTATGTCCTGTTTACAGGAATGGATATTACGAAGTATGTTGGCTTGAAATAGAGAGATTATTTGTCCTCGCGCATGCGCACAAAAGACCATGATTAGATATCGAAAGCGAACGTTAATAGAGTTCTCATGTAACTTAATTTCAATGATTTCAGCAATTAATAGTCTGGTATAATTGCGTTGGACACAGTATTTGGCCTCGAATAAAAATGTATGGTTTTCGTTCTTCTTTAATGCTGCCGAATGGCGTTTGCGACTTCGTTTTGATATTGTTCTCTGTCTAGCGCTGCGTGTAGAATTTGTGCTGTTGTCATGTGAAGCCAGGTGTTGATGTTCTTGTCAGCCAGTGTTTGGTCGAAGATCATTTCCGAATAGATGTTAAAAAGAATGGGAGATAATGGACAGCCTTGCCGGACGCCTTTTTTTATTGGAATTGGGTCTGTCAGGTCGTTGTCATAGCGAAGCCGGGCTGTTTGATTCCAGTAGAGAGTTGTAATAAAGTTGATATCATTGTTTTCAAGCCCAAGTTTTCTCAGTCGGTCAATTAGGCGGTCGTGGTCTACTGAATCGAAGGCTTTCTCGTAGTCAATAAAACATATATACACGTCTTTTTGATGTTCATAGCACCTTTGTAGCAATATTTGTAAACAGAAAATTGCTTCTCTGGTGCCTAGTCCCCTGCAGAATCCGAACTGTGTGTTTCCTAGTGCACTTTCGCACTTACATCTTATCCTTTGCTGAATCACCTTGAGGAAGACTTTTAGCACCTGGCTCATTAGACTGATCAGCCTGAAGTCTTCGCATTTCCGGCTGGCAGCCTTTTTTGGTAGGGCCACAAAGATGGATTGGAGCCATTCGGATGGAATGTCGTTGTTGTTGTAGATTTGATTGAACCATTTCGTTAGTTGTTGGATGTTGCTGTAGTCTAGTTGTTTCAGCAGTTCCACATGAATCTGATCAGGTCCACAGGCCTTGCCTGGCTTTGTTATTCGGATGGCATGTTCCACTTCAGATGTTAATATGTGGAGATTGTCTTCCTGTGTTTGTTGTTGCGTTTCTGCCGGTTTTCTGTTGGTGCCGAACAGATTGTATATATAGCTCTTCCACGTGTCGAGTTTGGCTTGTTTGCTTAGTATAGGTTGATTGTTGTCCGTATATAAACTTGGGATAGGAGCCGGTTTGTAGATGTTTCCAGCTTCTTTAAGCTTCTTGTGCAGGTTATAGTTGTCATTTTTCTTGATTAGGTCTTCGATTTCTGCACACCGATCTTCCATCCATTTTTCCTTCGCCTTCCGGATTTCCTGTTTGATCTTTTGTTGTATTTCTTTGTATTTTTCCCGGTTGTTGTTGCTTTTGAATATTCTCCGTTCATCCATTAGGTCTAGTATGTGCTGGGTCATCCACCGTTGTTTATTTTTCGACGCTTGATGTCCTAGCAGGGTTTCTGCTGTTTCATTGATGCACTGTTTGAGTGAACGCCCGAATGCTTGCACGTCTGTTGTTACTGCTTCGATCGATCGGATTGTAGTGTTGAGATGAAGCTGTACTTGTCGCCTGTTGGCGGTGTTCTTCAGTTTCTCCAGGTCGATTCTTTTTGTTGTGCTTGTGCGTTTGACTGCTCGTAATTTGAGACGTAGTGTTGCTATTACTGGGTTATGGTCTGATGATATGTCAGCTCCGGGGTAAGTTTTTGCCTTGAGGACACTTGACTTATATCTGATGTTGATTAAGATGTAGTCAATTTGGTTCCTGACGATATTGTTGTCAGAGTCTTGTGGTGAGGTCCAGGTGTATAGTCGTCGAGGTGGTAGTTTGAACCAAGTGTTGGCAATGCTAAATTTTTCTTCTTGGCAGAACTGGACGAGTCTGTCGCCTCGTTCATTCCGTGGTTTTCGTTAACGGAATGGAAGGCTAATTCTGGTGCTAGTACACGAGAAGCACTTACCAAAGGCGCAGGTTTCAGGCGAATATTCACTACAGAGCTGGAACTATTGTGAGGCAAGCTAGGCACCAGCTCCAGGTGCGGTATTTTAAGGGCGCATCCGAAAGTTATATGTTTCAACATTGCTTCATTTTTGATTTATTACTGTCGGGTCTGTGTTTAACGAACTTCTTTTTAGCGAAATTTTTAAATTCCTTTTGGTAATTACATTTAAAAATTTCTGTAGAATGAAGAAAATTTCCATATAACGACAGATTACGAGAGACTTAACTTTAGCATTAGTAAAGGTATATGATGCAAGAAAGCAAGCTTATATAGCATCAGCCAAAAAAAAAAAAAAAAAACCCCTATTTCACCCATCCACTCGCTCCAAATGTTTGTCGAGTTCTGCTTTGAATCTATTTAAGCTATCAACTTCTACAACGACAGATGAAAGTTTGTTCCAGCAATCAACCACATGCTGACTAAAGGCAAACTTCCGCACATCTGTCCTACAACTGTCTTTCCTCAATTTGAATTTATATCCTCTCAGGCGATTATTCTAAGCAAGAGGAAGAATCCCATCAGCATTGAGCATGCTCAAACAATTCAAGGCTTTAAACAACTCAATCAGATCATCTCACAGACACTGTAATTTGCAAAACTTAAGCCTTTCTTCATAAGAGCAACTCTTTGTACCATTCACTAATCTTGTTGCCCTTCTCTGCACTCGCTCCAGCAGTTCTACATCCTTCTTAAAATGAGGCCTCCAGACCTGTACGCAGTGCTCAAGGTGTGGGCTGACCATTGCCTTATACAAGGGAATAATCACATCCTTATCCCTGCTATAAAAATTCCTGTGTATCATTAATAAGACACCATGCCTCCTGCCTGCACTGCTCAGAAAACTTCATATCTGCCTGCACAATTACCCCCAGATCCTTTTCATTCTCTATCAGTATAGTACCAAGCAGTTGAGGTTACTCTGAGGTTACTGCTTTCCATATGCATTACTTTACATTTGTCAATGTTACCATTCAGTTGCCACCTCTCTGCCCATCTGCTCAACTTTTCTAGATCCTGTTGCAGCAGCGTACTGTGATTAGTGTCATTAACAACCCTGCAACCTTCATATCATCTGCAAACTTGGACATTAAGCCTGATATACCCTCATCAGTATCATTTATAAATACAGAAAACAACAATGTATCCAACACTGAACTCCTGAGGGTCTCCACCGATAACATTAGTCCACGAAGAGCAGTGTCCATTGATTACCATTCTCTGTCTTCTCCCACTCAACCGTCCCTTTATTCATAGCAGCAATTTGCCTCCAGTACCACACTGCTCCAATTTGAGCAGCAGTCTTCCATGTGCAACAGCATCAAAAGCCTTTCTAAGATCCAAATATAAACATACATACTCTGTATGCTTTGTCTCCATCTCCGGCCTTTAGGCAATTTAAGCAATTAGAAAGCACAAATTAAGGGTGGAAGGGATTACCAACCCTTAATTTGTTAAGTTCCACAATGTAAGTGGAACGTAATATGTATGCAGCCACCTATCCCACATACCGAGAAGTCATGCTATTCAACTGCTTTCTATAGCCAGTCAAAAGATTAAGGCGTTTTCCCAACATGGATATTAGCCTGATAATATCCATGCCTGTGTTTTTTGTTTAAAATAAAAATGTTATTAAAAGAAATACTGTATTAGCTTTGTACGTGCTACTTCTGATTCCAGAAATTTTTGTGAGAGTGAAAAAAATTATAAATTCGGGATTTATAATCACTTACAGAAAAAAATATCAGGGAGGAACAGTGTTTTATGAATTTCGAAAATAACAGAGAAACTCCAATTATAAACTTCTACAAAGTATGGTCCGTTTTGTGACTTCACGCCTGTGAGCTTTTTGGTTTGTCCTCCAGTGGTTAGCCCCGGAGGTCAAACAATTTTTTAAATATCAGTTTAAAATTCAACAGATATTTGAAAAATCATGTTTTATCAATTCTGTAGGATATAAAATCTGTAACCCCTTTACAACTTCTCCAATTCGTTCATGAGCATATGTCTAATAGAATCTTATCTAAATATAGAAATAGCGCAATGAATTTTTCTTACCGTGCATGTAATGGTAGCTTCTTGTGAAAGGTCTTTCAAAGCGAGAAAAATTCAATTAAATAATACACCTTCATTGCATATTTTTAGTTTATGTTATCGTGTTAAAAATGCTATATTTCGCAATACAGTATTTCGTTTCTATGATTTCATACTAGATATTTAAACATAAACTATCTGGTTTTCTAATGTCTTTGTAGTTTATACATATAGAATTAAATTCTCTGTAGATATAAACGAATATTTGTAAGTTTCTTTTTCTCTGATATTTTTGTATTATTTAAATTATTTTATTAATAAATGTATGCAAATCGTAGACCGTTGCAATAGTTATTTTTATAAATTCATAAAGATTGCAGAGGCGTAGCAAGGGGGTGCAGAGGGTAGATTTCCCCCCGGGCGCCGAGCTTCAGCGGCGCAAACTGTAGGATTTATCTATCACAATGAGGGGCGCCTGGAAGACGTGTTGCCCCCGGACGTCGAAAGCCTAGCTACACTACTGAAAGATTGACTACCTGCATATAATGGGGGTGAACTTAGAACACTTTTGCCCCAGGCATATAATTGCCTAGTTCCGGCTCCGATTCAACGGAATTCGCGTAGATCCTTAGTAGATTCGCAATCACTGCAAGAAATGCAGTATACCAAATCAATTATTTGTGTCGCGAAAGAGGAAAGGACTGCGCGATTGTTCAGTACAGCATGTAATTTCCGTATTGGTCTGGCCACAAAACTAAATTCGGTATCTTTAAAGAAGCTGTTAAGCTGCTTGTGTCACTGTTCAACGTATGGGACAGAAATAAAGTATTTTTTGATATTACTATTGTTGGTTAGACCCGGAACCATTTACCAATTTGGTAAATCAGTACAATAAAACGTTATCGAAGAAATGACAACATTACTATGTCTCAGTTAAAGGAATCGTAGGCCAGATCATACAACGTTCCTGCACGTTTCGATCAGGTAAAACTGCACAAGACCAGATTTCCTATTCGGCCCAATGTTTCCTACAGAAACACAGCATTTTTCATCCTTAACCACAGGTGTATATAGTATTATAAAACTCTTTAGACAGGCAATACAATTTGGGATTAAAAAAAAAAAAAACTACAATGCATTATTTAATAACGTTAAGGACTGCAGACTCGGCGATAATGATAATTTATTCTTACTAGATGTTACTTCGTTATATACGAATGTAAATGTTGAATACACATTAGATATTCTTTGGGATATAGTGTGGATAGTGTACATAGTATTTGGGTCAGGCGCCACCTGTGGTTTCCCACATCTGCGCCATATGTTCGCTGTGAAGGAATACAGTAAATGCCAGAAAAGTGTTGTGTGTTCTATATGACATATTGCGTTAGGTCCTGTTGTGTGTCCTGACATTTGGCCGCAGGGCCCCTAGTGGGACTCCACGTTGCCCGCACACACCACTAGGAGGTAGCCAGTCTGCCCATTATTCTCTGGCTTGTCTCCGCCAGGGTCGCCAGAGCTTCCTGGATGGAGACAAAAAAAAAAAAAAAAAAAAAAGGTAGAGTCGGGGAAGTACAGAGTGTACGCAAGAAAGGAGGGTATAGCTAGAAATGTGGAGGATGTAGGTGACGGTATCCTCCATGTTATCAATGGAGCAATAAGCGCCATCACTTGAAAGGGGAACCCGGGGAGGACGATAAATAATACAGCAAGAGAGCCGTGTGCAAGTTGCCACTGAGGAATGAGGTGGCCCATACGCCGGTTGATCCTATCCAGGTTAAGATCGGTTGGCCAGTTAGGTTAGGATCAGATATTTGTGTTGGCAGTAGGGTGCTCCGTCTTGTGAAGAGGGCTTGTGCAAACTTGGAAAACTCATAGTAGTAGTTTTCTTCTGTGATGAATAAGTGTTAATTTCCTTGAGGGTTATCTTATATACGAGTAAACAAGATGCTGCGAAGGTCCTCATAGTGTTGACAGGTATATACTAGATGGTTCCAGTCTTCTATTTCACCACATGCACAGTAGGGGTTGTCAATGATTCCCATGGATGTTAATTTATGGTTTATTTATCCGTGTCCAGTAATGAGGTAGGTGGTATAAAGACAAGGAGAAAACCAATTTGGAGATTTAGGAAATACAGCATTCACATAAGGTATAAATTTCTTGTTGATTGGGCCCTTGTTGGTAGCAGTCCATCTGTCCTGTCAGGTCTGAAGTAGTAGGATGGCAATTTTTTTCTTTTCCTGCCTGATTTCATTGAGGTTATTGATGGAGTCTCCAGAGATAGTTGCTGGTATAACCCTGGATAGACAGTAGTGGAGGCCCCTTCGAATAACCTCCAAATCAAGCGGAAGGACGCCCGCAAGAACCTGAAGGGCTGGGTTGCTAACTGTGCAGCATGCCCTTGTAATAGTAAGAAGGATGGTGCGCTAGATGGTTCCCAGTTTTCGTTTGTTGTATTCTTTGGGATATGTGAAATAGTAACTCTACCAATTAATCACAGTATACGAATCTAATAAGGAAATTTTTCACTCAATTGAACTTTTAGTTGAGGCCAACTATATCCCCCATTCGATACAAAGTATTCAAAAAAATTTTTTTTTTTTTTTTTATGTGAACCCCAAACACGAGAGGTATTAGAACCTATAGTACTTAGTACCGTGCTTGGATGGGAGCTTGAGAGGACGAAAGAAGATATTTGTTGACATTGGACTTGAACTTTTGTAGATTGTAATTTTCAGGAAATACGTATGAAGGAAGGTTGTTCCAGAAAACGGCAGTTGAATGAATAAATGAGGAAGATGAAAAGTTGGTTCTGTGGGTTTGAAGTTGGACAGTAAATGGATGTTGGCTGGTGGCGGCACGTGTTCGGACTGTTTTGAAAGAGAGAGAGTGGGAATTATAGAAGCCAATTCAGAAGAACAGTGCCCATGGAAGTATCTGTAGAAGAGGCATGCAGCAGAAACAGTGCGTCTATGAGAAAGCGAGTGGAGAGACTCTGTTAGAGATGAATCATTAATAAACCTAACTGCCCTCTTCTGAATGGAATCAAGAAGCCTGAGAGAGGTTTTGTGGGCACCATCCCAGATGTGGGAACAATATTCCATAGCAGCGCGGATTTGCGATTTATACAGAGTGAGCTTTTACGATTTTGCGATTTATACAGAGTGAGTTACTTTTCTTCCAAACTTATACAAGTTTGGAAGAAAAGTAACGCCGAGAGCGAAAGAGAAAACCAAGTTTTTTAGATGCAGAGGAAGCAATATTTGTAATGTGCTTGTGCCAAGAGAGATTAGAAGTCAGGGTAATCCCCAAAAGAGATATATCATTTTGCCTAGAAATCGGAGTGTCACTAAAGATAACCATAGGAGCAGAAGAATCCTTTTTCCGAGATATATACGACAAGACTGAGTTTTAGAAGGGTTGAAATCAACTAAGTTGTCTTTGCTCCACTGGAGAATTACCTGAAGATCGGCATTTAAGGAATTGGTAGCAGATTTTCGAGAAGTTGAAGCTGATTGAGCAGGACAAGGTTTCTCAAAATGGAAAATGGAATGCAATGTGCTATCATCGGCAAAACTATGGATAGGATTTCCAGTCAATGTAAGAAGGTGATTAATATACAAAAGGAAAAGAGTGGGGGAAAGAACTGAACCTTGGGGGACACCGGCATTAGTGGAGAAGTTAGAAGACAGAGAGCCATCTACCATCACCCTCAGTGAGCGATCAGAGAGAAAACTGGATAACCAATTACTAAAAACAGTTGGCAAACCATAAGATGGAAGCTTGTTTAGAAGACCTTTTTGCCAAACACAATCAAAAGCCTTTGAGATGTCGACAGCAACTAATTGTGTTTCACCAAACCTTTCCATTGAATTAGTCCATAAATGGGTAACATAAATAAGCCAGAATATCACCAGTGGATCGACACTGACGGAATCCATACTGGCGATCGTTGATCAGACGGAAGGTTTCTAGGTAGTTTAAGAGTTGGCGGTTAATTGATTTCTCCATTACTTTAGAAAGAGTAGAAGTAATTGCAATGGGACGATAATTGGATGGGAGGGATTTGTCACCCTTTTTAGGAACTGGCTGGATATGAGCAAATTTCCAAAAAGCAGTTGTCTTTAAAGTACGCTTTAAAACTGAAATCCCTGCCAGACCATCCAACGTGGACATTCGTTTTTGAGCCACGATGGGAAAATTTGGTATTCGTCTCCAAGAGCTACTCAAAGAACTTAATATTAAGGTAGACAAGGTTGCCCAAACACCAAAGCAACCCCTTCCACCCTGGCATGCTCATGTCCCGGCATGTGACTTATCCCTTAGAAATTGGGGAAAGTCGGACACTCCATCATCAGTCTACCTGCAGCTTTATTCAGCACACCGAGCTGAACATTCTGACTTCGCGCCAGTTTACACAGACGGTTCGAAGTCGGAATCATACGTGGGATCTGCTGCTGTCTTAACAGACAGCACTACATCGGAGCAGATTCCCTCTGAATGCAGCATATTTACTGCAGAGCTGCAGGCTATAGAGTTAGCCTTGGATCACATCAGTAAATGCCAATACCAATGGTTCAGTTTATATTCTGACTCTCTCAGCGTGTTACAGGCTTTAATAACTGTGAGATATAATCCTCATCCAGTTCTGTCTAGCATTCAGCAGAAGATTCACTTTCTCCATGAACGTGAATATGATATCCTCTTCTGCTGGATTCCCAGCCACATTGGGATTATGGGAAACGATTTGGCTGACACCGCAGCCAAATCAGCAATTCCTAGTAATAATCGCTGCCTGTCAGTCCCCTATACAGACTACAGGCAAATAATACACGAGAAAATACACTCCCAATGGCAGTATTCGTGGAATAGACAGACTGCGAATAAATTATATCATATAAAGCCTGTAATTGAACCGTGGCCGTCTAGTGTGCTCAGGAATCGTAAGGAGGAAGTTGTTCTTGCCCGGACCCGCATAGGACATAGTCATTTGACACATTCTTTTTTGCTGAGGGCTGATGGCCCTCCTATGGGTGAGTCTTGTGGCACAATTTTATCAAATAGACACATTTTAATTGATTGTCCAGATTTTAGTAATATCCGTTTTACTGCTTTTAATCATCTGACTGAGCCTTATACACTCAGTCAGATTTTATCTGACAATGACCATGTGTCTGCTATTTTTAGCTTTTCTAAATCAATAACGGTTTTTACTTTTATTTAATATTTACTTGTTATTGTTATTTCTTTATTGATTTATCTTTTTGCATTTTATACCTTTGTTATTTTATATTTTGACATGGTGACCTAAGTAATTAGGTCAGTGAAACAAAAATTTTTATATATCACCTGGCTGTGGCGCATTATAGCCTTAGTCGCTAATGCGCCAATAAAACCCAACAACAAACAAACAAAAGCAAATTTCCAAGCAGAAGGAAAAACAACTTTGGAATAAGAAAGTGAAAAAAGGCGGCAAAGAATAGGAGTAAGTTCAGGAGCACAGGTTTTGAGAACAAGTGGAGAAATACCATCAGGACCTGGTGCTTTCTTAGCATCAAGATTCATCAAAATCCTTCTGATATCCTTTTGACGGAAGACCACAGGAGGCATTGAATGGAGCGTGTTCGGAATGGTGGGAGGTGTTTTACCAAGATCATTAATACATGAGCTGGAAGGAAAATGGGATGCTAGCAGGTCAGCTTTATCCTTGGCTGAAGTGACAACAGAACCATCTGGTTTGGAAAGAGGTGGGAGCAGAGATGGGTAAAGGTTGGGGCCAATAGCCCAGAATGCTCGGCTACCATTACGGGAAGAAGCAAGTTTTCTACTCTTAGCCTGTTCAAACTCTAGTTTGGACTGATTAATAACTGCTTTACAATTGTTGCGAGCTTTGGTGTAGGCAGAAAATGACACTGAAGAATTAGAAACAAGCCAATTACGGTATGCAACATTCTTCTCTTGAACAGCCTTAGCACATTTATTGGAAAACCAAGGTTTAGATAAAGGACGAGATTTTAAAATGGAGTGTGGGATAAAGGATATTATTCCTACAAAAATAATTTCACTGACGTGACCTGAGCAAACGTCGACATCAGAAATTTTGAAACAGTAATCCGACTAAGGAAAAGAAGAAAAAAAATCTCGCAGGTCATCCCATTTTGCATTCTTGTAATGCCAAACAACACGAGGTTGGGAATAGCCATAAGCCGTGAATTAGGGTTGAACTTGAAAGTGTCTGCAATTCTGCCCAGACACGATAGGAGGGAGTATATGATGAGAGCCTTGTCGATCAATTCGGCCCTGGAGGGATTGTGCAAGGCTCAAGGGGTAGAATTTTTTTCAGCCTGGACAATACTTGTTAACAGGAGAGATTGCTTCTACAGGGATGGGATACACTTAAATAGAAAGGATGCAAGAATTTTTGCTGATGCTGTCGAGGCAGTGTTAGGTGGGTCGGAAAACTGCTAGTTTGGGGGGATACAAGGACTAATAGATTAACAGTAGCCAGTGGCAGAGGTGGAAGTGATTCTTGCACTGCTTCTATTGAAATGAGCAGAAGTCTGAAAAACAAGATGCAGGATATTTCAGAGACTGCTGGTAGTCATTGCGGTACAAGTAAACACATGGGTTGTGTTAGAGTAGCTAAGAATAGAAACAGGTGCATGTATACCTGCGTGTTCACCAATGCTAGGAGTTTGGTAAATAAATTTGATTAATTTGAGGTATTGCTCAAAACATCAAAGGCAGATATTGTTGGGATATCAGAGACGTGGTGTCACACAGATATAAGTAATGCGGAACTGGAATTTGGGGAATACAATGTGTATAGAAAGGATAGACAGGACAGGAGGGGAGGAGGGGTTATGCTATTAATTAAGAAACACATAAAGTCCAAGGAAGTGAAGCCAGCCGACATCGATGGACAGGGCAGTGTCGAGTCAGTTTGGTGTGACATAAGCATAGGGAAATCAAAATTGAGAGTAGGAGTGTGCTATAGGCCTAATGACTCTGATGAGTATAATAAGATATTGTACAGGGAAATAGAGTGGGCCAGTAAATCAGAGAGTCTTATAATGGGGGACTTTAATTTCCCAGATATTGACTGGAATTTGTGGGTTGGTCACTCGCACACTAGCAAGGCTTTTGTGGATTTATTGGATGATTGTTTTCTACATCAGCATGTTCGTGAGGCAACAAGAGGGAGCAATACTCTTGATCTGATTATCAGTAGTGATTCTTCATTCATTAAGAACCTGCAGATAAATGAACCACTAGGTGGCAGTGATCACAGTGTGTTGAAGTGGGATTTACTCAAGGAGGTAACTACCATCAGAGGTAAAGGGAAGGGTTTTTGTTTTCGTAAAGGCGACTATGATGGTCTGAGACAGTATTCAAATTCTATACAGTGGGACCAACTGATGATGTTACCAACAGCAAACTCAAAATGGGAAGCATTCAAGGAACTAATCTTGGAGGCTACCAGGCTTTACATACCAACTAAGAAATATTGTTCAAGGTTTAGGCCTAAATGGTTGTCAGATGAACTAATGAGACATGTGGCAGAGAAGAAAAATGCATGGGATACATACAAATTAATGGGTGACATGGAAGCCTATGATAGATATAAGTTGGTCTGTAACCAAGTCACAAAGGAGATTAGGCAGGCAAAGGCAGACTATGAAAAATCCTTGGCAAAGGATGCAAAGAAAAACAGAAAACAGTTCTTTACATACTTGAACTCGAAAAGGAAAGGGATGAATCAGATTGGTCCACTGGATATTGATGGTTCAACAGTTGAGGATCCTGCTCAGGTGGCTAACAATCTAAACGAGTATTTTGCATCTACATTCACGCATGAGGAGTTATTCAGGAAGGAGAATGATGTAGGTAAAGTAAACATTGGCAGTGAGCTGGATGATTTTGTAATAACTGAGAGGAAAGTGGAGGAGAGATTGTTGAGGATAAACATAAAAAAGGCACCTGGGGTGGATGGGATTTATCCAGTTATATTAAAGGAGGCAGCAAAGGAAGTATGCAAACCCCTAGCCATAATTATGAGAGCTTCTTTGGACTCAGGGGAGGTACCCATAGACTGGAGATGTGCAAATGTAACCCCAATTCACAAAGGAGGATCAAAGGCTGACACAAGTAATTATAGACCTGTTAGTTTAACTTCTGTTCCAGGTAAATTAATGGAGGCACTGGTTAAAGAAGCGCTGCAGGATCATCTAGACAAGAATTCAGTTATAGCTCAGACGCAGCATGGTTTTGTTAAGGGCAGGTCTTGCCTGACCAATTTGATTGGATACTATGATGTAGTCACAAAAGAACTGGATGCAGGGAATAACTTTGATATTATATATTTGGATCTTAGAAAGGCTTTTGATACTGTTGCACATGGAAGACTGCTGCACAAATTGGAGCAGTGTGGCATTGGAGGCAAATTGCTGCTATGGATGAGGGGATGGTTGAGTGGCAGAAGACAGAGAGTGGTAATCAATGGACACTGCTCAACGTGGACTAATGTTATTAGTGGAGTTCCTCAAGGTTCAGTGTTGGGTCCGTTATTGTTTTCGGTGTTTATGAATGATATTGATGATGGGATATCAAGTTTAATGTCCAAGTTTGCAGATGATACAAAGGTTGGCAGGGTCGTTAAGGACAATACTGACGCTATGCTGCTGCAACAGGATCTGGAAAGGTTGAACAGATGGGCTGAGAGGTGGCAAATGAGGTTTAACATCGACAAATGTAAAGTGCTGCATATGGGAAACAGTAACCCCAGAGCAACGTATCAACTCTGCGGTACTACACTGACAGTGGTGGAGAATGAAAAGGACCTGGGGGTAATTGTGCAGGCAGATATGAAGTTCTCTGAGCAGTGCAGACGAGCTGCAAGAGTAGCTCATGGTGTCTTGTCAATGATATACAGGAATTTTTCCAGCAGGGATAAGGAGGTGATTATTCCCTTGTATAAGGCAATGGTAAGGCCACATCTTGAGTACTGTATACAGGTCTGGAAGCCTCATTTCAAGAAGGATGTAGAGCTGCTGGAACGGGTACAGAGAAGGGCAACAAGATTAGTAAATGGAACAAAGGGTTGCTCTTACGAAGAAAGGCTTAAGTTTTGCAAATTACAGAGTTTGGAGACTAGGCACCGGCGAGGTGATCTGATAGAGGTGTATAAGGCTTTGAATGGTTTGAGCATGCTCAATGCCAATGGGATTCTTCATCTTTCTCAGAATAATCACCTCAGAGGGCATAAATTCAAATTGAGGAAGGATGGATGTCGGATAGATGTGCGGAAATTTGCCTTTGGCCAGCGGGTGGTTGGTTGGTGGAACCGACTTCCATCACTTGTTGTTGAAGTTGATAGCCTAAACAAATTTAAAGCTCAACTGGACAGGTATTTCGAACGAACGGAGGGGTGAAATGGGAGTGGGGTTTTTTTTTTTTTTTTTGGCTGATGCTGAATAAGCTTGCTTTCTTGCATCATATGCCTCTGCTAATGCTAATTCTAATGCTAATGCTAAGATAAAGGTTCCATTGGAGAAGAGACAATCACCAAGTTGTGATCTGAAGTGCCTAAAGGAGCTCTCATTTCGACCGTGTACTTAGAAGGGTTGTTTGTGAGAAAAAGATCAAGCGTATTGGCTGTATGATTAGGATTGTCTGGTATTCTTGTAGGTAAATGAACAATCTGTGCTAGTCATTAGTAATTGCAAAAGCCTCAGCATCTCGACCTGCTGGGTCGGTGTGACTAGAAAATGGAAGCCAGCTGGAGTTGTGAACACTAAATTCACCAAGGAAAATTACCTCACTTTTAGGAAAGTTGGACTGGAGAAAGTCAAGTTGCAAAGAGAAGAAGTCAAAGAGCTCCAAGTGATTAGTTGAGTTGGGAGAACGGTAGAGACAACAGGTGAATTTGACACAATGAGGTAGAGAGATTTTAAGCCAGAGAAGATCAAAGAGAGAAGATTCCAAATTTCCAAATCTCTGACAGGGAATATCAGAACGGACATATGCACAAGTACTTTGAGGCGAAAGGAATCATACAGCGAATAATTTGGGCATCTGAGATGAGCAGTACTTGAATCAACCCATAACTGAGATTCTGTCAGAAAAAGTACATGTGGTTTGACAGACTGCAAGTGGAAATGGACATCGTTGAGATTAGAATTGAGACCACGTATATTTGTGAAATGAATTAGGAAGTGCTTGGGAGGTTTAGATCTTTTCGCAGATAAGCTTGCTCTATTAGTTTGACAATTCATGGTGTATTCAATGGTAAGAAAAAGTGGGTTGGACATGCTGTATGAAGTAATGAAATTTTTGGATATTGCGTACATGTGGTAAGAATATACCCAGACCCTTGATATAACGTGGCCTCGACAATGCTCCCTGCATACACACTACTCGGACTCCCTCCAGTCACCATCTGGCAAAGTAGAAGTAGCAAGATTATACACTAGCTGATCCGGAAGCCTCCTAGAGAGTTACCAATAGGTTCGGTCCGGTGTACTAACTAGCGGCCGGCCTGCGAACACCGTTTTAGAGCTGTACCCTCGAAATGTAAGGAATATTGGATCTCGCCATGACGTTCATCATAACCTCAAAAGTCATCAATCATACTGCATGATGGAAGAGATAGGGAAGGGTTGACCGGAACTTAGCTCTAGAGACTAAACATGGGTTCCACCACTTCAAGCCTCCAATAAGCAAAGTGGTGGTATTTCACAGGTTGATGAGAGTCATCTACCACCTAGTACTGCCTGGTAACATAGAGGGTCGTCGTTCCTCCATGTGGTGTGTGCGCCACACCTGGACCCCTGCTTACGTTGGTTCACACCTGGGTGTTCACCCACCATGTATTTGTGCATGGAGGTTATACCCCGGATTACTAACAGTCCCACCATCGTGAAGGTGCAAGCAGAGGATTTGGCTATCACAGACCGTCCGGACTTCGCCGAAATTGGGTCCACTTTGGCTTGAGTATCACCCGAATATCAGTTCCATCAGCGTTTTAGACTCCCAGGTAGCAAGTACAGCTTGTCTGGCATATCTGAGAGAATGTCTGTGACAACCTGAAGGACCAAACTCAAGGTTTGCCAGTGGGATTGAGTCTAAGTGGCTTAATATCGAAGATCTAACTGTCAACGATTGAGCATATGCACTTCAAGCGTTTTCTGCTCCTTATCACATACTATGGGAATTA
This sequence comes from Mastigoproctus giganteus, assembly GCF_048544385.1. Lineage (NCBI taxonomy): Eukaryota > Metazoa > Arthropoda > Arachnida > Uropygi > Thelyphonidae > Mastigoproctus > Mastigoproctus giganteus. Next base: position 59,858,408 of record NC_143584.1, on the reverse strand, counting down.
TCAAGAGGATGTTCTGGTTATTACTGGTAGTAGCACTAGTAGGGTTTCCTTTATTGTAGGAAATCTTGGCCCGACTCTCACAGCAAACTAATCCGATTAATGTAATATGAAATCTTTAAGTATTAAAATCTTTAAAACTGTGAACATATCCCTATTGAAGGATTGTTGAATTATATGATATTATATAAAAAACTAAACTTGTCTTCAATTCACATAGTCTGCCACCTGCCACCAATGGAAGAGCCAAGCGTAGCCGATGCACATCAACTTACCCAAACTAAGCCCATTAGCATTGATAGACCAGAAAGAGAAGGCAATTGTCAAACTGTGTTAAAATAAAACCGTATTAAAATATTCTAAGGTTGAACTTCTTAATACGTGACCAAGATATAAAATTTTTAATAAATGTAATGGTACTTTAAACCGAAGTTTACGTACCGTTACATATATTAAAAAAATTTTATAAGGAGATTATGGCGCTTCCGTAGCCAGGTGGGAAGGAGCAGCAGGGGTAGTACATGCTTCTTGATTAGACCGGGGTTGAGCCCGTAACCACCAAATACGGAAAGGTCAGGGAATGACCACCGCATATCCCGGAGCAATATGGCCTTAGTTGCTAATGTTCCTAAAAAAAAAAACCAAACATAAGGAGATTATTGAGTTAACCCGGTCCATGCATCGTTTGGAAAATCATCTCGTGTATTTTCCTTTCGTTCATTGTTTTTAGAAACCCATTTATCATAGGTACCACGCTTACACCTGCCAGACATTCATTATTCATACGGTTGTTAGCATACTCATTTATCACATACGGTTGCTAGCATATTCATTTATCACATTCCATTTTCGAAGTATTTTAATTCATTCATCGTTTTAGGGTACATGAGATAATTTTAATATTTTTAACCTCGGATAAGCGTCTTCCTTTTTTTTTTTTTTTAATTCGTTCTCTCTTTTTGTTTCATTCTTCACGTTTTTTTTTTTTTTTTTACGTTGACACGTTTTACGTTTTCTTTCTGACTTAGTCATTTCAGAATACCTATTTTTGCTCATTCTTTCGAACAATATGAACAACCATTTATATGATTTGGTTCAGGAATATATTTGAATTACGTTAAAATACGAGGCCCAGAAATTACATATTAAGTTTCTCAAATATTGTTTAAAGCCTAATTTAATCCCCAAATTCGCGAGGGTATACGGCATACCCTCGCGAATATGCCGTATAATAGGCATACGGAAATTAGTATCTCAACAAATAGTCAAGATGACATTAGATGGCAGATTTCTTAGTTAAAAAAAAATACTTTAATCAACTGCAAAACTTCCAAAATAAAGTTAAAAGATATTTGCATTCTAGTGATTGGAATTTCTTCAAATCTGTTATTGAAATTAGAAAGAGAAATAAATACTAGACACATAAACAAAATACAACGTCTAATTATGACGAGGAATTGATTTGTTGTTCGAACGGAGAGTAATACACAATCTTATAGTATTGAACATACGACACGTAAGGTAGGGGTGGTAGGTATTAATCATATTACACAACATTAGCCAGCAACAGCTATTTCGGCTCGGCACTTACAGGTTCAAAGGGATAGTTTCCTATAAACACCGGAAGGATCCACTCAGCCGGAATGTAAATTTAGGGCTCAGAGAGGGGGTAAGAAACCGTGATTCTCACGTGAATAGATATCTGAAATACCTCTCGGTCTATCTAAGCTCTGCACAGATGTATGCTATTGCTTTACATTTACCTAAAAAGGAGATATGGAAGAGCTACTACATGTGTTGCAGGGATATTCGATACACGGCGTGATGAGGGGATAACTAGTTACCCCTTTGACTAAGTTTCCATTAGGTGCCGACCGAGTGTCTTAAGACTTGGATCTCCCCAATGAGAGCGAAGTATTGAATAAACAGTTTGGGAGAACTTGGGACATAAAAGCGGATCCTCGGGAGTCAGAGGTGTTGAAGAGTGGAGAGGTGTCGTTGGATTGTTGCAGAGAAGGTGTGGTAAAGACTTCAAGATCCTGACAAGGAATACCAGTGAGCCCCCACCCAAGGAATAAGTCGACTTCTGTTGATACAACGCCCAGAGTCGTCCGAATTGACTGAGGAATCGGGAATCGTTTGCTGATTGAGCCAGTGCGACATCTTAAGCTGGTAAGTCGAAATGATACAAGTATGAAAGCGTCTGTAAGCATGATGGTGAAATGGTTTCTCTCTAGTCTATAGAACTTATATATAAGTAAACTTATATGTAAAGTTTTACAAACTTATATGTAAAACATATAAGTTTGTCTACAGATTACTTGAATATTTTAATATAGGCATAATATAGTTATATTATGCCTATATTAACGGGAAGTGTGTATGTTCGCTCTCGTAATAAATCATGTTTTGTTTTGTGTTATAAAGTTTTCTATTTTTCTCTGCCAAAACCTCTCATTCAACAAGAGAATAATATAGTTGGTGTTAAAATATGATTAAAAGTTCGTTGCGGCGTCGAGTAAATTATTTGCATAATTGCTCGATGTTAATCGCAACGCTAAAGTCCCAACTGCGTGATGGAGAGAGGAAATGAACTTCTCCTTCTCTGTTCTGAGGGCATACAAGACTTTGTCCTATGATACCACTACACGATAACAGAAGAGTGGAAGTTGACACAAGACAATACCACTAGGCGAACATGTTAAGTTAAAATAAGATAGCCGAAAAAACGTCTTAACAAATCAAAAAGTATTAGTTACGCCTAGTCTGGCTATGGCTTTGCGGCCACGCCCTAGAGCCCCACGAACCTTAGAGGAGTACGTGGCGGGGTGACACTTAATTATAATCTGCCACCGACAGGACTTCCAAAACAACAAATAGTAGTTGAATTTCAATACCGTTTAAGGAACACTAAAAATAAGGAGGGATTAATACAGAAAAAGAGAAACCTTTTATAACACAAAACAAAAAATGATTGATTACGAGAAAGCATTAGCATTAGCATTAGTAGAGGCATATGATGCAAGAAAGCAAGCTTATTCAGCATCAGCCAAAAAAAAAAAAAAAAAAAAAAAACAACCACTACTCCCATTTCACCCCTCAATTCGTTCGAAATACCTGTCCAGCTGAGCCTTAAATTTGTTTAGGCTATCAACTTCAACAACAAGCGATGGAAGTCTATTCCACAAACCAACTGCCCGCTGGCTAAAGGCGAATTTCCGCACATCTATCCGACATAAGGTTACAGAACAATAAAAAGTACTGAAGCCTATAACAGCTACAAGGTGATGTGTAATAGAGCCACAGAAAAGGTTCGACAGGCAAAGGCAGTTTATGAGAAATCACTAGCAAACAGAGCAAAGAGGGGGGATAAAGAATTCTTCACATATATAAATGCCAAGAAGAGCAGGACAAACCAGATCGGACCTTTACGTAAGGGAAAGGGGACAGTAATAAATACACCAGCTGCCGTTGCAGATGAACTCAACAGTTATTTTGCATCGATATTTACAAATGGAAAGCCTTTTGTGGCAAAGGGAAATTGTGGGAGCGAAGTTAAAAAATATGTAATTAATGATATTGAAATTTCGCAAGATTATTTAATGAAAAAACTTTCGAGCCTACAGACCAGTAAAGCTCCTGGAGTTGATGGAATATACCCTATAATCTTAAGAGAGGCGGCAAGCGAGTGCATTGAACCATTGAGGCTAATTATGCGAGCATCATTAGACTCTGGGGAGATTCCCTTGGATTGGAAAAGTGCAAATGTATCTCCCATACATAAGGGTGGCTCTAAAAGTGAAGTTGGAAATTATCGACCTGTCAGTCTGACTTCAGTAGTAGGGAAAATCATGGAGGCAATGATCAAGGGTGGAATTCAGGATCATTTGGATCGAATTGAAATTCTCAAGGATACTCAGCATGGTTTCGTAAAGGGAAAATCATGTTTAACAAATCTGGTTCGCTATTTCGAAAGGGTCACTCACGAGCTGGATTTAGGGAATAATTTCGACATTGTTTATTTAGATTTCAGCAAAGCTTTTGACTCAGTCCCACATGAGCGGTTGCTTTATAAGCTGGAACAGGTTGGAATCACTGGGAAAATCCTTAGATGGATAGAAGGATGGCTTCAGGGCAGGAGGCAGAGGGTTGTGATAAATGGCTATTCCTCAGATTGGGTTGAGGTAAGAAGTGGGGTTCCCCAAGGATCAGTATTAGGACCACTGTTGTTTTTAATTTTCATAAACGACATTGATGAAGGGATAGAGGGCGTGATGTCTAAATTTGCAGTGATGTTAAAATTGGAAGAGTAGTTAATGATCACTGTCAAGCTGAGCTTCTTCAGAGAGACCTAGATAGACTTCAGGAATGGTCAGAAAAATGGCAGCTGTGCTTTAATCCAACAAAGTGTAAGGTATTACACCTGGGAAACAGTAATCCCAAAAAAACTTATTCACTTGGTGGAGTTCAACTAAAGCCAGTACTGGAGGAAAGGGACTTGGGTGTTACGATACGGTCAGACATGAAATTCTCTGAGCATTGTAAACAGGTTGCAAGGAAGGCCCATGGTGTCCTATCGATGATCTATCGAACTTTTGCAAGTAGAGATAGGGACGTGATAATCCCATTATATAAGGCTTATGTTAGACCACACTTGGAATACTGTGTTCAAGTATGGAGACCGCACCTGAAGAAAGACATCGAGCTTCTTGAAAGGGTGCAAAGAAGGGTAACTCGCCTGGTGAGATCGGCAAAAGGGCGTCCTTATCAAGAAAGACTTCGAATATGTGGGTTGCAGAGTTTGGAAACTAGACACCTTAGAGGAGATTTGATTGAGGTGTTTAAGGCTCTGAGAGGCATCAGTAAAATGAATGAGAACAAAATTTTCAAGATTATAAATGATGCTAGAACTAGGGGACATAAATTCAAGTTACGGGGGGACATGTTTAGATTGGACTGCAGGAAGTTCTATTTTAGCCAGCGAGTTATAAATTACTGGAATAAGTTGCCTTCATGGGTGGTAGAGGCCGACAGTTTGGGGAAATTCAAAGGTCATCTGGATAGTACTTTCGGGTAAGGGAAGCGCATAGGATGATAGGTTTAATTTCCTTTTTATTTATTTTTTATTTTATTATTATTTTTTTATTTATTAATTATTATTATTTAGTTATTTATTTATTTATTTTTATTTTTTTTTTTTTTTGTTTTTATCATTGTTTTGTTCGGATTTTTTTTTTTTTTTTTTTTTTTTGGCTGGTGCAGCATAAGCCATAGGCTTTCTTGCACCATGCGGCCGTTACTAATACTAATACTAATACATCCGTCCTTCCTCAATTTGAATTTATGCCCTCTCAGGTGATTATTCTGAGCAAGAGGAAGAATCCCATCGGCATTGAGCATGCTCAAGCCATTCAAAGCCTTGTACACCTCTATCAGATCACCTCGGCGATGCCTAGTCTCCAGGCTCTGTAATTTGCAAAACTTAAGCCTTTCTTCGTAAGAGCAACCCTTTGTTCCATTCACTAATCTTGTTGCCCTTCTCTGTACTCGTTCCAGCAGCTCTACATCCTTCTTGAAATGAGGCCTCCAGACCTGTATACAGTACTCAAGGTGTGGCCTGACCAATGCCTTATACAAGGGAATAATCACATCCCTGTCCCTGCTAGAAAAATTCCTGTATATCATTGACAAGACACCATGAGCTACTCTTGCAGCTCGTCTGCACTGCTCAGAGAACTTCATATCTGCCTACACAATTACCCCCAGGTCCTTTTCATTCTCTACCACTGTCAGCGTAGTACCACAGATTTGATACGTTGATCTGGGGTTACTGTTTCCCATATGTAGTACTTTACATTTGTCAATGTTAAACTTCATTTGCCACCTCTCAGCCCATCTGCTCAACCTTTCCAGATCCTGTTGCAGCAGCATAGTATCAGTAGTGTCCTTAACAACCCTGCCAACCTTTGTATCGTCTGCAAACTTGGACATTAAGCCTGATACACCATCATCAATATCATTTATAAATACAGAAAACAACAATGGACCCAACACTGAACCCTGAGGAACTCCACACTAACATTAGTCCACGTTGAGCAGTGTCCATTGATTACCACTCTCTGTCTTCTGCCACTCAACCATCCCTTTATCCATAGCAGCAATTTGCCTCGAATGCCACACTTCTCCAATTTGTGCAGCAGTCTTCCATGCGCAACAGTATCAAAAGCCTTTCTAAGATCCAAATACATAATATCAAAGTTATTCCCTGCATCCAGTTCTTTTGTTACTACATCATAGTATCCAATCAAATTGGTCAGACAAGACCTGCCCTTAACAAACCCATGCTGTGTCTGAGCTATAACTGAATTCTTGTCCGATGATCCTGCAGTGCTTCTTTAACCAGTGCCTCCATTAATTTTCCTGGAACCGAAGTTAAACTAACAGGTCTATAATTACTTGTGTCAGCCTTTGATCCTCCTTTGTGAATTGGGGTTACATTTGCACATCTCCAGTCCATGGGTACCTCCCCTGAGTCCAAAGAAGCTCTCATAATTATGGCTAGGGGTTTGCTTACTTCCTTTGCTGCCTCCTTTAATATAACTGGATAGATCCCATCCACCCCGGGTGCCTTTTTTATGTTTATCATCAACAATTTCTCCTCCACTTTCCTCTCAGTTATTAGAAAATCATCTAGCTTACTGCCAATGTTTACTTCACCTACGACATTCCCCTTCCTGAATAACTCCTCATGTGTGAATGTAGATGCAAAATACTCGTTTAGATTGTTAGCCACCTGAACTGGATCCTCAACTGTTGAACCATCAACATCCAGTGGACCAATCTGATTCATCCCTTTCCTTCTTGAGTTTAAATAGGTAAAGAACTCTTTTCTGTTTTTCTTTGCATCCTTTGCCAAGGATTTCTCATAATCTGCCTTTGCCTGCCTAATCTCCTTTGTGACTTGGTTACCGACCAACTTATATCTATCATAGGCTTCCACGTCACCCATGGAAAGAACATACACACTTCACTCTTACCGTTAATATAGGCATAATATAACACTTCATGAGTGTTATATTATGTTGTTAAACATAACAACATAATATATATATATTGTTCAACATTTAGGTTTAAATGGATGTCAGATGAACTAATTAGACTTTTGACAGAGAAGAAAAATACATGGAACCAAGTTACAAAGGAGGTTAGGCAGGCGAAGGCAGATTACGAGAAATCTTTGGCAAAGGATGCAAAGAAAAACAGCAAAGAGTTCTTTACTTATGTAAACTCTACAAGGAAGAGGATAAATAAGATTGGTGCACTTAATATCGATGATTCAACGGTTGATGATCCTGCTCAGGTAGCTAACAAACTAAATGAATATTTTGCATCTACATTCACACATGAGCAGTTATTCAGGGAGGGGGAATGGGAGAGGTGTATTTAATTCTGGCAGTAAACTAGATAATCTTTAATAACAGAATAAAGTGGCGAAGAAATTGTTGAAGATAAACACAAGAAAGGCACCTGGAGTGGTGGAATAGGAGGCGGCAAAAGAAGTAAACAAACCCTACGCCATAATTATGAGAGCTTCACTGGACTCAGGGGAGGTACCCGTGGATCGAGATGTGCAAATGTGACCCCAATCCACGAAGGAGGATCAAAGGGACATACAGGTAATTACAGACCTGTTAGTTCCCTGCAACTTCTGTTCCAAGGAATTTAATGGGGGCACTGGATAAAGAAGCATTGTGGGATCATCTAGACAAGACTTCAGTTATAGCATGGTTTTGTTAACGGAAAGTCTTACCTGACCATTCTGATTGGATACTATGATGTGGTCACAAAGGAATTGGATGCAACGAATAACTTTTATATCATATATTTGGATCTTAGAAAAGCCTTTGATACTGTTGCAAATGGAAGACTGCTGCACAAATTAGAGCAGTGCGGTATTGGAGGCAAATTGCTGCTAGGGATAAAGGGATTGTTGAGTGGGAGAAGACAGATAGTGGTAATCAACGGGCACTGCTCTTCGTGGACTAATGTTATTAGTGGAGTTCCTCAGGGTTCAGTGTTAGGTCCATTGTTGTTTTCTGTAAATATAAATGATATTGATGAGGTTGGTAGGGTTGTTAATGACAGTACTCTGCTGCAACAGAATCTAGAAAAGTTGAGCAGATGGGCTGAGAGGTGGCAAATGAAGTTAACATTGAAAATGTAAAGTACTACATATGGGAAGCAGTAATTCCGGAGTAACGTATCAACCGTGTGGTACCACACTGACAGTGGTAGAGAATGAAAAGGACCTGGGGGCTAATTGTGCAGGCAGATATGAAGTTTTCTGAGCAGTGCAGACAGTCTGCAAGAGTTGCTCATGGTGTTTTGTCAATAATATACAGGAATTTTTCTAGCAGAGATAAGGAGGTGATTATCCACTTATATAAGGCAATGGTCAGGCCACACCTTGAGTACTGTATACAGATCTGAAGGCCTCATTTTAAGGAGGATGTAGTGTGTTGGAACGAGTACAGAGAATGGCAACAAGATTAGTGAATGGAACAAAGGGTTGCTCTTATGAAGAAAAGCTTAAGTTTTGCAAATTACAGTGTCTGGAGACTAGGCACCTGCGAGGTGATCTGATTGAGGTGTATAAAGCTTTGAATATTTTGAGCATGCTCAATGCTGATGGAATTCTTCCTCTTGCTCAGAATAATCACATGAGGGGTCATAAATTCAAATTGAGGAAAGACAGTGGTAGGATAGATGTGCAGATGTTTGCCTTTAGCCAGCGGGTGGTTGATTGCTGGAACAAACTTCCATCTGTCGTTGTAGCAGTTGATATCTTAAATAGATTTAAGGCAGAACTCGACAAACATTTGGAGCGAGCGGATGGGTGAAATAGGGGTGTTTTTTTTTTTTTTTTTTTTTTTGGCTGATGTTATATAAGCTTGCTTTCTTCCATCATGTGCCTATGCTAATGCGTCACAGGCAGTGAAACTGACTGGGAACGGAGTTCTCCCAGGAAACTTTTAAATTGGCCACCTCACATACGTGTTTACTTTAGATCTTAGCAGTTTATTTTAGCTTATTTACCATGTTTTTTCTCCAGCCTCCTGTGTTCGCCATATTGTTTCACTTAGCGAATCTACACGTTTTTTCCAGTTGGCATTAAGAAGCTTCTGGTAATTGGCTATAAATTCTAGCTGTTTTTAATTATTTCAAATAAAAATAATAATAATAAATGAATAAACAATAATAAAATATGTCAAAATTTGAACCTCAAACTGGAAACACTAACCGTGTAGTTGTGCTATTGCGCCCTTCATGCAGAGAACGGCACTCCTCGAGCAACGAGAAATTTCTTGAAAACACTGCCCAAACTCTGTTCCGATTAAACGGCTCAACAACAAACCAGCTAAGTTAAGCACTGATGTCCCCCCCCAACGGGATTCCAATAACAGTAATATTGTTGATGACGAGGTCGCGAGTGTGAACACCAAGATGAACAACTCCAACCCTCCAGGTGAGCGAAAACGGTTAAAACCCCAAAAATTCAAGAAATCCAATAAAACCTATTCTCTTGCAGCTGCTCACTGGGAAAACCTAGAAGAAGAACAACTCCATGCAGTCCTCACTGGATAAGGATTGCTCCCACGTGGAGAAAATTATGATCCTCATATCCATGATGGAATGCTGCCCTTGCTTTGAAGGAAGCACAGTAACCAAGCAAGCTGCCCAAAAAGTTACAGGCTGCTGGGAAAAATTTTAATATGGGAAAAATGTTAATTCTCCACAATGAACAACTGAGGGAAAGAAATTATACTCTGACAAAGGCCTTCGGCAGTTCAACTCGGACCAGCCCTGGCACTCAGAACTCTTTTCTACCAGATCTGACAGCAAAATCAAACCGCCAGAATCAGCCAGCACTGCTCCCTACACCTATCTCAAAATCAACTTGTGCTGCTATGGTACAGCGACCAAAACCTAATGCCCCTCCTCCCAATCACAGTGCCTTACCATTAGCCAGTAATGGCTGCCATCTTACGGACAGTGAACAGAATATCACGAGACCAACAACCGGGAACTAAGTGAAATTCCAAAGCGCTCCCCGGTCCTATTCAGAGGCACTGACGATCCAACCAATGACATAAAGCTATGAGCTCCTCCCAATACAAGACAGAATAGAGAACAAAACCTAGTCATCCTACGGGCACACCCAGGAAGGTTCCTTCACTTCAAGCGAGGCTGTCAAAGAGGTTGTTAATACCAACTTGAAACCTCAAATGAAAACAATAAAAAATTAAAAGCCTCAGAAAAATCCGTAAATGTTCCAAATATCATACTTTCTTGAGGAAGTATATGATATTTGGAACATTGCTGATCATATCACCAGACATCAAATTCAAAGTGAATTTGAAGTCAAGTATGTATTCCACCAAATCTAGACTGGGTGCTTGTTGCAACTGGGTAGTCGAACTCTCCCCGAAGATATGGAAAATATCCCAAGAACAACGAATATTTGTTGGCTAGGGCTCTTTCCGCTTCAAGGAGCAAATACCTACAAGTTTATAAATGCCTCCAATTCGGAAACAAATTCCATGTCTGTGTCCGACAAGACTTCACCTGTGGCCACTGTGCAAAACGCGAACACATACAACAATTGTCCAAACAAAACCAAGCCCCTAACTGCGCCAATTACAAAACAGCACAAATGGATCCCACTCACTCCATCCGGGATGTGAAATGTCCAATCAATTAAAGGGTATTCAGAACCATCTGTCATGGATTCCGTCAGTTTTGATCCACTGGTGATATTCTGGCTTATGTTACCCATTTATGGGCTAATTCAATGGAAAAGATCGGTGAAACACAAGCAGTTGCTCTTGACATCTCAAAGGCTTTCGATCGTGTTTGGCATAAAGGTCTTCTAAACAAGCTTCCATCTTATGGTTTACCAACTGTTTTTTGTAATTGGTTATCCAGTTTTCTCTCTGACCGCTGACTGAGGGTGATGGTAGATAGCTCTCTGTCTTCTATCTTCTCCACTAATGCCGGTGTCCCCCAAGGTTCATTTCTTTCCACCACTATTTTCCTCTTGTATATTACTAACCTTCTTCCATTGACTGGAAATCCTATCCATAATTTTGCCGATGATAGCACATTGCATTGCAATTTCCATTTTGAGAAACCTTGTTCTGCTCAATCAGCTAAAACTTCTCGAAAATCTGCTACCAATTACTTAAATGCTGATCTCCAGGTAATTCTCCAGTGGGGCAAAGACAACTTAGTTGATTTCAATCCTTCTAAAACCCAGTCTTGTCTTATATCTCGCAAAAAGGATTCTTCTGCTCCTAAGCTTATCTTTGGTGACACACCGATTTCTAGGCAAAATGATATATCTCTTTTGGGAATTACCCTGACTTCTAATCTCTTTTGGCACAAGCACATTACAAATATTGCTTCCTATGCATCTAAAAAACTTGTTTTTCTCTTTTGCTCTTGCGTTACTTTTCTTCCAAACAGTTGTTCACTTATGTATAAATCGCAAATCCGCCCTACCAAGGAATATTGCTCCCACATCTCGGGCCGTGCCCCCAAAATAACTCAGGTTTCTAGATTCCATTCAGAAGAGGGCAGTTAGGTTAATTAATGACTCCTGTCTAACAGAATCTCTCCACTCTCTGTATCACAGGTGTACTGTTTCTGCTGCATGCCTTTTCCACAGATACTGCCATGGGTACTATTCTTCTGAATTGGCTTCTATAATTCCCGCTCTCTTTTCAAAATAATCCGTGCTGTCACCAGCCAACATCCATTTACTGTCCAACTTCAAACTCACAGAACCAACTTTTCAAAATCCCCGTTTATTCATTCAACTGCCGTTTTCTGGAACAACCTTCCTTCATACGTATTTCCTGAAAATTATAGTCTACAGAAGTTGAAGTTCAATGTCAAGAAATATCTTCTTTCGTCTTCCCAACCTCCAACCCATGCAAGGTACTATAGGTTCTAATACCTCTCGTGTTTGGGGTTTACATAAAAAGAAAAAAAAAAAACCATCCGGAACAAAACCAACTATGGCTGTAAGCATAATCGCAACCCCCCCCCCCGCCAACGTCCTCAATATTCTCCAACTGAATGCCCAAAGAGCCAGAAATATGGTCGACCAATTAAAAATGGATGAAGAATAAATTGATTAGGGCTCTGTTCTCAAGAGCCCTACAACCACAAGGGACAGATTCAAGGCTACACCCGTGTATATTGGATCATTGAGACAACCACAGATACCCCATGGGCAGCCATCATTATTAGGAACACTACAATTACAGTCACGAAAATCGATTCTTTTTGTACCCCCCCCTTTGGTGTTTGTGCACACAATGTCTGCCAACAAGGCTCTTAGCACATAGTCTCCTTGTACTGTCGAGCGCGAACTGATATCGCACCATATATTGAATATCTCCAGTCAGTCATAAGTCTCTTACATTCCAGCAAAATCCTCGTAACGATGGATGTCAATTGTAGATCTCACTCGTGGCATAGCCAGTTGATGGCCACGCAGTTTCGCAGAATAGTCAGCACTTAGAAGATTTCCTCTCGTCTTCACTACCTTCAGCAATACCCTGTGGGAAAGCAACATTGACGTTACCCCTGCCACACGGTTCATAGCACAAAAGTTCTCATCAAGGGTGGTTCATGAGGCCTGGACCTCCTCAGACCACAGGGCCATCTCCTTCCATCTATCTAGACAACTTGATAATACTCCTCCCATATACCACGATATCGTCAGATATTCCAAAAAACAGCTGATTGGAATGCCTTCAATGTTAATATAAAATCAAAGCTACAAATAGATACATCCCAACTAAACCATCTTGATCCACAGGAGCACTTCTCCATTTTACCAACCATAATCCAGGAAGCATGTGAGAGAATTATGAAAAAACGTCGGAAGCAAGTAAAAGCAGTCTCATGGTGGTGCAGGGAACTAGAAAATCTAAGATGCCAAGTCCACATTGCCCGAAAAGCTTTCCAGAGAGCCAGGCACTCCTGGTTCCTCCCCCCTCTCCGCTGAGGTCTAGGCTGTACGGGAAGTATAGAGAAAATATCGTGACGACTACACAAGCCTCATTCTGCAGAAAAAGAATGTCTTGGCAGAACCTTGTGACAACTACTGGTAATGCAGATCCTTTGGGGGAGGGGTCGTTTATCATATTGTTATGAACAATCTGCTCAGGGGAGACATGTTAAATGCAACCCTGACTCCCGACGGGAATCCAACACACACACATGGGCTAAATCCATTAACAACACCCCCAGGGGATCACATCTGGTGAGTATGAGCTTGAGCTGGATATCATCACTCTTCTCTTTCTTGGTGATTCCTTTCTACTTCTCTCTCTCTCTCTCTCTCTCTCTCTCTCTCTCTCTCTCTCTCTCTCTCTCTCTCTCTCTCTCTCTCTCAGGGTAATAGTGATTTTTTTTTTTCGCCCTTGCAGCATAAGCCTCAGGCTTCCTTGCACCATATGGCTAATAATAATAATATTCTGAATGCCCTACTTCAGACCGATGAGAGTCCCATTAATGATGAACAAAAGCAAATAAACAAGACAACCAGGCCTTCTCCAACAATAAAATAGAACCTCCTTTCACCGCTGTGGAAATGAATAATGCGTTTGACAGAACAAAAATAATTGCCCTGGTTACGATAATATTGAGGCTGAGCTCATCAAGAAAGCAGCTATACATCTTCCGAACCACCTGTTAACACTGTTCAACAAATGCCTTGCGAAAGGAATTTTTCCTGATTCTTGGAAAAGTGCTTCGACTCATACTAAAAGGTCTAGACAAAGATCCGACACTGCCCCACTGCTCTTCTCCTGGTCTTGGGCAAGGTAATGGAGCGGCTGCTTCAATCAAGATTATCTACCTGCTACCGGACAGCCAACTTAGACTCTCACAAGCAGTATGGCTTTAAGCCAGAATGCTCCACTGAAGACGCCAAGAACAATCTCGTCAACACAGCAAACTCAGCCACAGAAAAATATCTACTGGCTATTTCCATTGACTTTGCTCGTGCTTTCGATTCCATTTGGTGGCCCACGATTTTTCAGGAGATTACAATCACTCAACCTATACCGCCGTCTCCAGAACTACCACTTCAATCGCTCAGTAACTGTTCAAACAAATTATCAGAAAACTTTCCGACCAGTTGATAGATGTTGTCCACAATATTCAGTTCTTGGCCCCTACTTTTGGAACTTAATACTAGGTGAATTTCTTCTTGTGGACTCATGGTCTTTTCAGATGACCTAATCCTCCTTATCAAAGCTGATTCTAGAATCCAGCTTGAGCAAATTGCCTCACTTGCCTTAACGATCCTCCAAAATTGGGCAAACAACCATAAGTTAGTCATCTCTGGAGAAAAAACGGAGACTATCCTACTGAAAGGATCCTTGGACATAAGAAGACCGTCCAAAAATTAAAATCTCTGGGCAGACAGTGCAACTCAGAACAGAACTCAAATATCTAGGAGTATCCTTTGACTCCCAGTTAACATTCTTACCTCATCTTAATTACATCTCCAACAAAATACGTCGTTGTACCGCCATGATCATAAGAATTAGCAGGGCAGACTGGGGTTTGAAGAGGAGGACTCTCATGCTACTTTACAAAACCATCCCCTTACCAGCTGTGTGGTAAGAAGATGGTTCCATATGCCCGCACCATATGCTATGGTGCAGACATATGGTTCCCTCGTGCCATCATTGCATGTGATAAAGCAAAGCTACATACAATTCAATGCAATATCCTACTTACTGTGATCAGAGCTTGGCGGACAGTCAGTTATCCTGCACTGCAGGTCTTACCAGGTATTCTACCCCTGAACCTGGAGGTTATTCGTCGCTGCCTTGCATACCGCATAAAGAGTGGAATTCCCACCACGATTCTGGATATAACACTCGATCGAGCTAATGATCCAAAAAATTAAATGAAACAGGTTTCCTCTAAGCTCTTCCAGCATTGGCAACGATCTTGGGAGCAAACAGCCAAAGTTGAAACAACTAAAAGATTTCTTTCACAAGTTATGGTTACTGCACCAAAACCTCCTTCGTTGTACTCACGAGGCCTTCATATCTCGTTCTTCCTCACTGGTCATGGATCGTTCCTGACCAAGCTGCATGCCCTGGGTTTTGCCAATTCTCCTCTCTGCCCCCTTGCGGTGACAACAAAGACTGGATTCACCTCATGTATAATTGCCCTCTTTATGATTTACCTAGAAGTCTCCTAATTACCAGAACTGGAAATATACCCCATGGGCAGGAACATCTCTACATAATTGACGAAGCCAACTACAAAGCCTTCACTACTTTTGCCCAGACTGTATTTGAAATGCATCAAATCCACCTACAGCAAACTGTTCAGCTTACCCCCATCTTATAATGGACCCAAAACTCAATTCACAGAACATATCCTGAATACAATAAAAAAAAAGGATATTGATCTTTATCCTGACATCAGGAATCTCTCGATGTTTACAAAGAAAATTCTCTTACAAACCCACCAACTCAAAAGGACTTTTCTACAATAGATACAAGAACTCCAAGCAATCCTTAAGCTTCATCAATCACTGTCCCTCCTCATCCCCTAACTTGAGAAGATGATCCAAATCCACTTCCCAGTGTGGGACACTGCTCATTGCCTACAAGTTACCCTTGACCGAAGAATAATTAATTCTTGACGCTGGGCCCTTGCGCAGTGTGCGATCCACTCACTTGCCGGCACCTCTTCTCTTTGAGGTGTAGGACAATATCTGATTTTCCTACTTGAGTAGGAACTCACATAAATACTCCTCAGGGAGTGGGACTGGCATTTGACTTGTCAAATTTAGGATCATGCCATTAGGCAACCTGACTTTGTGGGTCACTTGACCTCACAATCTTTTCTCCTTTTCCTGAAGTTTGGTGGGATCCCCAAGGGGGGGGGGAATCTCCCCCTTGGGGATCCCACCAAACTTCAGGAAAAGGAGAAGAAAGTAAGCAGAAGAAAGGGCAAAGTCGGGTGGTATCCCACCCTACCTTGCCCTCTTTCTTCTGCTTACCTTGGGGGTAGGATCCCCCAAGGGGATCTACCCAAACTTAGGGTACTTAAGGTACACAGCCACCCAAACTTAGGGTACCAGCATAGACAAAAAATTGATAAAATAAATAATAAATAAATAAAAAATATTTATAAAAAATATAAAAAATAAATAAATAAGTTAATTTAAAAAAAGAAGAAAAAGAGTAAAATAAAATAAACTAAGGTAAAAATTTATAGATAAGAGTAAAAAAAAAAATTTAATAAAAATAAAATAAAACAGTATTAGGAAAAAAAGAAGTAAAAAAAATTAAAAAATATATATAGATACAAAGTAAATAAAAAAGGAAATTACTAATAAAATGAAGGTGAAGGTATCGATCTTATTTTTTTTTATATATAAAATTATATAAAAAAAAAAAAGCCCAGTTGCCCAGACTTCTATTTTCTTTAGCCGGTATGGCTAAAGAAAATAAAAGAAAAAAAAATACACAAAAATAAATAAATAAATAAAATATATTAAAAAAATTAAAAAAAAAAATATATATATATATATAAGAAAAAAAACTAGATAAAAAAAAAAAATCAGTTGTCTAAGATTGGACAATGGAAAATCCTGCACCCACTGGAGGCAGTGCAATACCAGTCTGTGCCAGAAATCCTCGGGTTGCCCAGTCCTGAGGAGATAAAAGTAAAAAAAAAAACAAAAAAAAAACTGGATCTATGTGATCTAGAAGCTATTCAGGATGACAATATTTTATCTTTGCAAGACACTGCTCACTGTTGATGCTGACATTATTGAAGGTGCTGGAGGCACCGTCAGAGGTGAAGCTTGAAGCGGGATTGGCCAACAGAAGTTTTCTAGCGCATGAATCAGAAGAAAATTGTAGGATTCCAAGGTGTGAGGCAGACTACTACATGTTTTTCTTGACCAGGTGAGAAGGTGTTTTTTGTCTAGGAAGGTGAATTTTTCTAGGTATATGGGCTTGTAGGGATTTCCGTAGGTCAGCATAAAGAGGTCAGTAATAGAGCAGGTGGAAAGTCTTCCAGTTGGAGACAAAGGCAAGAATCGGTATTGCTTATTCTGAACTGAAAGAGTTTGGAGTTGAAAGAGCCGTGTCCAGTTAAGATAAATGATGTGTAGAGGTTTGGAGAGAACCATATGGAATTTTTATTGTTGGCTGTAAAGGAGACGTCTGGTATAAATTTATATGTAGGTCTGCTTTTAGGGATTGTATTCCAAAAATCTTGTCAAATTTTTGTTAAAGCAGCCCAAATCTGGGTTTTTTCAGCTTTGGTGTCTGCCAGGACATCATTCTGTATTCCATATAATTCAGGCTGATGTTTTGAAAGTAGCAGAAGGCACGATGTAAAAGTGCAAGTAGAGAGGTAATACTGCAGCTATGACCTGCAGGGCATCAGTTGAGACAGTCCTGCAGGCACGGAGCATTGTAAGAATCGCGGATCTTTGGAAGGAGAGTAGTTTTGATTTTAGTTTGACGTTCCTAATTCTGTCATACCAAACTGGAGCAGCATAGGTTGCAATAGGTATGAATACTGTACTGCTTTGTAATATAAGAGAAGAACTCTGCGTCCAAGCCCCCACATCAGATCTTGTGATCCGAATAATACCCGTAGTAAATTTCTTGATTTTATCTATTAGGCAGATTATGTGGAGAGTAAAATTGAGTCTATCATCAATGATCACGCCAAGATGTTTTACGTGCTTGACATATGGTATTTGCTTGTTAGCTATTTTTAAGATAGGAGGACGATGGATATTTAGTTGACCTTTAAAGATCATGAGCCGAGTTTTAGATGGAAATATTTTAAGTGTGTTGACAGTTGCCCATTTAATGAGATCCTTTAAGACCGGAGAAACTCTTTCTTGAATTTGTTGCCTGAGAAGACGATGACAAGGTCCTCAGCATATGCGAATGGTGTAGCAAAATCAAAATGTCTGGTTAGCCATGTATTTAGTGTAATGTTCCAGAAAAGCGGCCCCAGAACAGAGCCCTGAGGACATCCTCTATTGACAGCTCGTATTATGCTGCAGGTTTTTGAAGTAACCTGTATAGACCTGTGATCAAAATAGCCTTGGATAGCTTGGTACAACTGAGGGGAGCATGAGATGTTACGAAGGATTGCGAGGGATTCTCCCACCAGAGGGTGTCAAAAGCACCTTCCAGGTCTATGAAGAGGTCCATTTCATATGGAATTCTGGATGTAATTTTTTAACGCAAGAAGTGCATCTTCACAAGACTTCCCCTTAATGAATCCATACTGGTGAGGGGAAAAGATGTCTTGAGCTTGGAAAAGATCATATATTCTTGGGACTAGTAGTCGTTCGTAGAGTTCCCCCAAATTCGGTAGGAGAGAAATGGGACGGAAGGCTTTGGGGCTTGTTGGGTTTGTCTAGTGCATTCTTCCAGAGACGGTGGAAAGTATCACAGACAAGATGCTTGTCGGAGATTTAACAGGATGTTAGGATAAGTTTCTCCGAACTTCTTAACGACAGTATTCTCCAGCAAGTCAGGTCCAGGACACTGATTTTATTAAAAGCTGTTTGAATGCTGAGTGAAGGAGTATTGAAGATTGATGGTTCTTGTTATGGATTGAGTGGGAGAGTCTGTTGACTGATCATCCTGAGGGAAAAGTTTATCCGGAATCATTGTGACAGTATCATGCTAAGTCGTGGTTTCAGAGTCATTAGTCACTATGGAGTTGTAAATATCATTGGTTGGCACTTTATCTCTGCTAAGTTCATAGAGTTGGCCTCAGGGGTTCGAGTTGCGCACAGTGGAGACGAAAGACTTCCATGTAGCGATTTTTTGCTTTGAGATTTCGAGATTATACTGATGTTTTATGGATCTGTATTCATTTCTGTGTCTTTGTACTTCATTGGGAAGCCAAGAGCGTCGTCTTTGATACAATTTCCTTATCCTGTGAACACGTCTTCTTAAAACCGTTAGCTGGGGATTCCACAAGGGAACAGATGATTTCTTTGGAGCTATTCTCTTAGTGGAGTATTCAGTTGCTCGTAGTAAGGCAGTTTTGATATAGAAGGCTTGTTCTTCGGCATTAAGCTGATTACATTAATTTAAAATTTCATCATGGAAGTCATGTTTAACTGATTCTGAGAACAGTGGCCATTTTATATGCTTTAAGGCAAATCTTCTCAAGTCTTGAGGAGGTAACCTCCGATTTTGTAGATTTGTGGTTAGTTTAAAAGAAACTGCATGGTGGTCACTACATGTTAGATCCTCAATCACAGCCCAGTTTGATATTTTGTTAGTGATGTTTGCAGTTGTGAGTCAGGTTGATGTTAGACTCACCATTTATTGCGAAGAAGGTACTGGGCTGGTTGGATTTATTTAGGATGTGCAGGTCATGTGCCAGTATGAAGTTCTCCAGTTGTTGTCCTGTGTGCTCAGTGGAGGTACTAAACCATAATGGAGACTTGGCATTGCATTGGAGTCTGTAGCTATAATGATTGGCGATGGGCATAGTTTTTCAACGACAGAATCTAGATAATTCAGGCAGATTTGGATATCTTCAGATGAAGGACAGTAGAGTGATACCAAATAGAAAGTATGAGAAAGTGACGAGATTTGTACACATGTAACATTTAGTCTACACAGGGAAGAAATAGCTATTATATCAAGTGATATATTAAATGCCACTATTGCAGATTTTGAATGTTCTGTGTCAGCATGTATGATCAAGTTGTGTCCATGGAGACTTCTGGAAAAATAGGGTTCTTGTAAGCAGAGCAAATCTTAGGAATTCTCAGTGATGGCAACTCGGACTTCATCTGTGTTTGCATAATGTTTCCTGGAACGATGAGCATTCAGTTGCAATATGTAATATCCTGATGGTTAGGGAAAGTTGCATTAAGGCCAGAGGTCAGGAAGTGTCCAGTGTCCTTTACAGAGTGATCGTAATCCTTATGACGCCTCTTGCAGTTGATGCATTTTGGTGTTTGCTGTTTTTGAGGACAGTCTGCGTATACCTGTTCTCACATGGCGCAATGACCACACGACACTACATTTTGATTACAATTGTGGGATGAATGCCAAAAACCAGACATCTAAAGCATTTGTTCATTATTGTAAACGGACAGTACTTATGGGCTTGAAACCCAAGATAAAGTCTGTCCTGTTCAAAAACATTTTAGAAAATTTGCAGGGAAGCCAACGATCCAATTCAACAACCTCTGCCAGGGGCAAAGGTTGATGACGTTGTAGAGCGGATATCATCTTTTAAGGGCACAAAAGGAGATATAGTTGTACACGTTGGCACTAATGATATTAAGAGTAGGAGACCGACGGAATTATTTAACAAGTACAGGTCACTGTTGAAAAAAAGCCGTGAATTAGGGTTGAATTTGAAAGTGTCTGCAATTCTGCCCAGACACGATAGGAGGGAGTATATGATGAGAGGCTGTCGATCAATTCGGACCTGGAGAGATTGTGCAAGGCTCAAGGGGTAGAATTTTTTTCAGCCTGGTCTGTACTTGTTAACAGGAGAGACTGCTTCTACAGGGATGGGATACACTTAAAATAGAAAGGGTGCAAGAATGTTTGCTGATGGTATCCAGGCAGTGTTAGGTGGGTCGGAAAACTGCTAGTTGGGGGGATACAAGGACTAATAGATTAACAGTAGCCACTGGCAGAGGCGAAAGTGATTCTTGCACTGCTTCTATTGGAATGAGCCTCAGCCTGGAAAATAAGATGCAGGATATTTCAGAGACTGCTGGGAAACATTGGGGTACAAATAAACACATAGGTTGTGTTAGGGTAGCTAAGAAAAAGAACAGGTGCATGTATACTTGCGTGTACACAAATGCTAGGACTTTAGAAATTAAATTTGATGAATTTGAGGTATTGCTCAAACAATCAAAGGCAGATATTGTGGGGCTTTCAGAGACGTGGTGTCACACAGAAATAAGGAATGCAGAACTGGAATTTGGGGAGTATAATGTCTACAGAAAGGATAGACAGGGTAGGAAGGGAGGAGGGGATATGCTATTAGTTAAGAAATACATAAAATCCAAGGAATTGAAGCCAGTCGACATTGCTGGACAGTGCAGTGTCGAGTCAGTTTGGTGTGACATAAGCATTGGGAGATCAAAATTGAGAGTAGGAGTGTGCTATAGGTGTTATGAGTATAATAAGAGACTGTACGGGGAAATAGAGTGGGCCAGGAAATCAGAGAGTCTTATAATGGGGGATTTTAATTTCCCAGATATTGACTGGAATTTGGGGACTGGTTGTTTGTTTGGTTTTTAGGAGCATTAGCAACTAAGGCCATATCGCTCCGGGATATGCGGTGGTCATTCCCTGACCTTCCCGCATCCTCCGTATTTGGTGGTGACGGGCTCGAACCCCGGTCTAATCAAGAAGCGTGTGCTACGCACTGCTGCTCCTTCCCACCTGGCCACGGAGACGCCTTGGGGACTGGTCACTCACACACTAGCAAGGCTTTTGTGGATTTATGAGATGATTGTTTTCTACATTAGCATATTCGGGAGGCAACTAGAGGGAGTAATACTCTTGATTTGATTATCAGTAGTGATTGTTCATGCATTAAGAATCTGCAGATAAATGAACCACTAGGTGGCAGTGATCACAGTGTGCTGAAGTGGGATTTACTCAAAGAGGTAACTAGCATTAGGGGTAAAGGGAAGGGTTATTGCTTTCGTAAAGGCGACTACGATGGACTGAGACACTATTTAAATTCTATACAGTGGGACCAACTGATGATGTTACCAACAGCAAATTCAAAATGGGAAGCATTCAAAGAACTTATCTTGGAAGCTACTAGGCTTTACTTACCAACTAAGAAATATTGTTCAAGGTTTAGGCGTAAGTGGATGTCAGATGAACTAATGAGACATATGGCAGAGAAGAAAAATGCATGGGATACATACAAATTAACACGTAACACAGAAGCCTATGATAGATACAAGTTGATCTGTAACAAAGTTACAAAGGAGGTTAGGCAGGCAAAGGCAGATTACGAGAAATCTTTGGCAAGGGATGCAAAAAAAAACACCAAAGAGTTCTTTACTTATGTAAACTCTAGCAGGAAGGGGATGAATCAGATTGGTCCACTTGATATCGTTGGGTCAACTGTTGATGACCCTGCTCAGGTAGCTAACAAACTGAATGAATATTTTGCATCGACATTCACACATGAGGAGTTATTCAGCGAGGGGAATGCCAGAGGTGTATTCAACTCTGGCAGTAAGCTAGAGAATCTTGTAATAACAGATTAAAGTGGAGGAGAAATTGTTGAAGATAAATACAAGGAACCTAGGGTGGATGGGATCTATCCAGTTATATTAAAGGAGGCAGCAAAGGAAGTAAGCTAACCCTTAGCCATAATTATGAGAGCTTCCTTGAACTCAGGGGAAGTACCCATGGACTGGAAATGTGCAAATATGACCGCAATTCACAAAGGAGGATGAAAGGGCGACACAAGTAATTATAGACCTGTTCGTTTAACTTCTGTTCCTGTAAAATTAATGGAGGCACTGGTTAAAGAAGCACTGCAGGATCATCTAGACAAGACTTCAGTTATAGCTCAGACACAGCATGGTTTTTTTTAAGGGGAAGTCTTGCCTGACCAATTTGATTGGATACTATGATGCAGTCACAAAAGAACTGGATGCAGGGAATAACTTTTATATATACTTGGATCTTAGAAAGGCTTTTGATACTGTTGCACATGGAAGACTGCTGCACAAATTGGAGCAGTGTCGCAATTGGAGGCAAATTGCTGCTATGGATAAAGGGGTGGTTGAGGGGGAGAAGACAGAGAGTGGTAATCAATGGACACTGCTAATCGTGGACTAATGTTATTAGTGGAGTCCCTCAGGATTCAGTATTGGGTCCATTATTGTTGTCTGTATTTATAAATGATATTGATGATGGTATATCAAGCTTAATGTCCAAGTTTGCAGACGATACGAAGGTTGGCAGCGTTGTCAAGGACACTACTGACACTATGCTGCTGCAACAGGATCTGGAAAGGTTGAGCAGATGGGCTGAGATCTGGAAAATGAAGTTTAACATTGACAAATGTAAAGTACTACATACGGGAAACAGCAACCCCAGAGCAACGTATCAACTCTGTGGTACTACAGTGACAGTTGTAGAGAATGAAAGGGACCTGGGGGTGGTTGGCAGGCAGATATGAAGTTTTCTGAGCAGTGCAGACGGGCTGCAAGAGTAGCTCATGGTGTATTGTCGATGATATATAGGAATTTTTCTAGCAGGGATAAGGAGGTGATTATTCCCCTGTATAAGGCAATGGTCAGACCGCACCTAGAGTACTGTATACAGGTCTGGAGGCCTCATTTCAAGAAGGATGTAGAGATGCTGGAACGAGTACAGAGAAGGGCAAGAAGATTAGTGAATGGAACAAAGGGGTGCTCTTACGAAGAAAGGCTTAAGTTCTGCAAATTACAATGTCTGGAGACTAGACACCGGCGAGGTGATCTGATAGAGGTGTATAAAGCCTTGAATGGTTTGAGCATGCTCAATGCTGATGGGATTCTTCCTCTTGCTCAGAATAATCTCCTGAGAGGGCATAAATTCAAATTGAGAAAAGACAGATTTAGGATAGACGTGAGGAAATTTGCCTTTAGCCAACGGGTGGTTGGTTGGTGGAATAGACTTCCATCCCTTGTCGTGGAAGTTCATAAGAACATAAATTCAAGTTACGGGGGGAAATATTTAGATTGGACTGCAGGAAGTTTTATTTTAGCCAGCGAGTTATAAATTACTGGAATAAGTTGCCTTCATGGGTGGTGGAGGCCGACAGTTTGGGGAAATTCAAAGGTCATCTGGATAGTACTTTTGGGTAAGGGAAGCGCATAGGATGATAGGATTAATTTCCTTTTTATTTGATTTTATTATTTTTATTTATTTATTAATTATTATTATTTATTTAATTTTTGTTTTTATCATTGTTTTGTTCCGATTTTTTTTTTTTTTTTTTTTTTTTTTGGCTGGTGCAGCATAAGCCATAGGCTTTCTTGCACCATACGGCCGTTACTAATACTAATACTAAGTTGATAGCCTAAATAAGTTTAAGGCTCAGCTGGACAGGTATTTCGAACGAACAGAGTGTTGAAGTGGATGTGGTTATTTTTTATTTATTTATTATTATTTTTTTTGGCTGATGCTGCATAAGCTTGCTTTCTTGCATCAAATGCCTGTACTAATGCTAATTCGTTGAGTTGGCTTTAGATCTTATATTCAACCTGGGATTGGTGGATTCTTTGACTTCATCAAATTCGAAACCAAAATTCTGTAGGCTCTTATGGTATATATGTCAGATATGATATAATCTTTAGATAATTCTTTGGAAAAATCATAGACATGTATCGTGGTTCTCATCATCTTCATCTTGGCTATAGAGAGATCTTGTTTGATAATTTTGTCTCAGAAGATGCAATCTTTTCTAGATCATCAGAGCTAGTGGTTTCCGAAATGCCTTTATTCTTAATTGTGCGTAAAGATCTTATTTTAATATTTCTGTACTCTTCTTTCAGCGTTTTTGATTTCTTTACTTGATTCCTTTTTGCAAATGTTTGTGGCATGTCTGATCAATACATTTTATTTTGGAGTTGTCTGGGAAGTTTGATGCTGTTCATTTGATCTTGATTGTCTTAGAATATAGTTGTCTTCTGAAAGTTGTGGTGATGCAACAGAGTTAGAATAACTTTTGCACTTCATAGTGTTCATTCCCTGTTGCAATGTGGTGGCATATGTCTTCTTAGAGGAGTCCAATAGAATTTTAAAATGGCATTCTTGGTAGAGAACTTGTTTTCTGAGTTCTGCTCTTACTTTTAATTTCTCATTTTCTATGATGAGAGTTGTTGTTATGGGTTCCATTTCAGTCAATTTATCCATAATAAAGCTTATGGTAGACATTATGTTATTTGCTTCATATACAGGTTGATTCACTACCAGTGCGACAAACTTGTAGGAGGTGTAGGGGGCACAAAGACGAATCGGTATCACATAGCAATGCAGGGTCCGAAATGCCTTCGTCATGCGGTAGAGGACGTTGAACGGGAGGTCGCGTGAACAGCGATCCCGCTGGAAGTCAGCATTTACGAACCGGTGCCCGAGACAGTAGGATGGACGAGTATTCAAACGTTGAACTGACCGACATGCACCTTGCGTATGGAGCTGCGGACTGTAACAGGCGCGCCGCTCTGCACTTGTACCAGGAACGTTTCCCACACGGGCGTGCTCCTCATCATACGATTTTCGCACATGTGCACAGGTTACGTGAGACTGGTTGTTTCACGAGAGGAACCATGAATCGAGAGCGAACGACGAGGACGCCAGACAATGAGGAGAATGTCCTAC
Source organism: Mastigoproctus giganteus (assembly GCF_048544385.1). Classification (NCBI taxonomy): domain Eukaryota; kingdom Metazoa; phylum Arthropoda; class Arachnida; order Uropygi; family Thelyphonidae; genus Mastigoproctus; species Mastigoproctus giganteus. The sequence goes on along the minus strand of NC_143584.1, from coordinate 59,832,939 downwards.
GTCTTGCAGAAGGCAATCCGAGTACGAGTACTCGAGTGATAGGCCAACGATTGGGTATTTCCCAATCCACTGTATGGAGGCTACTGTAAACAAACCAAATGAGTTCATACCATCTGCAACGCGTCCAATCATTTTAGCCTGCGGATTATCCACTCCGGAGGACTTTTGCTACTTGGTTTCTTCAACAGAAACGGTTCGAAATGTTGACTTCCAGCGGGATCGCTGTTCACTCGACCTCCCGTTCAACGTCCTCTACCGCATGACGAAGGCATTTCGGACCATGCAATGCTATGCGATTCTGATTCGTCTTTGTGCCCCCTACACCTCCTGCAAGTTTGTCGCACTGGTAGTGAATCACCCTGTATATACACAGGGTGTCTCAAAAATATTGGTACAAACGTTTAGGGGAGGTAGGTAACATCTAAAGGAATGTGAATCGCATAGGAACCCATAACTGGAAATGTCAGGAAAGTAGTAGCAGAGGCACAACAAGAAGCAGAAATGACAGAAGACAGTAATTAGTGGCAAACATTTATTTGACATAATATTAACAATGGAGTACGAGGCGGATGCATTTCATGATGTTACAACAGATGCTCGAATGTTCCACAATGAGACGCGATGCATGCGTGACACCGATGCAGCATGGATTGGCGGACACGATCGAACACACCTTGAGTTTCATTGACAGTAACAACAGCGCAGACGAATCTCACACCGAGATCCATTTTCGTCTCCACAGGCGATTCATAAACGATAGATTTGGGGGGCTCCCCACAGAAAGAAATCAAGGCTCGATATATCAAGTGAGCGAGGGGGCCAGGCAACGGGTCGACCACGGCCAATCCATCGACGCCCAAAACGCCTGTTCAAATGGTCACGAACACGCCTTCCATAATGGGCAGGCGCCCTGTCATGTTGAAACCAAATGTTGCGTATCACATTTGGTGGAACATCGTCAAGTAACTCTGGTACAACTTGTTCAAGAAAGATCTGATATTTAGCGGAGTTCATGCGGGATGGTAGGCAGGTATGGGCAGACTAAGCAGTCACCGACCATACCTGCCCACACATTTATTGTGAAGTGATGTTGTGCCGCACGGGGGCGCACACCACGTGGGCCCTCTGCTAATTCATACACTAGGTGCATGTCTGCCAGCTCACAGATCGTATATCGATGCATGCTCTTCGTGTAGCGACTACTGCTTGAATGAGTAAACCAGAAATTTTCCCTCTTGTGAACTGATGAACAGCGCCGTGTACCGACTTACGGTGACGTTTCCGGTTATGGGTTCCTATGCGATTCACATTCCTTTAGATGTTACCTACTCTCCTAATCATTTGTACCAATATTTTTGAGACACTCTGTATTTGTATTTCGTTATCGAATATTATCTCCGAGTTACGTTATATGACTTTCTTATCCCCTGTCAACTTATATGTATTAATTTATGATGTTTCGTTTGTAATAACTAGGTCGCTATATTTATTTAGTTAAAAAAGTACAATTCAGATGACAGTGAAATTTAATAAGATTAATAAATTTTACTGATTAATTGATACCACTATACTCGCTATCTAGTTTTGCGTTTAACCTTACGATAGCACACGTATTGTATGTTTGTTTGTTTGTTATTTGGTTTTTAGGAGCATTAGCAACTAAGGCCATATTGCTCCGGGATATGCGGTGGTCATTCCCTGACCTTTCCGCATCCTCAGTATTTGGTGGTGACGGGCTCGAACCCCGGTCTAATCAAGAAGCGTGTTCTACGCACTGCTGCTCCTTCCCACCTGGCTACGGAGGCGCCCACGTATTGTATGATACTGGCGGCAAGTTACGAATGGTTAATCTATGGACACGAGGTATTATTTAGTTTCCAAATGGCGCTATCTAAATTCAAAATAAACCACGGAGCTGACTAGGTCTATAAGCTACTTATAGAAAATAATTTCTAACAATTAAGTCAATAAAGCGGCTAAGTATAATTAAAAACTTTTCGTTTGCGGGAGCTGCAAAACCTGTCTACACGTTGATTTGATACCCTTACCGATACTAAGTAATAACCTACAAAATCTCTATCTAAATTTAATTTAAACAAGTATTGCTACTAGGAATATAAAGCAACTCTAAAAAATAAATTAGTATGCAATTAAATCAATGTAGAACGTATTGAGCATCAAAGTCTGGTTTATATTAAGAAAATACTAAACTATTTACAAACATTTAATAAAATGCTAAACTATTTAGAGACTATACATATATTTAACACAGTACTAAACAGCGAAAAAAGCCCATTAAAGTTCCACGCGTCATCGACTAGATTCGAACGCGGACCGTTTTACCTGGTGTGGCGAGGATGGTGCCATTAGCACTGTGCTAGTCGCGCAGACATCACCGAACGATCTCGGGTGTGGTCACATGTTAGATAGTGAAGCACGTGCGCGAGGTTGGTGAACGTTATGGTGCCTCGAATAAGCAGTGTTGCCAACTCTTAATAATACTTCACGCTAGCCGCATGTTCAAAATCCGCTATTTTTAACACTTAACCCGCAAACTTTTCAAATTTTCATTTGGATTAAATCCTATTAATGGGCACTATAAAAAATTTTAAGACTCTACATTATGTCCAGACAAAAACCTCCAAATTGCATATCAAATGCAGTTTATTCTGAGGAAGAAGTCAAAAATAACAACTACCGTTTAACGGAGTTGGTCATTTATGCAGTGGCATTATTGATCACTTGATTTCAAGATTGGCAAAAAATCACATTTTGCAAAGTACAGCTTTTGGTGAAGTCTGCAACCTTGAAATGTGGCTAACAAAAAGTAAATGTAAAACTGATATGTTTAGATGGGGTTGTAAGAAACCTTGCCGTAAAACAAAGAGTATCAGACATAAATCATTTTTTGATGATAGTACATTAGCGTCATCTCAAAATTTATTACTTCTATGCTTCTGGTCCTAAGATTGGTCTCAAGATCGCATTGCTCTTGATTTAAATATCAATAAAAAAAAACAAAAAAAAAAAACTGTTATTGGAAAATGCAAAGATCTGAGGGAGATCTGCATGATATCAATAATTGATTAAGATAGTTAACTAGGGGGATTTCAGAAAATGGAATACCTATCGAAGTTGAAATTGACGAATCAGCATTTTTCAAAAGAAAATATATAATAACCCCATGAACTCACGGGCTTGGGGTACCCAGGGTCCTGAGCTGGATATCATCATCGTTCTTCTCTTTCTTGGTGATTCCCCTCTACTTCTCTCACTCTCTCTCAATAATCCAGATTTTTTTTTTTTTTTTTTTTTTCGGCTGGTGCAGCATAAGCCTCAGGCTTCCTTGCACCGTATAGCTAATAATAAAATAATAGAGGACTAATAGGAACACAATGGGTTTTTGGTGCATTCGAAAGAATTATTCAAACGACGTTTTTTTAGTTCTGGTAGAAAATAGAGATAAAACAATTCTATAATAAGAAAGAGAATATTGTCAGGTACAAGAATCATCAGTGATGGATGGCCTGCATATAAAGATCTCTACCGATACATTAATTATACCCATGATGAGGTTATTCATCGCTATAATTTTGTTTCTCCAGATGATTCAATTACGACGAAGAAAATAATCCAATGGCATTCCTTCGCGGTTTCAAAAAAAGGTGGGGCTAATTCATTAGAATTTCTCCCACATTTTTCGATTTGATTCAGCAATTTAAAGCTATGAACCAACGTCATATCGTTTGACCGCGAGTGTAACTACGTATTGAAATAGGTGTGGTTCTCTTCAGGGGATCCCTGAATAATATAAAACCGATTCTTCTCTTTATAAAAAAAAAACTGTTAAATAAGATATCCCTACTATGTTTAAGATGTATATCAATAAAACATTTCAATTAGGAAATATTTATATTGTTAAATAAATATTTCTTAATTTAAATGTTACATTGCCAAAATATATAAAATGCCAAACATATTTTAAATTTTTACATTTAAACTCATTCCGCTAAAAAAAAAACCGCTATTACATACAGATAGGCCTCGCATAACGTGATATTCAGTTAACGCTATTTGAAAAATGATACCACTTTACACGATGCAAATTTCCAGTTAACGCGATCTTTTTTTTTTTTTTTTATGCGATAGTTGAAAAAGATTTGAAAAGATTAGCGTTAAGCTTACCGCGAGTCGTACGGTCAATAAACAAACGTTTGCCTGCTGCCCGCCTCGGTGTGTTCCATCAACCATCGGAAGAAGACGTGTTTGTTTCCTGCTAATAAAGTCAATTGAGACTTGCATTTAAAAATTCAAAATTTTAAATGAGCCAGATGAAAATGTTACCGCGAAGGAGATAACGGTAAAAGAATTAGATGAAATCTTTCGTATCGCATAGAACCTCAAACAAAAGGGTTGATGTTCTCTGCAATATTTATTTCGCCAGGGCCCAGAGAAGATTGTTGTCGGCTATCGGAAATTGATTGATGAAAAGAGAAAGTCAACACTGTTCAAATTCCGCAACAGTAATTTCTTCATTGCGTACTTTATGTCAGAGGTTCCCAAAGTTTTATGTTCACGGCGCCTTTAATGTCTCAGTAATTTTTCCAAAGCGCACCCAGACCAAAGTACCCCGGGGGCTCACATCTAGTGAGTATGGGCTTGGCAAACCCAGGGTCCTGAGCTGGATATCATCATTCTTCTCTTTCTTGGTGATTCCTTTCTACTTCTCTCTCTCTCTCTCTCTCTCAGGGGGTAACTTGGGAATTTTTTTTTTTTTTTTTTTTGGCTGGTGCAGCATAAGCCTCAGGCTTCCTTTTACCATATGGCCATTAATAATAATAATAAAAGAAATACCTAACAGTTTCGTTTAGTAGTTAGGTCCATTTGACTTAATAAGAAATGCTAAAACTGTGAACTACCTCGAGCTAGTAGTTTGCGCGGTGTCCGACAGATGTCGAGTATCGCTGTTTCCCTCGAAATTTTAAAATATTCCGCGGCGCACAGTTTAACAACCGCTGTTTTATGCAATAAACATTTAATTCCATAATTATTTTCATTATCTTTTACATTATATACAGTTAAAAAGTTATTTAAAAGGTATTTTTAAAATTCTTTATGGACATTCCAGAAGGTCAAGGACCAATTATAATTTTTCCTATTGGTTATGATATTCGATTAACGTGTTTCCGTTTTGTGCGATGCGCTCGCGGGACGAATTAATCGAGGCCCGCCTGTATTTTAATCCGCCAAACCTGAAGCAATTCCGCTAAATCTAGCGGGAAAACCGCTAAATTGGTAACACTGCGAATAAGTGATGTATTTGCTCCGCTCTCTCCTCCCATTGGCTCAAATAAATATCACTAGGAGGAAAAATTTTTTAATGTATAGAGAGATATATAACAAAATTATGCAACTAACGAACCTAATTGATTCGAACTTTAGATCTACCTATTTACCCCACTTAAAATTTTTAATTTCCCTGCCACACGCTATACAGTAGCCTTTCGAAATAAAGGCATCTTTGGGGATTTAAGGTGCCGTTATCTAGAAAGTTTTATTTTTAATGTATTTAATGATGAGGCCAAACAAGAAATAGAGAGATTAAGAATGCAATTTTATTAACTACATATAAAAAACAAACACGATGACGATCCGATGCAATACACTTCTGCTTACACCCCCCCGTTATATTTTCTTTATTATATCAAATTTAGTCTCCGCTTGTAACACGGTGGTATCGTCGTTGATCTCCCCACACCGGATGGAAAAGGCCAGGATTCGAATCCCATCGATGACTTTTTAGTCTTTTTTCACTCCTTGGCTGAGTTAGTGGGCTCAGGCATAGATAGCAAGGTAACTGGGGTTTTTCTTCCGGCAAAACAGGAAAATCGAGCAGAAAACACAATTTACAGACACAATAACATGGGTATATGAATTGACATTCCGAGTGCCCATAATGTAATAAATAAATTTTCTGTTTATACTCCGGGACGACCAAACGGTCAGAGGAGTTGACAAGATAGACAGAATACAAGAAACAGCACCGTATTTATCAGTCACGGGTTTGAACCCCGGTCACTCAAGGCACGTGTACTTTTTCACCCGCACGCCTGACCACTGGGCTACGGCGGCCTTTATAGTTTGGATTATATCAAGTTTGTCACTAAGCTTTAATGTTATTATTTCCTTTTCTGTATGAGGTTCGTATCCGGGTATCATCGTAAGGAGGGGCATGGCGACGAGGTCCAGGTATCATTGTTAAAGGACATGCCGACCAGGCTTTTGAGTTTTTTTTTTAGAAAGCCTCCTACGTTCTTTTTCTTTAATTTAAAATTTTTGGTTAAGGGGGCATATGCCCCCTCCAGATGATGCCTCTGATGAGGTTTATTAACTTTAGAAGCCATAATGGGGGGGGGTAATTTAAAATAAATGTAAACCAACAGTGTAATCCGTGATATACAGAATTCACTGTGAGAGCAGGGGCTCACAGCTGGTGAGTATGGGCTTGGCACACCCAGGGTACTGAGCTGGATATCATCATTCTTCTCTTTCTTGGTGATTCCCTTCCCTTCTTTCTCAGGGTAACTCGGGAATTTTTTTTTTTTTTTTGGCTGGTGCGGCATAAGCCTCAGGCTTCCTTGCACCATATAGCTAATAATAATAATAATAATAAAAGTAAACAAATATAGTAATCACGTGACTTGCTGTTTTCTTTTTTTTTCCGCACTCCAAGACATTTGTATACACCCGATCTCAATGTGCCGTTATTTCGACAGTATACTGTATTATAACAATGGGGACAAGATTCAAACAAAACAACGTTTCTGCGTATAGTTAAGTCAATAACGGCAAAAAAGTCTTAAAAAAACATGATTTCTTGGAGCTGGAAATTCACTGCTTGCATATATATCTCGTCCGTTTAGTTCAGACTCACCGAACGTTTGTTTTAAAATCTGTTCTGAACTCCTTAATTAATTAAATATTTCTGTGGCTGGATGTGAATTTATTCGAAACAGGTGTAGGTAGTAAACTTGGAAAAGACTACCTGGAGGTTAAGGTACATTTACCTTGAACCGTCAGTCTTACCTACACGCCATACCTTTTAAGAGCTGTATTACCTGCATTTATCCCGCCTTTAAACGAGCTGACGAATCACGTAGTGGCATGGTGGTTCTGAGTGCCCCAGTTGGTAAAATATGTGGGAATTCACGTGGGCGATGGATTTGTTCACACTTCTCTTTAACCCAGAAATGAATTGCGTTTTCATTTATTTATTAGGAAGCAGACGTTTCACTCAGTTTATAGTTACTGTAAAAAGAAAACAAATAATTTTGTTTATTTTTAGTCTGCGTGAAAATAGTGATGTTTAGTTAAAAAATTGTTTTTAAAAGACGCTAAAAAATGTCAGGTTTGTAGTAGGTAAGCAGGTTACTGTCTTAATTTTTTCCCATGTTTTTTTGGTATGCTTGGCAAGGTATATGACATTTCTTCCAGTATGCTTTGGAGGAAATCGTTGAACAGAACAACTGGGGCTATTTTAACACAAAACATTTATCAGCACGGTCGCATTTTTCATATCAATTGAAGAACTAAAAGGTTTCTCTAAGATGATTTCGGCGTTTGTCGTCTGTTGGGCCGATATGTAATTTCAGGTGCACCCAGAAAAGTTTTATCTATTTTTCATGTGTACCGAAAACAGTTCAGTCAGGTAAGAAACCAACCGCCAAATGACAACCCCCACCTCCACTAGTCTTACATGTACTTCAATAATATATATATATATATATATATATATATTAATTAAGGTAAGGTAGTTACATCCGTGTATATCATATATGAACAGCTTAGCTTATATGTAGCTGCTCCAAGATTCTGCATTCGGAAGTGGCACAGAGTAGAAAGATACAGAGGGAACACTCTCATAGGCGATGTTAATTCCTTTTACATGTTAAAACGCATAGAAAGTGGAGCCACCATTGTATGAACATAGAAACAAGCTGGAACGTTGCGAAGAGTTCCCGGAGAATTTTTCTAGTTTTGAAATTGCGATGGGCAGTATCAATTCACTGATTAGTAGTATGAGGTATTCACAATTAGTTATTATTCCAGTACAAAAAAAAAAAGACGCTATGAAAGACGGCAGAATAGCGAAATATAAACAGAAGTAAAGATTTTGAGAACTATATAATGGCTATGCTAGACATGTGGTAACATTGAACAAACCCGTTTTCCTCAGTATCATATCGAGGTAAACTTCTATTATTCTTTTACAAATTTTGAAATAAACGTACAACGTATTGAGCATCACAGCTCTGGTTTATATTACAAAATACTAAACTATTTACAAACTACACAAATATTTAACAAAATACTAAACTATTCACAAACTATATACAAATATTTAACAAAATACTAAACTATTTACAAACATATAATAAAATACCAAACAATGAAAAGAGCCCATTAAAGTTCCTCGCGTCATCGACGGGTTTCGAACCGGAACCTTTTACACCCTGTGTGGGGAGAACGGCATCACTGTGCTCCCCACGCAGACATCGTTATCGGGCGTAGTCATGTGGTTGGTGAACGTTATGGTGGCTCGAATAAGTGACGTATTTGCCCCATCCTCTTCTCCCATTGGCTCGAATAAATATCACTAGTAGGAAAACTTTATTTAATGTATAGAGAGATATATAACAAAATTATGCAACTAACGCCAACCTGGAACTACCTCAGATTTATTATTATTATTATTATTATTATTATTATTATTAGCCATATGGTACAAGGAAGCCTGAGGCTTATGCTGCACCTGCCAAAAAAAAAAAAAAAAAAAAAAATTCTCCGAGTTACCCTGAGAGAGAGAGAGAGAGAGAAGTAGAAGGAAATCACCAAGAAAGAGAAGAATGATGATATCCAGCTCAGGACCCTGTTTAATATGCCTTTTTCTTCCCCACATTTTTTTCCCTCTCATACTTTAAATTAATTTCTCCAATGTAATATGGTAATTTACTTATGTTTTCACATATAGGTATAATTTAATAAGTAATATTTTTAAATACTTTGAATGGTTTTTATAATATAATGGCCACACATTGGCAAAAATGTAGCTTAGAAGGAAATTAAGATGACCATCATGTGTGTCAGTTGCAATAAACTAAATACAGAATTTTATATACACCCTACTGGTTTCAGGTATGTGATAATAAAAGGTTTCAGTACAGTGAGACAGCTGCACTGGTTTTGCTGTACTAAAACCTGCTATACCTATCTGAACCTAGTAGTAGTAGTATGTATATAAAATTCTTTATTTATTAACGTTTATTGCAATTGGCATATATGACTGTCATCTTAATCTCCTTATAGGCTGCATTTTAGCCAATGTCTGGCCATTATGCCAGACATTGCACTTTGAATCCCTTTTAACTTCAATTTTAATTTTTATTTAATTATTTTCCTTTATCTCTTTATTATTTTAGTCCTGGCATCCTCTGAAACAAACCCTGCATCATTTAGCTTCTAACCAGAGCCACTAATAATATATATATATATATATATATATATATATATATATATATATATATATATATATATATATTTTACATATCACACAAAAATACAAAGAATCTGTTAAAAAAGTAATTTAGCATTCTTTCATTTAGATCACTATTTATTTGAATTTGCATTACAACAACAAAAAAAAAAAACATTAGTATTAGCAAGGGCACATGATGCAAGAAAGCAAGCTTATATAGTATCAGCAAAAAAAAAAAAAAAAAAAAAACACTCCCATTTCACCCCTCCGTTCATTCCAAATACCGGTCCAGCTCAGCCTTAAATTTATTTAGGCTATCAACTTCCACAACAAAGGATGGAAGTCTGTTCCACCAAACAACTACCCATTGGCTAAAGGCAAACTTCCGCACATCTATCATACATCTGTCTTTCCTCAATTTGAATTTATGCCCTCTCAGGTGATTATTCTGAGCAAGAGGAAGAATCCTATCAGCATTGAGCATGCTCAAACCATTCAAGGCTTTAAATTGATCTTATTAATTTAAAATATCATGCTCCAGACTAGAGCAGAAAAGCAACGGCATAAAGTGGCAGGAGTGCTGTGACTCGGAAGAACTGAGGAGGGTGATTCTCCAATGCATCACAGCCTAAAAAAAAAGTGCAACTTGTGAAATGTTTGCCGAACTCTCTGGAATGGAACATGATCTAGCCAAGGAGGATGTCTTTGTGTGTGTGCCAGGTGCAGAGAGTGTCTAGAAATTAGGCATCAACTCAGCGTTCTGATGGGCGACTATGAGAGCTTGAGGTGTAGGGTAGATGCCCTCGAAGAAATTAATATGATTGACCCGTCAAGCTCTCAGCTGCCCAACTCAATGCCAGAGTTCACTTTTGGGCATCAGGCAACACAGCGGCAATCTCCAAGGTAGAATGCACTGGTCCCACCGGAGTTAGTTATTGTCGGTGACTGTATTGTCAGGAAGACGGGGAATATATTCTGTAAAAAGGATAGATGGAATAGGACCAGGGTATGTCTGCCAGGGGCAAAAGTTGATGACGTTGATAAAGCATATATCATCTTTTAAGGGCATAAAGGGTGATATTGTTGTACACGTTGGCACCAATGACATTAAGAGTAGGAGATCTGCAGATTTACTTAACAAGTACAGGTCAATGTCGCAAAAAAAAAAAAGTTATGAATTAGGGTGAAATTTGAAAGTGTCTGCAATTCTGCCCAGACACGATAGGAGGGAGTACATGATGAGAGCCTTGTCAATCAATTCGGCCCTGGAGGAAATGTGCAAGGCTCAAGGGGTAAAATTTCTTTCCGCTTGGTGTGTGCTTGTTAACAAGAGAGACTGCTTCTACAGGGATGGGATACACTTAAATAGAAAGGGTGCAAGAATATTTGCTGATGCTATTGAGGCAGTGTTAGGTTGGTCGGAAAACTGCTAGCTTGGTGGGGCGGGTTAACAGACTAAAAGGTTAAAAGTTGCCGCAGGCAGAGGTGTAGGCAATTCTTGCACTACTTCTATTGGAATGAGCAGTGGCATGGAGCGAGGGGTGTTGGGGGTTTCAGGGACTGATGGCAGTCATCGTGAAACTGGTGGGTATATGGGATGTGTTAGGGTAACTAATAATAAGAATAGGTACATGTATACCAATGCTTGAAGTATAGTAAATGAATTTGATGAATTTGAAGTGTTGGTCAAGACATCAAAGGCGGATATTGTTGGGATAAGAGAGACGTGGTGTCACACAGATATAAGGAATGCAGAACTGGAATTTGGGGAGTACAATGTGTACAGGAAGGATAGGAAGAGCGGAGGGGTTATGCTATTAGTTACGAAATACATAAAATCTAAGGAAGTATATCTAGCTGACATGGGTGGACAGTGGAGTGTTGAGTCAGTTTGGTGTGACATAAGCACTGAGAAACCAAAATTAAGTGTAGTAGTGTGCTATAGGGCTAATGACTCGAATGAGTACAATGAACAATTCTACTGAGAAATAGAGTGGGCTAATAAATCAGAATGTCTTATAATGGGGGATTTTAACTTCCCAGATATTGACTGGAATTTGGGGGCTGGTCACTCACACACTGGAACTTATATTATATTGGTCACTCGTACACTAGAAGGCTTTTGTGGATTTATTGGTTGATTGTTTCCTGCAGCAGCATGTTCGAGAGGTAACCAGAGAGGGTAATAATTTTGATCTGGTTATCAGCAGTGATCATTCGTGTATTAAGAATTTGCAGGTAAAGGAACCATTAGGTGGCAGTGATCACAGTGTACTGATGTGGGATTTACTTAAAGATATAATTACCATCAGGGGTATAAAGGAAGGGGTTTTTGCTTCCGTAAAGGCGACTACAGTGGTCTCAGACAGTTTTTAAATTCTGTACAGTGGGACCAACTGATGATGTTACCAACAGCAAATTCTAAGTGGGAAGTATTCAAGGAATTAATAGTGGAAGCTACTAAACGTTTCATACCTATTAAGAAATTTTGTTCAAGGTTTAGGCCTAAATGGTTGCCAAATGAACTAATGAGACTCGTGGCAGAGAAGAAAAATGCAAGGGATGCATATAAATTATCAGGCGACACAGAAGCCTATGATATATATAAGCTAGTCTGTAATCAAGTCACAAAGAAGGTTAGGCAGACGAAGGCAGATTACGAGAAATCTTTGGCAAAGGATGCTAAGAAAAACAACAAAGATTTCTTTGCTTATATAAACTCTAAAAGGAAGGGGATGAATCTGATTGGTCCACTTGATATTGGTGGTTCGACTGTTGATGATCCTTCTCAGATAGCAAACAAACTGAATGAGTATTTTGCATCTACATTCACACATGAAGAGTTATTAAGGTTTGAAAATGCCACAAGGTTAACAAATTGTAACAGGATACTTAATGACTTTATAATTACTGTGAATAAAGTGGAGGTGTAATTGTTGAGGTTAAACATAAGAAAGGCACCTGAGGTGGAAGGGATCTATTCAGTTATATTAAAGGAGGCGGCAAAGGAAGTAAGCAAACTATTATCCATAATTATGATAGCATATTTGGACTCAGAGGAGGTCGCCACGGACCGGAGATGTGCAAATGTGTCCCCAATTCACAAAGGGGGATTGAAGGGTGACACAAGTAATTACAGACCAATTAGTTTAACTTCTGTTCTGGGTAAAATAATGGAGTCACTGGTTAAAGATGCATTGCAGGATCATCTAGACAAGACTGCAGCAATAATTAAGCCACAGCATGGGTTTGTTAAGGGAAAGTCTTGTCCGACAAATTTGACTGGTTATTATGATATGGTTACAAAGGAACTGGATGCAAAAAATAATTTTGATATCATATACTTGGATTTCAGGAAAGTTTTTGACACTGTTCCACATGGAAGACTGTTGTACAAATTGGAGCAGAGTGGTATTAAGAGTAAGTTGCTACAATGGATAAAAGGATGGTTGAGTGGGAGAAGACAGAGGGTGATAATCAATGGGTGCTGCTCTTCGTGGACTAATGTTATTAGTGGAGTCGTACAGGATTCAGTGTTGGGTCCACTGTTGTTTTGTATATTTATCAATGATATTGATGAAGGTATATCAGGCATAGTATCGAAGTTTGCAGATGATACAAAGGTTGGCAGGGTTGTTAATGACAGTAATGGCAGTGTGTTACTGCAACAGGATCTAGAAAATTTGGGCAGATGGGCTGAGAAGTGGGAACTGAAGTTTAACATTGAAAAATGCAAAGTACTGCATGTGGGTAGAAGTAACCCCAGAGAAACATATCAACTGTGTGGTACTACACTTAAGATGGTAGAAAATGATAAAGACCTGGGAGTATTGTGCAGTCAGATATGAAGTTTTCTGTGCAATGCAGACAGGCTGCCACGGCAGGTCATGCGGTGTTGTCAATGATATACAGGAATTTTGCTAGCACGGAAAAGGAGGTGATTGTCCCTCTGTATGAGGCAATGGTTAGGCCATGCCTTGAGTATTGCCTACAGGTCTGGAGGCCTCATTTTAGGAAGGATGTAGATTTGTTTGAGCGTGTACAGAGAAGGGCAACAAGATTGGCGAGGGGAATGAAGGGATCCTCTTACCAGGGGAGTCTTAAGTTCTGCAAATTGCAGCAGCTGGAATCTAGGCACCTGTGAGGTGATGTGATTGAAGTGTATAAGGCATTGAATGGGTTGAGCATGCTGAATTCTGATGGAATTCTTCCACTTCTTCAGATTACAAAACTAAGGAGGCATAAATTGAAATTGAGGAAGGACAGATGTAGAATAGATGTGCGGAAATTTGCCTTTAGCCAGTGGGTGGTTAATTGCTGGAACAAACTTCCGTCTATCGTTGTGGAAGTTGGTAGGTTAAATAAATTTAAGGAGGAACTGAACAAATATTTAGAGGGAATTATTTTAGCATTAGCATTAGTAGAGGCATTTGATGCAAGAAAGCAAGCTTATGCAGCATCAGCCAAAAAAAAAACCACTTCACCCCTCTGTTCGTTCAAAATACCTGTCCAGCTGAGCCTTAAACTTATTTAGGCTATCAACCTCCACCACAAGGGATGCAAGTCTGTTCCACCAACCAACCACCCGCTGGCTAAAGGCAAATTTCCGCACGTCTATCCTACATCTGTCTTTCCTCAATTTGAATTTATGCCCTCTCAGGTGATTTTTCTGAGCTAGAGGAAGAATCCCATCAGCATTGAGCATGCTTAAACCATTCAAGGCTTTATACACCTCTATCAGATCACCTCGCTGGTGCCTAGTCTCCAGACACTGTAATTTGCAAAACTTAAGCCTTTCTTCGTAAGAGCACCCCTTTGTTCCATTCACTAATCTTGTTGCCCTTCTCTGTACTCGTTCCAGCAGCTCTACATCCTTCTTGAAATGAGGCCTCCAGACCTGTATACAGTACTCTAGGTGTGGCCTGACCATCGTCTTATGCAATGGAATAATCACCTCCTTATCCCTGCTGGAAAAATTCCTGTATATCATTGACAATACTCCATGAGCTACTCTTGCAGCCCGTCTGCACTGCTCAGAGAACTTCATATCTGCCTGCACAACTACCCCCAAGTCCCTTTCATTCTCTACCACTGTCAGTGTAGTAACACAGAGTTGATACGTTGCTCTGGGGTTGCTGTTTCCCATGTGTAGTACTTTACATTTGTCAATGTTAAACTTCATTTGCCACCTCTCAGCCCATCTGCTCAACCTTTCCAGATCCTGTTGCAGAAGCATAGTTTCAGTAGTGTCCTTGACAACCCTGCCAACCTTTGTATCGTCTGCAAACTTGGACATTAAGCCCGATATACCATCATCAATATCATTTATAAATACAGAAAACAATAATGGACCCAACACTGAGCCCTGAGGGACTCCACTAATAACATCAGTCCACGATGAGCAGTGTCCATTGATTACCACTCTCTGTCTTCTCCCCCTCAACCACCCCTTTATCCATAGCAGCAATTTGCCTCCAATGTCACACTGCTCCAATTTGTGTAGCAGTCTTCCATGTGCAACAGTATCAAAAGCCTTTCTAAGATCCAAGTATATAATATCAAAGTTATTCCCTGCATCCAGTTCTTTTGTAACTGCATCACAGTATCCAATCAAGTTGGTCAGGCAAGACTTCCCCTTAACAAAACCATGCTGTGTCTGAGCTATAACTGAAGTCTTGTCTAAATGATACTGCAGTGCTTCTTTAACCAGTTCCTTCATTAATTTTCCTGGAACAGAAGTTAAGCTCACAGGTCTATAATTACTTGTGTCAGCCTTTGATCCTCCTTTGTGAATTGGGGTCACATTTGCACTTTTCCAGTCTATGGGTACCTCCCCTGAGTCCAAGGAAGCTCTCATAATTATGGCTAAGGGTTTGCTTACTTCCTTTGCTGCCTCCTTTAATATAACTGGATAGATCCCATCCACCCCGGGTGCCTTTCTTGTGTTTATCTTCAACAGTTTCTCCTCCACTTTACTCCCAGTTATTTCAAGATTCTGTAGCTTACTGCTAGAGTTGAATACACCTCTGGCATTCCCCTCGCTGAATAACTCCTCATGTGTGAATGTCGATGCAAAATATTCATTTAGTTTGTTAGCTACCTGAGCAGGATCATCAACACTTGACCCATCAATATCAAGTGGACCAATCTGATTCATCCCCTTCCTTCTAGAGTTTACATAAGTAAAGAACTCTTTGCTGTTTTTCTTTACATCCCTTGCCAAGGATTTCTCGTAATCTGCCTTCGCCTGCCTAACCTCCTTTGTAACTTGGTTGCATATCAACTTGTATCTATCATAGGCTTCTGTGTCTGTAATTTTGTAATTTTTGTAGTTTTGTAATTTTTTTTTTTTTTTTTTGGCTGATGCTGCATAAGCTCATACACTTGCTTTCTTGCATCACATGCCACCACCACCACCACCACTACTACTACTACTACTACAACACCTCAATCAAATCACCTTGTAGGTGACTATTCTCCAGACACTGTAATTTGCAAAACTGAAGCCTTTCTTCTTAAGAGCAACCCTTTATTCTGTTCACTAATCTTGCCCTTCTCTGTATTCATTCCAACAGCTCTAAATCCTTCTTAAATGAGGCCTCCAGACTTTTATACAGTACTCAAGGTGTGGCCTGACCATTGCCTTATACAAGAGGATAATCACCTCCTTATCCCTGCTAGAAAAATTCCTGTATATCATTGACAAGACACCATGAGTTACTCTTGCTGTCCGTCTGCACTGCTCAGAAAACTTCATATCTGCCTGCACAATTACCCCCAGGTCCTTTTCATTCTCTACCACTGTCAGTGTAGTACCACAGAGTTAATACGTTACTCTGGGATTACTGATTCCCATATAGGTATGTCTGCCAGGGGCAAAGGTTGATGATGTCGTAGAGTGGATATCTTTTAAGGGCACAAAAGGTGATATAGTTGTACACGTTGGCACTAATAATATCAATGGTAGGAGACCGGCAGAATTACTTAACAAGTACAGGTCACTGTTGAAAAAAAAGCCGTGAATTAGGGTTGAATTTGAAAGTGTCTGCAATTCTGTCCAGACACGACAGGAGGGAGTATATGATGAGAACCTTGTTGATCAATTTGTCCCTGGAAAGATTGTGCAAGGCTCAAGGGGTAGAATTTTTTTCAGCCTGGACTGTACTTGTTAACAGGAGAGACTACTTCTACAGGGATGGGATACACCTAAATAGAAAGGGTGTAAGAATATTTGCTGATGCTATCGAGGCAATGTTAGGTGGGTCGGAAAACTGCTAGCTTGGGGGGAGACAAAGACTAAGAGATTAACAGTAGCCACTGGCAGAGGTGAAAGAGATTCTTGCACTGCTTCTACTGGAATGAGCAAAAGCCTGAAAAACAAGATGCAGGATATTTCAGAGACTGCTGGGAGTCATTGCGGTACAAGTAAACACATGGGTTGTGTTAGGGTAGCTAAGAATAGAAACAGGTGCATGTATACTTGCGTGTACACCAATGCTAGGAGTTTAGTAAATAAATTTGATGAATTTCAGGTATTGCTCAAAACATCAAAGGCAGATATTATTGGGATATCAGAGACGTGGTGTCACACAGTTATAAGGAATGCAGAACTGGAATTTGGGGAGTAGAACGTCTACAGACAGGATAGGAAGGGAGGAGGAGTTATGCTATTATTTAAGAAACACATAAAATCTAAGGAAGTGAAGCCAGTCGACATCGCTGGACAGTGCAGTGTTGAGTCACTTTGGTGTGACATAAGCATTGGGAGATCAAAATTGAGAGTAGCAGTGTGCATTATAGGCTTAATGACTCTGATGAGTATAATTAGGAACTATACAGGGAAATAGAGTGGGCCAGTAAATCCAAGAGTCTTATAATGGGGTATTTTAATTTCAGATATTGACTGGAATTTGGGGGCTGGTTACTCACACACTAGCAAGGCTTTTGTGGATTTATTCGATGATTGTTTTCTAAATCAGCATGTTCAGGAGGCAACTAGAGGGAGTAATACTCTTGATTTGATTATCAGTAGTGATTCTTCATGCATTAAGAATCTGGAGATAAATGATCCACTAGGTGGCAGTGATCACAATGTGCTGAAGTGGGATTTACTCAAAGAGGTAGCTACTATTAGGGGTAAAGGGAAGGGTTATTGCTTTCCTAAATGCGACTATGATGGACTGAGACAGTATTTAAATTCTATACAGTGGGACCAACTGATGATGTTACCAACAGCAAATTCAAAATGGGAAGCATTCAAAGAAATTATCTTGGAAGCTACTAGGCTTTACATACCAACTAAGAAATATTGTTCAAGGTTTTAGGCTTAAGTGGATGTCAGATGAACTAATGAGACATATGGCAGAGTAGAAAAATGCATGGGATTCATACAAATTAACATGTGACACAGACGCCTATGATAGATACAAGTTGATCTGTAACCAAGTTACAAAGGAGGTTAGGCAGGTGAAGGCAGATTACAAGAAATCTTTTGCAAGGGATGCATAGAAAAACAGCAAAGAGTTCTTTACTTATGTAAACTCTAGAAGGAAAGGGATGAATCAGATTGGTCCACTTGATATCGATGGGTCAACTGTTGATGATCCTGCTCAAGGAGCTAACAAACTAAATGAATATTTTTTGTCGACATTCACACATGAGGAGTTATTCAGTGAGGGGAATTCCAGAGGTGTATTCAATTCTGGCAGTAAGCTAGAGAATCTTGTAATAACTGAGAGTAAGTTGGAGTAGAAATTGTTGAAGATAAACACAAGAAAGGCACTTGGGGCGGATCGGATCTCACCAGTTATATTAAAAGAGGCAGCAAAGGAAGTAAGCAACCCCTTAGCCATAATTATGAGAGCTTCCTTGGACTCAGGGGAGGTACTGACAGACTGGAGATGTACAAATGTGACCCCAATTCACAAAGGAGGATCAAAGGCTGACACAAGTAATTATAGACCTGTGAGTTTAACTTCTGTTCCAGGAAAATTAATGGAGGCACTAGTTAAAGAAGCACCGCAGGATCATCTAGACAAGACTTCAGTTATAGCTCGGACATAGCATGGTTTTGTTAAGGGGAAGTCTTGCCTGACCAATTTGATTGGATACTATGATGCAGTCGCAAAAGAACTGGATGCAGGGAATAACTTTGATATTATATACTTGGATCTTAGAAAGGCTTTTGATACTGTTGCACATGGAAGACTGCTGCACAAATTGGAGCAGTGTGGCATTGGAGGCAAATTGCTGCTATGGATAAAGGGGTGGTTGAGGGGGAGAAGACAGAGAGTGGTAATCAATGGACACTGCTCATAGTGGACTAATGTTATTAGTGGAGTCCCTCAGGGTTCAGTATTGGGTCCATTATTGTTTTCTGTATTTATAAATGATATTGATGATGGTATATCAAGCTGAATGTCCAAGTTGGCAGACGATACGAAGGTTGGCAGGGTTGTTAGGGAGACTACTGACACTATGCTACTGCAACAGGATCTGGAAATTGTGACGAGATGGGCTGAGAGGTGGCAAATGAAGTTTAACATTGACAAATGTAAAGTACTACATATGGGAAACAGCAACCCCAGAGCAAAATATCAACTCTGTTGTACTACACTGACAGTGGTAGTGAATGAAAGGGACTTGGGGATGGTTGTGCAAGCAGATATGAAGTTCTCTGTGTAGTGCAGACGGGCTGCAAGAGTAGCTCATGGTGGATTGTCAATGATATATAGGAATTTTTCTAGCAGCGATAAGGAGGTGATTATTCCCTTGTATAAAGCAATGGTCAGGCCACACCTAGAGTACTGTATACAGGTCTGGAGGCCTCATTTCAACAAGAAGCGCAACAAGATTAGTGAATGGAACAAAGAGGTGCTCATACGAAGAAAATCTTAAGTTTTGCAAATTACGGTGACTGGAGACTAGGCACCAGCGAGGTGATCTGATAGAGGTGGAGAAAGCCTTGTATGGTTTGAGCATGCTCAATGCTGATGGGATTCTTCCTTTTGCTCAGAATAATCACCTGAGAGGGCATAAATTCAAATTGAGGAAAGACAGATTTAGGATAGTTGAGCGGAAATTTGCCTTTAGCCAGCAGGTGGTTGGTTGGTGGAACAGACTTCCATCCCTTGTCGTGGAAGTTGATAACCTAAATAAGTTTAAGGCTCAGCTGGACAGGTATTTCGAAAGCACAGATGGGTGAAGTGAAAGTGGTTTTTTTTTTGGCTGATGTTGCATAAGCTTGCTTTCTTGCATCAAATGTCTCCGCTAATGCTAATGCTAATGTAGTACTTTACATTTGTCAATGTTAAACTTCATTTGCCACCTCTCAGCCCCATCTGCTCAACTTTTCTTGTTGCAGCAGTGTACTGTTATTAGTGTCATTAACAACCGTGCCAACCTTCGTATCGTCTGCAAATTTGGACATTAAGCCTGATATACCATCATCAATATCATTTATAAATACAGAAAAGAACAATGGACCCAACACTCAATCCTGAGGGACTCCACTAATAACATTAGTCCACAAAGAGTAGTGTACATTAATTACCACTCTCTGTCTTCTTCTCCCACTGAATCATCCCTTTATCCATAGCAGCAATTTGCCTCCAATGCCAAACTGCTCCAATTTGTGCAGCAGTCTTCCATGTGCACCAGTATCAAAGGCCTTTCTAAGATCCAAATATATGATATCAAAGTTATTCTTTGCATCCATTTCCTTTGTGACTACATCATAGTATCCAATCAAATTAGTCAGACAAGACTTCCCCTTAGCAAACCCATGCTGTGTCCGAGCTATAACTGAAGTCTTGTCTAGATGATCCTGCAATGCTTCTTTAACCAGTACCTCCATTAATTTCTCTGGAACAGAAGTTAAACTAACAGGTCTGTAATTCCCTGTGTCTCCCTTTGATCCTTGTTTGTGGATTGGGATCATATTTGCACCTCTCCAGTCCATAGGTACTAGGGCTTGCATAAAACCAAGAAATTTCGATACTGAGTTTACTCTTAAAACCTGTTTTAAAACTGATTTTCTCAGAATTAGGTAAAATAATTAAAAGCTTATAACACAGGTATTTATTTTATCTTGGGTAGATTGTACAAATTGTAATCAAATCTTTTAAACAAAATCTATCACTTCTTATAGTAAAAAATATAAAAAAATTAAAATGCTCCAAAAAAGTAACCAGCTTGAGATTATACAAAATTACAAATTTCATTCGAATCCTTTGAATAAAAACTATCTTCTCATATAGTAAACAAAAAAATAATAAGCCGTATAATAATAATAATAATAAATAAATAAAAATAATGTGAAAAAAATCAGGTTGGGGAAATTACTTTACTATTTATTGCTCAGCTTTTTTCTGAAAATGATCCTTGAAAAAATACAGTATATTAAGTATTTTTCCTTATAGACTTGACCTTATTTTTGTGTTAAAGAGACCAGTGATCGAAAACACCCTCTCAGATTGGACACTTGTTGGTTTAATGGTTAGCAGTTTGTATAAACTTTCTCCAGCTTTTCATTTCTACTGCTAGTTGCCTCCAAAATTTTAAATTCTTTGCTGATTTCCAATTCACTCGGATATTTTGAAGGCTCTTCAGTTAATCTGTTTATTACGCTATCATACTCTCGCATGAGTGTATCTCCAACATCGGAACTAAACGAGTCTTTGTTTTCTTCTAAAAGAACAGTTTGTTTATTTTCAGTTTCTTCATTCAACGCTAAGCCTCCTTCGGAATGTTTTGCAAATAATCTCTGATAAATCTCTTCAGCATGCTTTTTCAAAACTTGCTTACTTGGAAAGTCAAAAGTGCTTGAACCTGAATCTTCTTTCCTAAACTTTTTGGGGTTGTGTAGATAGCTCTGCAAAGCCACAGTTTGGCAATTTTGTCTTGCATTGTAACGCAGCAAAAGGCTTTGGTGAAACTTTAAAGCAAATGGGTTTACTGCTGTATCAAGCTTAGCAAGCAGAAATTCTATTGAAGACTCTGCTTTAAGTAAGTCTGTATCTTCTGAGGTTATAGCCTTCAGAATCATTTTAACTGGTTGCAAAGTTTCACATAGCAATTCAAGTGTTTTCCAGTCATCATCAGACACAGCTTCAGTTAACAGTACTGCACATAGAACATTTGGAATGCAGTTTTTCAATTTCAAAAATCTCTCAATCATATAGAATGTGCTATCCCATCTAGTCTTACAATCTAATATAAGTTTATATTCTTTCCCATTAAATTTTGCTTTAACAAAATTTTGTAATATGTCATTTTGGTAGGCGATTTTCGAAAAAGCTTGCAAATTTTTCCGACTTTGTTAATAGTTTGTGCAATATTGGCCATTGGATTGAAGAAATAAATTAGCTCATTGGTAAAGTCGGTTTGATAAAGCATGCCATGTATAGATGTATATTCGTCTAGAGTTAATGAATACCATGCACCCAAAACCAATGAATTTTTGAAATGTTGAATGAGTTCTTTTTTCTTAGTTTTATAATAATTCAAAACCATATTTTTAATTCCATTCACAGAGGCTGGTGGTAATTTATCGTATTTATTTCTCTGAAGGTGAAGGCTTGATTGTATAAACTCACTTTGGCAATTGAATTAAAAGAAAATCCATCTAAAGCGGCTAATTTTGAAATCTCTTCTTCCATAGATTTTTTAACGATCAAGTTTTCTAATGTTCTTACAATTTTTACGGGAGGTTCACTGTTATCTTGTTTAATGTCAATCTGATGCATTTTCTTTAAATGCAACATCAAAGATGATGTAGGTCCTCCAGACGACTTCATTATTTTCTGACATTTCGAACATTGTGCTTCATCTTTGCTTTTTCGAGCAAAATAATTCCATACATTTGATTTCATCTTAGACATATTAAGAGCAATAAATATTAATTAGTAGGAATTTATATCACCGGCAATTTTAAATAAAAATATTGAATATAACAAAGGCACAATACTACGAGTCACTCCCGCAAGCACTGAATGAAGAGTCTAAACGAGGCAAGTTTCAAAATTTTCATGAAAGAAATTTAAAATTTTTTTATCTTGCAATTTTTTTTTCCCCAATTAAATCTATTGTATTTTCAAAATTACATAAAAGCTAAATTTGGTGAAGCTGCTTTTTGGAGAACATTTGATCGCAAATTTAATAGGAATAAAGAAGAAAAAATCTTTCTACGATTGAAATTTGATGCAGTATTCAGCGAATCTGTTTCTAGTGGGTAACCATCAATAAGGCTCATTCCATAACTTGCCTGGCAAACAAGATAGATGGAACGGCGAAATGTTGAGCATTTTCTTTTACGCTATCGCTCCGACTCACTCAGTCGTAAATGAGTACACCTGCATCATGCCATGATACAGGTGGGAAGATAAAAGGTACCCCTCCTAGATTTGGGCCACTTGCCCATGAGATTCGTACCTGAACATAAAATAAAATAAAATAATAAACATTTTTAAAACATAAAGCAGTTGAACCATCCAGACAAACGAACAAAAAACTATATTTGAGGGCTAACTAAGAAAATATTCGAATCTGGTTTTAAAAGCTCGGTTTCGGTTTTAACAACTCAATATGAAAACCGATTTAACTGGTTTTATAAAACCGGTTTGCAAGCCCTAATGGGTACCTCGCCTGAGTCCAGGGAAGCCCTCGTAATTATGGCTAAGGGTTTGCTTACTTCCTTTGCCGCCTCCTTTAATCTAACTGGATAGATTCCATCCACCCAGGTGCCTTTCTTATGTTTATCTTCAACAATTTCTCCTCCACTTTACTTTCAGTTATTACAATATTATCTAGCTTACTGCCAGAGTTGAATACACCTCTGGCATTCCCCTCCTTGAATAACTCCTCATGTGTGGATGTAGATGCAAAATATTCATTTAGTTTGTTAGCTACCTGAGCAGGATCATCAACAGTTGAACCATCGATATCAAGTGAACCAATCTGATTCATCCCCTTCCTTCTAGAATTTACATAAGGAAAGAATTCTTTGCTGTTTTTCTTTTCATCCTTTACCCAAGATTTCTCGTAATCTGTCTTTTCCTGCGTAACCTTCTTTGTAACTTGGTTACAGACCAACTTATATCTGTCATAGGCTTCTGTGTCACATGTTAATTTTTATGTATCCCATGCATTTTTCTTCTGTGTGACATATCTAATTAGTTCATCTGACATCCACTTAGGCCTAAATCTTAAACGATATTTCTTTGTTGGTATGAAAAGCCTAATAGCTTCCAAGATTAATTCTTTGAATGCTTCCCATTTTGAATTTTCTGTTGGTAACATCATCAGTTGGTCCCATCGTATAGAATTTAAATACTGTAGAGAATAGAATTTAAATAAATAGAATTTAAATACCACCGTAGTCTCCTTTACGAAAGCAAAATCCCTTCCCTTTACCCTTGATGGTAGTTACCTCTTTGAGTAAATCCCACTTCAGCACACTGTGATCACTGCCACCTAGTTGTTCCTTTATCTGCAGATTCTTGATGCATGAAGAATCCCTACTGATAATCAGATCAAGAGTATTACTCCCCCTAGTTGCCCCCCGAACATGCTGCTGTAGAAAACGATCATCCAATAAATCCACAAAAGTCTTGCTAGTGTGTGAGTGACCAACCCACAAATTCCAGTCAATCTCTGGGAAATTAAAGTCTCCCATTATAAGACACTCTGATTTACTGGCCCACTCTATTTCTCTGCACAATTTCTTATTATTACTCATCAGATTCATTTGGCATATAACACACACCTACTCTCATTTTTCCTTTCCCATTGCTCATGTCACACCAAACAGACTCGACATTGCATTGTCCACCAATGTCAATTGGATGCACTTCCTTAGATTTTATGTGTTTCTTAACTTACAGCATAACCCCTCCTCCATTTCTGTCTTGTCTATCTTTTCAGTAAAGCACAAATTTACGCTTGTCAATTAACAAAATTAAATGATACATGAAAATCACAAGAATATTGTCCTCACATTAGCAAAATAAAAATAAATTTACACTTACATAATAGCTTAATTAATACCGTAATATATACATACTAACTAATTGATATTTTATTTATATATATATTTTTTTGGATTGTTAAATTTAAAACAGTAAAAGAGATAAGCAATCAATAATGAAGAACACGTCATGCACAATTGAAATACGAACTAACAAATTTACGAAGCTTAAAAAATAGGAATGAGAGAAGAGAAGATTCTAAAAATTTTTTTTTTTTTTTTTTTATGATAGAAGATTTTAGTGGAGGGGAAACACGTTTCACTATAATAATGTAAAAACCCACAGAATTCCAGCTATTGATATTATTGCAAAGGCAATAAGATCGAGTTTACTTTCAGTTTATAATAGAATGCAGTAACACAAAAGTCCAATAAACCAGAAGCAGCAAATTGTTTTATAGTAGTGACCTGCAGAAATATGCTTTAGAAAAATATCACAGAGGTGTCCAAAATTGATTATTATAACCGAACATATGATAATGATGGAAGAGTAGCACATTTTAATGATTTGAATTGGTTTTTTAAAATTTGATTCTATAAAGTGCTAAGCACTGATTCTTTTAACCAATGATCATGTTAACCAGCGCCTACTTATTTCATTTTATGATGGGCTTACGATTGTCTCCGATCGGACCACATGGTCTTTCCTCTCAGCCAATAGCTGCATTTGTATACTTGTCCACGTGTTTTGTTTTTGCATCCTCTGGTTGAAGTGATTTTTTGTGTTGTGCTTATTTGACATAAGTTTATATAAAACTAATACAGTTTCTATTATAAAAATGACCTTTTAGAGAGATAAATAGCTTAGTTATATAGCAAAAATTTCAACTTCCGAGGTCTTGGAACGAATTATCAAAAAACAATCTGTTATTGGACCTGCAGAAATATGCTTTAGAAAAATATCACAAAGGTGTCCAAAATTGATTATTATAACCGAATATATGATAATGATGGAAGAGTAGCACATTTTAATGATTTGAATTGGTTTTTTAAAATTTGATTCTATAAAGTGCTAAGCACTGATTCTTTTAACCAATGATCATGTTAACCAGCGCCTACTTATTTCATTTTATGATGGGCTTACGATTGTCTCCGATCGGACCACATGGTCTTTCCTCTCAGCCAATAGCTGCATTTGTATACTTGTCCACGTGTTTTGTTTTTGCATCCTCTGGTTGAAGTGATTTTTTGTGTTGTGCTTATTTGACATAAGTTTATATAAAACTAATACAGTTTCTATTATAAAAATGACCTTTTAGAGAGATAAATAGCTTAGTTATATAGCAAAAATTTCAACTTCCGAGGTCTTGGAACGAATTATCAAAAAACAATCTGTAAAAAAAAAAAACTACTACTGAATAGCTAATTAATAACTAATTCATAACTTATTACATTAATTAATATTATTAGTGTATTGATATTAATCACTGTATTCGATGAACCGCTACTTCGATTAATATCAATACACTAATAATATTAATTAATGTAATAAGTTATGAATTAGTTATTAATTAGCTATTCAGTAGTAGTTTTTTTTTTTAACATTTCATTAAATATTTCCCAGTTCTATCAACTTTGATAAATTACCTTAAATTTGGAAATTGGTGGAATCGCACTTCAAATTTGTTACAAAAGAAACACTTCTTTCTGTCCACGATGTCAGTAGACAACTACACAAATAATTATAATTATAATAACAAAAAAAGCAATGTAAATCAAACTTGCTACGCCCAATTAACAGTAATCAAATCCAAATACATCAACCATTTTATTAGGATTGGGCATGTGCACAATTACCTGGGAGTAATTGTGCAGTCAGATATGAAGTTTTCTGAGCAATGCAGACAGGCTGCCAGGGCAGGTCATGGGGTTTTGTCAATGATATATAGGAATTTTGCTAGCAGGGAAAAGGAGGTGATTGTCCCTCTGTATCATGTCTGGAGGCCTCATTTTAGAAAGGATGTAGATTTCCTTGAGCGTGTACAGAGAAGGGCAACAAGATTGGTGAGGAGAATGATGGGATCCTCTTACAAAGAGAGGCTTATGTTCTGCAAATTGCAATGGCTGGAGACTAGGCACCTGCACCGTGATCTGATTGATCTGATTGAGGTGTATAAGGCCTTGAATGGGTTGAGCATGCTGAATTCTGAAGGGATCCTTCCACTTGTTCAGATTATGAACCTAAGGGGTCATAAATTCAAATAAGAAAAGACTGATGTAGAATAGATGTTCGAAAATTTGCCTTTAGCCAGTGGGTGGGTAATTTCTGGAACAAACTTCCATCTGTCTTTGTGGAAGTTGATAGGTTAAATAAAATGAAGGAGGAACTGGACAAACATTTAGAGGGAATGGTTGTGTGAATTTTTTTTTTTTTTTTTGGCTGATGCTGTATAAGCTCATACACTTGCTTTCTTGCATCACATGCCACTACTGCTACTACTACTACTCTGTGGGTTTTAATGGCTACGTTTGTTCCACATTCATACAATGATGGCGCTGGGAGTAATTGAGCAAGTTACCACTCTGTATCTTACTACTCTGTGGGAAGTGGGATGAAAAAGGAAAGAACAATGAAAGCTTTACATAAAAAAAATAATAAATTATGCTGCACCACTGCCCAAGCTCGTGGTGAACCTCCACTCTATATAAATACATTCTTTTTAAGACTGCTATGAAATTTCGATGGAAGCTATAACAAAAGGTAGTTCATAACTTCGATGGAAATGGAAGGTGGAGTTTTGGTGGAGTGTGTTATTTTTTTGCATACTTTGTGAAGGTACAAGTAAAATTTGACTGCGAAACTCAAAAATACCTTTTAAGTTTCAATATTTTAATATAAATAAAAGAACAAGTTTACTAATTACAGTAGAGCACCCAGAACGTTTCTTTAAGAAGTGGGGGGTGGCGAGGATCAGAGCTGCCATCCCGACCAAAGAATACTTTCATCATGTTATGAAATAAGAAAGGGAAATGAGCTAAGCACAGGTGCAGGTTTTTGAGCAGCCAGAAGCTGTGGAAAGGAGAGGCCCCCCCCCCCCCAGAGCATTTTGATATCACATAGTTTACTGTTGATGATGTTTGTGAAAGCTATCAATGTATAATGTACGAGTCCCTATTCCCCATAAAACTATTGGGTGAACCACTGGAGCTGTGGTTACTATATATGTACTATTTTTCATGGTTGCTGTTTTTGTGCCCAACACTTTTTTTTTTTTTTTTTTACCTGTATCAGGTCGCAGATTAGTAATATTAAACTGTTAACCTAATTAATTTACACGTCAGGTGTTGTACTCTTTTCCACCTTTAAATATTGGATCTTATTCTACTTTCTTTGGCGGGTAACAAACCGATTATAATGTGAGGCTGTTTACATTCAGTGTTTGGTATATCATTCATGGTATCCCTATGCTGAGTTGGAAACAATACTTTTATCTGCATGAAAGAATCCATGATTAAAGTATTTCTACCACTGTTTAATAACATTGTGTGGAAAGACAAAGAGAATGAAATATTAAAGGAAGGGTATAATCACAGTGTATTCTGTGGAATGAAATAGCAAGCAAAACTTCTGTGTGGTCGTCCAAGAGTACTAACAAAATTTATTTTACAGTAAAAAATCAAATTTGTAAATATACATTTACCCGAATTATAGAATATTGATATGTAAATATTTTTGAGTTGTAGCTCATAGAAACAAGCCAGAAAATTTATCCGATAAACTAATAGCATGTGAAATTTTAATTTTGTTGGTATTAGGATATAAATATGATGAAAAGAAAAGCCTTTATTTTAAATACTGTGTATGTATGTATGTATGTATTTAAAACAAAATTGCACACAAAGAATATAGGTCAGATTAAAAAAGAATAAAAATTTTTTTTAACAAGGTTGATATGTGTTAAACAAAGGTTGATGGTTGATATGTGTTAAACCAATAAATTTAATTAGGTGTCCCCAGTCAATCTTCCCTGTTCTGAAAATTTTCTTGAGTAAAGGCAATGCCACCATTAGATAAAGCTTGACCGCTGTTTGCAAAAATGACCATTTTTGCAAACATCATTCAAAGAAAATCAATCAGTAATCAATATAAGGTTTCGGATGAATTTCATTGATTATTAAACTAATTTTGTATTTTGGAGAATTTAAAAAGGCCAATTTCTGTTTAGCATACATACATCAGAAAATGATCCAATTTCTGTTTGGCATACATACTCTGATTCTCTTGCTGGTCATACGGAATTTTTGCATTTAGAGAAGAGTGGAGCTTACAAATAGTACTTGGATGAGGGAGAAGTAGGAATGTAGAATACTGCAGAAATTTGTAGGCATGTGGAGATATCAAAAACATCAAAAATTAAAATATTAATACTTCTCTGGAATACCTGTATGCATTCTTTTAACATTCTAACAAATGTAATTGTTAGATTTGAACACTGATGCTCTCTTGCTATTAATGTCTTCCACAATTGAATTCAGTAAACTACAAGCAACATTTAAAACAAAAGAAATATTATTAATATCGATACTGGTATCTGTTCTAAGTTGTCAGTAATCTGATTGAAAACTATTCAACATCAAATCGTTACTAATTGCGACTGAATAGGCAATGGAAGGTACTGGCTGAACTATTAAGTATAAAAAACATAATACAGTTATTTTTTTAAATAACTTGCCAGCATTCAGGTACTGTATGTCTATTCAGGCACTCTGCTAGTTGTGTGAATGTGTGAAATTCTCGAGCATTTTCATAATCATATTTACTTTTAATATTATTTTCCAGGGCCTTCTCAAAGTTTTTTCCTTCTAATCTTTACTACTTGTTTTCTTGACTGGCTCTTGTAAATGCCTGTGATGACAAATAGCTTGGACAGTTCGGAAATTGTGATGGAACAGCTCCGCGAATTAATTTTGGATCTTGAAATCTACAGTGATTCTCTTATTTTTCCCATCAAATGTAGATGTTCCACCAGTGTTGATAACAGACATTTTATAGAGTTTCTGGCGAATGTGTGCTTCTTGCTCTGCTTTTGTGCAACCCACGAAGATGTCTTGCATGACTGATTCCACTTTCTTCTTTATGGCACAGGCACAATTTACACTGTTCTAGTATGAGCTCTTCATCGTTGTTGTAGGTCTTGACATATGCCATCTCTGACGGTATCTTCATTTCCTCATTGCGAAATGGAACGTGCAGTGTTACCATCTTCACTTGTACTCGTTGATATCCTGAGCCATGTCATAGTTTCTCTAGCATATTATGCATGGCAATTGTTGTTTCTTGATGATCTTAACACTGCATGTGTAATTTGCGACAAAGCGTGACAGAGTAACATGATCCAAGTGGTGTCAAACCAATTCTGTTTCCATATGTCACACGAATTCTCCCCAAGGTTCTTCTTGTTCATCTCTTCGTTGCACTTCCGTCTAACTATCTGGGATGGCTCGAAATGAATCTCACATACTTGTAACAATATGAAATATATAAACAAAATGTTATGCTCTCTTCCGAATTTCACTTTACTTGTTATTAGCATATCATAGAAGACCATTATTAGCTTTTACAGCTAAGGATACCTCAGTCCACATACACCGACCTATTTATCAAAGGTTGCATATAATTACACTTTGTGTATTAATAAATAAAATTAACATTATGTATTGGACAAATATTGAGATTTTTTTATTTCTTAAACAAGCATGCACTTTTTTCAGTGTATCCAATACACGAAATGAATATTTTATATATAAATGAAACCACAAAAGCCAAAATTCTGACAAAATTTACTTCTATATTCTGACAAGAATATATCTCTTTCATTTCCATATATATTATTGTTTCATTACTGTTAAAATACTTCTATTTAAGGTAACTGTTATTAATATACCACAAACTTATTTTGGAAAATTTATCTTTGAATGTTCAGATGGAACAAAGTCTTTTCTTGGTATATCTTTCAATCATTTGTTAGTTAAACAGTATCCTTCAACAGAAAGACAAAGATGTGTACTTTTGGACCACCTTTTATAATTTCCATGGGCCAAGAACACAACATTTTCCAGGCATTAAAAATTTCAAAGCACTTTTATGAGAAGAAATATCACAAGAAACATGCAAATACAGCAGCAGCAGCAGCACTAAAACAGCAATACTACTAATGTACAAAGGCAACAAAAGGTTTAAGCTCTATCTACTGGAATTAGTTCTTGACCTTTACCCCTTGGCCCACTCATGATGTAGTGATCAGACTTTTTCTAATGGTGGCGTCGGTGAAGGTCCTATTGCATTTCCACTTCGTAGCTTCTTTCTTCAATTTGTTGTTGAAAGCATCTCATTCCTTGCTAATTCTGAAAAGGAATGAGAACATCTCATTCTTTTTGTCAGAATTAGGAAATTTAATGAAAGTATTGAGGCAGCTCCAGGCATCATGTAATTTAATTGTTACTGATTTACTTTATTCTTCTTTAACTATTTTTCCTCTTCATCTACCAACTACTTTTTCTTCTTTCGTTACCATATGAAACTGAATCATCCTTTAACCCTGTGGTTATTCTGAAAGCATGTTTTAGTCGATTGCATAACATAAAATAGTGGTAGGCATGCTTGAAGATTCATACACGGAGGGTGAAGTGCGAAGCAGAGTAAAAGGTCGGGGGTAAGAAATAGAAAGAGATATTTTTTCATACTTGTAAAAAAGGACACTAATTATACCAGAAAAAATCGGTAGCAAAAAAAAAAAAAAAAACCCTCAAAAACTTGGCGCAGTTGACCTTTACCCCTTGGCCCACTGTAATATGCTGTAATTAATTAAATATTTAGAGAGATACAGAAATAAGTTTAGCTAATGAATCATTAAGATTTAAAACTATTCTTTTACTGCAAATTACATTGTAAAATAAGAAAAAAAAAACCCATACTTTCCAAATTTCACCAGCTCATAATACAAGCTGCCAAGACAGATAGCCTCAGTCCTACCAATGTGAGGTTCTATATTTGGGAAATAATAACCTGCGAGTAACTTCTACACTTAGGGTGGCACCTCAGTAGCCAGGTGGGCAGGAGCAGCAGTGCGTAGCACACGCTTCTTGATTAGACCGCGGTTCGAGTCCGTGACCACCAAATACGGAGGATGTGGAAAGGTCAGGGAATGACCACCGCATATCCCCGGAGCAATATGGCCTTAGTTGCTAATGCTCCTAAAACCCAAATAACAAACAATAACAAATCTACACTTAGGTAGAGCCAAAGTGGAATTGAAGAAAGAAAATTGGGTGTTTTGATACTATCAGACACAGAGGTCAACATGCATTGTATGTGGGGGGCATGCACAGTTGAAATGTTACATTCAGATTTTGAGGTTGCATTTAAGAAAAGATATCGAGTTTCTTGAAAGAGTCCAACTGGCAACTCATCTGGTGAGAATCGTAAAGGGGCAGCCATGCGAGTAGAGATTACAAATGTACAGGTTATGGAGTTTGGAAACAAGGCATCTGAGAGTAGAGGGAACTGACAGATGTATTCAACAGAGAGGGAGAATTGAATGATTGTGGAGTTTTCACAATTCGTGAAAATTAATAAACTAGAACAGGTATGTTTATTTGTCATTTTGTCGACTACTGGAATAAACTGCTTTTTGGGTGGTTGATGTTGTAGTAAGGTGAAGTTTAAGGGACAGCTGGATTTTAAAGATTTTTTTTTTTTTTGTTGATGCAACAGAAAGTCAAGTTTCCTTGCATATTTTCTTCTTTACTGTTACTATGTTAATTTGATAGAAGATTAAATATTAGATGCCATAATTGAATTTTAGTTGGTTGCAGTGGCCTTGTAGGCCTAATATTGGCTATTATTGTAGCTGTTAGCATTAGCATTAGTAGAGGCATTTGATGCAAGAAAGCAAGTTTATGCAGCATCAACCAAAAAAAAAAAATAAAGTAAAATAAATAAATAAAAAATAATCACTTCCACTTCACACCTCTGTTCATTCGAAATACCTGTCCAGCTGAACCTTAAACTTATTTAGGCTATCAACTTCCACGACAAGGGATGGAAGTCTGTTCCACCTACCAACCACCCGCTGGCTAAAGGCAAATTTCCTCACTTCTATCCTACATCTGTCTTTCCTCAATTTGAATTTATGCCCTCTCAGGTGATTATTCTGAGCAAGAGGAAGAATCGCATCAGCATTGAGCATGCTCAAACCATTCAAGGCATTGTACACCTCTATCAGATCACCTCGCTGGTGCCTAGTCTCCAGACACTGTAATTCGCAAAACTTAAGCCTTTCTTCGTAAGAGCACCCCTTTGTTCCATTCACTAATCTTGTTCCCTTCTCTGTACTCGTTCCAGCAGCTCTACATCCTTCTTCAAATGAGGCCTCCAGGCCTGTATACAGTACTCTAGGTGTGGCCTGAGCATTGCCTTATACAAGGGAATAATCACCTTATCCCTGCTAGAAAAATTCCTATATATCATTGACAATACACCATGAGCTACTCTTGCCGCCCGTCTGCACTGCTCAGAGAACTTCATATCTGCCTGCACAACCACCCCCAGGTCCCTGTCATTCTCTACCACTATCAGTGTAGTACCACAGAGTTGATACGTTGCTCTGGGGTTGCTGTTTCCCATATGTAGTACTTTACATTTGTCAATGTTAAACTTCATTTGCCACCTCTCAGCCCATCTGCTCAACCTTTCCAGATCCTGTTGCAGCAGCATAGTGTCAGTAGTGTCCTTGACAACCCTGCCAACCTTCGTATCGTCTGCAAACTTGGACATTAAGCTTGATATACCATCATAAATATCATTTATAAATACAGAGAACAATAAAGGACCCAATACTGAACCCTGAGGGACTCCACTAATAACATTAGTCCATGACGAGCAGTGTCCATTGTTTACCACTCTCTGTCTTGTCCCCCTCAACCACCCCTTTATCCATAGCAGCAATTTGCCTTCAATACCACACTGCTCCAATTTGTGCAGCAGTCTTCCATGTGCAACAGTATCAAAAGCCTTTCTAAGATCCAAGTATATAATATCAAAGTTATTCCCTGCATCCAGTTCTTTTGTGACTGCATCATAGTATCCAATCAAATTGGTCAGGCAAGACTTCCCCTTAACAAAACCATGCTGTGTCCGAGCTATAACTGAAGTCTTGTCTAGATGATCCTGCAGTGCTTCTTTAACCAGTGCCTCCATTAATTTTCCAGGAACAGAAGTTAAACTCACAGGTCTATAATTACTTGTGTCAGCCTTTGATCCTCCCTTGAGAATTGGGGTCACATTTGCACATCTCCAGTCCATGGGTACCTCCCCTGAGTCCAAGGAAGCTCTCATAATTATGGCTAAGGGTTTGCTTACTTCCTTTGCTGCCTCCTTTAATATAACTGGATAGATCCCATCCACCCCAGGTGCCTTTCTTGTGTTATCTTCAACAATTTTTCCTCCACTTTACTCTCAGTTATTACAAGATTCTCTAGCTTACTGCTAGAGTTGAATACACCTCTGGCATTCCCCTCGCTGAATAACTCCTCATGTGTGAATGTCGATGCAAAATATTCATTTAGTTTGTTAGCTACCTGAGCAGGGTCATCAACATTTGACCCATCAATATCAAGTGGACCAATCTGATTCATCCCCTTCCTTCTAGAGTTTACATAAGTAAAGAACTCTTTGCTGTTTTTCTTCGCATCCCTTGCCAAGGATCTCTCGTAATCTGCCTTCGCCTGCCTAACCTCCTTTGTAACTTGGTTACAGATCAACTTGTATCTATCATAGGCTTCTGTGTCACGTGTTAATTTGTATGTATCCCATGCATTTTTCTTCTCTGTCATATGCCTCATTAGTTCATCTGACATCCATTTAGGCCTAAACCTTGAACAATATTTCTTAGTTGGTATGTAAAGCCTAGTAGCTTCCAAGATAAGTTCTTTGAATGCTTCCCATTTTGAATTTGCTGTTGGTAACATCATCAGTTGGTCCCACTGTATAGAATTTAAATACTGTCTCAGTCCATCGTAGTCGACTTTACGAAAGCAATACCCCTTCCCTTTACCCCTAATGGTAGTTACCTCTTTGAGTAACTCCCAATTCAGAACACTGTGATCACTGCCACCTAGTGGTTTATTTATCTGCAGATCCTTAATGCATGAAGAATCACTACTGATAATAAAATCAAGAGTATTACTCCCTCTAGTTGCCTCCCGAACATGCTGATGTAGAAAACAATCATCCAATAAATCCACAAAAGCCTTGCTAGTGTGTGAGTGACCAACCCCCAAATTCCAGTCAATATCTGGGAAATTAAAATCCCCCATTATAAGACTCTCTGATTTACTGGCCCACTCTATTTCTCTGTACAGTTTCTTATTATACTCATCAGAGTCATTAGGCCTATAGCACACTCCTACTCTCAATTTTGATTTCCCAATGCTTATGTCACACCAAACTGACTCGACACTGCACTGTCCAGCAATGTCGACTGGCTTCACTTTCTTGGATTTTATGTGTTTCTTAACTAATAGCATGACCCCTCCTCCCTTCCTATCCTGTCTATCCTTTCTGTAGACATTGTACTCCCCAAATTCCAGTTCTGCATTCCTTATATCTGTGTGACACCACGTCTCTGATATCCCAACAATATCTGCCTTTGATGTTTTGAGCAATACCTCAAATTCATCGTGCTTGGACATCGTGCAACACAGTGGCAACCTTGGGGGTTGCCGCTGTGTTGCACGATGACCAAGTGCAAGCTCTGGCTTTGGTGTGGGCAGCTGAGAGCTTGATGGGCCCCTCACTTGTAATCCTTCGAGGGCATCCACCCTGCCCTTCAAGCTGTCATATAGGCCCATAACAACGCTGAGTTGTCGCCTGATTTCCTTACACTCCTTGCATCGTGCTCATGCAAAGGCATCCCCCATGGCAGTATCATGTCCCATACCTTACTGCTCCGCAAACATCAAGCAAATAGTGCATCTTAAAAGGCTGTGATTCAGAGGGCAACTGCCCCCCCTCAGTTCTCCCCTGAGCCACAGCATTCCCATTAGCTTGAGCCTTTTGCTTTGCTGCTCTGGTTTGAGTCATGATTTCGATTTACTTTCAATAAAATTTCAATTTCAGTATAAAATTAAATCCTAAACTTGTATCCCAACACAGTTATAACGCTATATTTATGTTTCAGTAACGAGTGTTATCTACAAAATATTTGTTTCAGTAACGAGTGTTATCTACGAAATCCCTTTATATAACTTTCGTATCAAGTTATGTATTAATTATTTATTTTTACTAATTATTTATGTTACGTAACCTAAGTGGTTATATGTATAGTTAAAAGTACAATTTAATTGCCAATGAAGTTCGACAAGATTAATACGTTTTACTGATTAATTTTCCCGTTACAATGGCAGCTATTTACGAACAGTAAACACGTGGATTTGATACTCTTTCCGATACTAAGTAATACCTACAAAATCTCTATCTAAGTTACTTTAAACTTAAGTACCGTAAATAGGAATATAAAGCTACTCTATAAAATAAGTTAATATGTCAATTTAAACTAATAAAGCAGAAAATAAATCAGAAAAAACTTCTCTGTTCCAAGAGCAGCAGAAAGGCACGTCTGCACCGGCATAACTCTCGTCCTCAGCCCTGTTTGTTATACTACAAATAAAACACAATGTTTTAAGTTACAGAAACTCTTTAAAATCTGGCACCCTTGGGAATTGAGAAGTCTTCTAAAACTGCTCAATTTCAGCAGTTTTATAAGTGCATATTTCATTAAATATCAAGCACAAACAACTGAACTTTCTGTAAACTTTCATAATGGCCTTGTCCTTTCATCTGTTTTTGCAGGCAGCAAGGTGTAAACTGCATAGATAATGGAAGTGTTAATTCTCACTGCAGAAGAGACTTGCTTTTGTAGCAGGTTGCTCTGGTATTATACTATTTTCAGCAGGCTATATAAAACTCACTTTTTATACAGCATAGCAAGTCATGTAAAACAACCTCTTTACAATCTGTATGTTGTAACTGGAGGCAATTTGCTCTTTAATTGAGAGAGCAGTTAGTCTTGAAACAGGCTGTTATAGCAGTCTAGTCTTTAAACAAATGGCTGGTTAACGTTTTTTAGAGACCATCTGTTTGAAAGTAGTGCAAGTTAGAAAAGAAAGTTTGTTCTGCTAGGAGAATTAAGCCCATTGCTTTATCTATATGTCAATATCTAAAGAGAAATGCAATTGCTGATAAGAGTGTTGTATTGCTTACTGAATATTTCTGGATTGTAAAATGCTGTTTTTTGTAAACTGTGCCAGATATTAAAGAATTCTGAATTATAGAGTGCGAAATTTTACAAAGTTCACTGTATGATTATTTATTTATTTTTTTCTAAGGTAGCATGCGAAAAGAGCCCAGTTTGGAGTGTTGATAAAAAGTGAGAGAAATGTTGACTCCCATTCTATCTTGTTTATTTCAGCTAAGGTTGCCTCCTTCGCCTGAATTAATGCAGTTTTTGTTAATAAAAAATTATCTCTTTATATTCTGGAGGACTGCATTTGGTCAGTGGGTTTTGAGATCCAACAAAAAAAAAAAAAAATAAATATATATATATATATATATATATATATATATATATTTTTTTTTTTTGTGATATCACGTGCTTTTCTGTTAACTTCAATCAGTATTTTCATTAACCAGTGAATTTTGTATTGCCCATCACTTTTAGTTCATAAAAACATGTAAACATAAGACAACAATAGGTTTTTGTTGTTATTTCCTGACCTTTCCGCATCCTCCGTATTTGATGGCCACGGGCTTGAACCCCGGTCTAATCAAGAAGCGTGTGCTATGCACTGCTGCTCCTGCCCACCTGGCTACATAGGCGCAGAAAACAACAATAGGTTGAAATGGGTGAGTTTTTATTAATGTGTGCAGACTTGTACGTTGAATTTATTCAGTAAAATATATTCACTTACATTATAGTTAAAAGACTAAAGGTAAGCATATGAGCAGATATGGTTGCTTTAAATATTTAATTACTGTTGTACTAAACTTATCAAACTTTTTTTTTTTTTTTTTTTTTTTAAATATCCTTTTAGAAATATATGCTGTTCAAAGATGTTCATACTATCCTTGTTAATATTTTGCTCATCATTTTTGACTCCTTCATGGACACAGAAGTAAGTAAATGACATTTTTATTTTATTGTAGTTAATGCATATCCTTTAGATCAATGTTTCTCTACTTTTAGGACAGTGAAACATCACAAAGTGTTTCATCCCTAATTTAGGTGGCACACCTAATTTTTATATTCTGAATGTATACATATTCAAAAAAACTGTGTTTGTGTGCATATACATATATTTTTTTTAGTATTAGTAGTGGCAAATGATGCAAGAAAGAAAGAAAGCCTAGGCAGCATTAGCCAAAATAAGGAGTAAAAAAAAAACCACTTTAGATATTATTCATCCCCTCTAACAGTTTTTCCCATTTTTCCTTGATTTTATTCAAACTACAACCTTCCACAACACTAGATAAGATATTTGTTTCAACTATCAACTGTATGTTGACTGAAGGTATATTTCTGCACATCTGTTTTGCAACCAAACATTTTCAATTTAAATTTTGCGTGCCTGGTCTCCAAAAGGTGAAATTTGCAGAACTGAATCTTTCCTGGAAAGGGCGCCCTTTATTTCCTTTCACTAATCTCATTACTTTTTTTCTGTGCCTGTTCCAACAGATCTCTGTTCTTCCCGAAATACAGCCTCCAGATCTATGCAATACTCAAGATGAGGCCTAACCCTGGCCTTGTACATCTCCTTTTC
Organism: Mastigoproctus giganteus; assembly: GCF_048544385.1. Lineage (NCBI taxonomy): Eukaryota > Metazoa > Arthropoda > Arachnida > Uropygi > Thelyphonidae > Mastigoproctus > Mastigoproctus giganteus. The sequence goes on along the minus strand of NC_143584.1, from coordinate 59,794,561 downwards.
CATGCTGGAAAAATAACTCTATGAACTTCCAAAAAAAAAAAAAATCCCATCTGCATTGTTCATAGAACTTTGTCTGACTGCTGTATTATTCCCAGGTATGCAGTACTCTATACACTGAGTGATCACTGAATTATGATGACTCCTATCAAAACTGAATGCAACCCATTGACCACGTGAGTACAAGAGTGCAGAGTTAGTTAACCCAAGTAGCATAGATAAGGTGACAGTGGTTCTGTAGTAGTAAAATTCCGAGCGTGATGGGTAAAAGGAAGGATTTATCGCACTTTGATAAAGGACAGATTGTGGGTTCTCGACGAGTTGGTGCCTCAATTTCCCAGACGGCTGAACTGGTGGGGGGGGAGGGTTAGAGAGCCACAATAGTTAAAGTATACCAGGACTGGCATCAAAATGATCAAACAATGACCCGACGGCAAAACTGCAAAGGTCAGCGAAAGATTAATGTTACAGGTGAGCGCCGGGTCCGACAACTGGTACAGGCAAACAGGCACAGCACTGTTGAAGAGTTGACTACCCAATAAAACATGGGCCAACCCAGAACAATATCTGGCATGACCATGCGTTGCACGCTCACATGCATGGGCTATACCAGTAGACGACTTCTACGGCATCCTCTCCTAACCAAGGTTCATCAGCGTAAAAGACTCGCCTGGTGCAAAGAGCATGCAAGTTGGATGTTAGACGACTGGAAGAAAGTGTGCTGAGTGGATGAGTCACGTTATTTACTCCACACCGTGGATGGTCGTGTACGGATTTGGCATCAACAACATGAGGCTCTTGATCCATCATGCATGGTATCAAAAGTGCAGGCTGGTGGAGGCAGTTGTATGGTGTGGGGCATGTTTCATTGGCAGGAACTTGTACCCCTGGTGCATGTGGAACAACATATCAGTGGTCTCTGCTGTCGACAATTGCTTGCTGACTGTGTACACTCCACTATGTTACACTTTTTCCCGAATGGCGATGGTGTCTTCCAAGATGACAATGTGCCGAGCCATCTGGCACTTGTTGTAGGAATGGTTTGCAGAACACAGTTCTGACTTCCAGCATATTGATTGGCCTCTGAACTTCCCCGATATCAGACCCATAGAGCACTTGTGGGACACTGTACAAAGGCATATCAGACATCTGGATACACCAATCACCTCCATACCTGCATTGCTGACCGCATTACACATAGCTTCATTGGCCATACCTCCCGAACACTTCCAACATCTTGTTGAATCAATGTCACATCGGATAGCTGCTGTACTGAGGGCAAATGGAGGACATAGGACATATGACGTATTAGATAGGTGGTCGTAATTCAGTGATCACTCAGTGTATTTGTCAGTATTAAACTTGCCACTTCTTATCCCATTTGTCTAATTTTTCTAGATCTTGTTGCTATGACATATGATTACTTTTATATGTCATAGATTACCTTGCCAACCTTCGTATCAACCTCAAATTACACATTAAGCCTGATATGCCTTCATCAGTTAATAAATATAGAAAACAGTGATGGCTCAGCACTGAACCACGGGGGACTTCATGAATGAGAGTAGTCGAAGAACAGCTCCCATGGATAAGCACTCTCGCCTTGTTCTCAGACAGTTTTTAAAATCTATACACTGGGACCAATGATGATGTTACCAGCAGCAAATTCTAAATGGGAAGTATTCAAGGAATTAATCTTGGAAGCTATTAGGCTTTTCATCCAACTAAGAAATGTTATTCAAGGTTTAGGCCTTGACTAGGTGCTAGTGAAGACATCAAAAGGAGATATTGTTGGGATATCAGAGATGTGGTGTCACACAGATATAAGGACTGCAGTATTGGAATTTGGGGAGTGCAATGTATACAGAAAGGATAGCCAGGATAGAAAGAGAGGAGGGGGTCATGATGTTAGTTAAGAAACAGTTAAGGAGGGGTCATACTGTTAGTTTAAGGGCAAAAAAGGTGATATAGTTGTACACGTTGGCATTAATGATATTAAGAGTAGGAGACAGGCAGAATTACTTAACAAGTACAGGTCACTGTTGAAAAAAAGCCGTGAATTAGGGTTGAATTTGAAAGTGTCTGCAATTCTACCCAGACACGATAGGAGGGAGTATATGATGAGAGGCTGTCGATCAATTCGGACCTGGAGAGATTGTGCAAGGCTCAAGGGGTAGAATTTTTTTCAGCCTGGTCTGTACTTGTTAACAGGAGAGACTGCTTCTACAGGGATGGGATACACTTAAATAGAAAGGGTGCAAGAATGTTTGCTGATGGTATCCAGGCAGTGTTAGGTGGGTCGGAAAAGTGCTAGATTGGGGGGATACAAGGACTAATAGATTAACAGTAGCCACTGGCAGAGGTGAAAGTGATTCTTGCACTGCTTCTATTGGAATGAGCCGCAGCCTGGAAAATAAGATGCAGGATATTTCAGAGACTGCTGGGAATCATTGGGGTACAAATACACACATAGGTTGTGTTAGGGTAGCTAAGAAAAAGAACAGGTGCATGTATACTTGCGTGTACACAAATGCTAGGACTTTAGAAATTAAATTTGATGAATTTGAGTTATTGCTCAAACAATCAAAGGCAGATATTGTGGGGCTTTCAGAGACGTGGTGTCACACAGAAATAAGGAATGCAGAACTGGAATTTGGGGAGTACAATGTCTACAGAAAGGATAGACAGGGTAGGAAGGGAGGAGGGGTTATGCTATTAGTTAAGAAACACATAAAAACACACAAGAAAGGCACCTGGGATGGATGGGATCTATCCAGTTATATTAAAGGAGGCAGCAAAGGAAGTAAGCAAACCCTTAGCCATAATTATGAGAGCTTTCTTGAACTCAGGGGAGGTACCCATAGACTGGAGATGTGCAAATGTGACCCCAATTCACAAAGGAGGATCAAAAGCTGACACAAGTAATTATAGACCTGTGAGTTTAACTTCTGTTCCAGGAAAATTAATGGAGACACTGGTTAAAGAAGCACTGCAGGATCATCTAGACAAGGCTTCAGTTATAGCTCGGACACAGCATTTTGTTAAGGAGAAGTCTGGGCTGACCAATTTGATAGGATACTATGATGCAGTCACAAAAGAACTGGATGCAGGGAATAACTCTGATATTATATACTTGGATCTTAGAAAGGCTTTTGATACTGTTGCATATAGAAGTCTGCTGCACAAATTGGAGCAGTGTGGCCTTGGAGGCAAATTGCTACTATGGATGTAGGGGTGGTTGAGGGGGGAAGACAGAGAGTGGTAATCAGTGGACACTGCTCATCGTGGACTAATGTTATTAGTGGAGTCCCTCAGGATTCAGTGTTGGGTCCATTATTGTTTTCTGTATTTATAAATAATATTGGTGATGGTATATCAAGTTTAATGTCCAAGTTTGCAGATGATACGAAGGTTGGTAGGGTTGTTATGGACATTACTGACGCTAGGCTGCTGCAACAGGATCTGGAAAGGTTGAGCAGATGGGCTGAGAGGTGGCAAATGAAGTTTAACCTTGACAAATGTAAAGTACTATATATGGGAAACAGCAACCCCAGAGCAACGTATCTACTCTGTCGTACTACACTGACAGTGGTAGAGAATGAAAAGGACCTGGGGGTTATTGTGCAAGCAGATATGAAGTTCTCTGAGCAGCGCAGATGGGCTGCAAGAGTAGCTCATGGTGTGTCAACATCCACGACAAGGGATGGAATTCTGCTCCACCAACCAACCACCCGCTGGCTAAAGGCAAATTTCCTCGCGTCTATCCTACATCTGTCCTCAATTTGAATTTATGCCCTCTCAGGTGATTATTCTGAGCAAGAGGAAGAATCCCATCAGCATTGAGCATGCTCAAACCATTCAAGGCTTTATACACCTCTATCAGTTCACCTTGCTGGTGCCTAGTCTCCAGACACTGTAATTTGCAAAACTTAAGCCTTTCTTTGTAAGAGCACCCCTTTGTTCCATTCACTAATCTTGTCGCCCTTCTCTGTACTGTAATCCTTCTTGAAATGAGGCCTCTAGACCTCTAGGTGTGGCCTTATACAAGGGAATAATCACCTCTTTATCCCTGCTACAAAAATTCCTATATATCATCGACAATACACCATGAGCTACTCTTGCAGCCCGTCTGCACTGCTCAGAAAACTTGATATCTGCCTGGACAACCATCCCCAGGTCCCTTTCATTCTCTACCACTGTCAGTGTAGTACCACAGAGTTGATACGTTGCTCTGGGGTTGCTGTTTCCCATATGTAGTACTTTACATTTGTCAATGTTAAACTTCATTTGCCACCTCTCAGCCCATCTGCTCAGAATTTCCAGATCCTGTTGCAGTAGCATAGTGTCAGTAGTCTCCCTAACAACCCTGCCAACCTTCGTGTCGTCTGCCAACTTGGACATTCAGCTTGATATACCATCATCAATATCATTTATAAATACAGAAAACAATAATGGACCCAATACTGAACCCTGAGGGACTCCACTAATAACATTAGTCCACTATGAGCAGTGTCCATTGATTACCACTCTCTGTCTTCTCCCCCTCAACCACCTCTTTATCCATAGCAGCAATTTGCCTCCAATGCCACACTGCTCCAATTTGTGCAGCAGTCTTCCTTATGCAACAGTATCAAAAGCCTTTCTAAGATCCAAGTATATAATATCAAAGTTATTCCCTGCATCCAGTTCTTTTGTGACTGCATCATAGATCAAATTGGTCAGGCAAGACTTCCCCTTAACAAAACCATGCTGTGTCTGACCTATAACTGAAGTCTTGTGTAGATGATCCTGCAGTGCTTCTTTAACCAGGGCCTCCATTAATTTTCCGGGAACAGAAGTTAAACTAACAGGTCTATAATTACTTGTGTCGCCCTTTGATCCTCCTTTGTGAATTGGGGTCACATTTGCACATCTCCAGTCCATGGGTACTTCCCCTGACTCCAAGGAAGCTCTCATAATTATGGTTAAGGGTTTGCTTACTTCCTTTGCTGCCTCCTTTAATATAACTGGATAGATCCCATCCACCCCAGGTGCCTTTCTTGTATTTATCTTCAACAATTTTTCCTCCACTTTACTCTCAGTTATTACAAGATTCTCTAGCTTACTGCCAGAGTTGAATACACCTTTGGCATTCCATTCGCTGAATAACTCCTCATGTGTGAATGTCGATGCAAAATATTCATTCAGTTTGTTAGGTACCTGAGCGGGATCATCAACAGTTGACCCATCGATATCAAGTGGACCAATCTGTTTTATTCCCTTCCTTCTAGAGTTTACATAAGTAAAGAACTTTTTGCTGTTTTTCTTTGCATCCCTTGCGGCGCCTCCGTAGCCAGGTGGGAAGGAGCAGCAGTGCGTAGCACATGCTTCTTGATTAGACCGGGGTTCGAGCCCGTCACCACCAAATACGGCAAAATGCGGAAAGGTCAGGGAATGACCACTGCATATCCCGGAGCAATATGGCCTTAGCTGCTAATGCTCCTAAAAAACGAAAACAACAACAAACAACAACAGCATCCCTTGCGAAAGATTTCTCGTAATCTGCCTTCGCCTGCCTAACCTCCTTTGTAACATGGTTACAGATCAACTTGTATCTATCATAGGCTTCTGTGTCACGTGTTAATTTGTATGTATCCCATGCATTTTTCTTCTCTGCCATATGTCTCATTAGTTCATCTGACATCCACTTAGGCCTAAAACCTTGAACAATATTTCTTAGTTGGTATGTAAAGCCTAATAGCTTCCAAGATAATTTCTTTGAATGCTTCCCATTTTGAATTTGCTGTTTGGTAACATCATCAGTTGGTCCCACTGTATAGAATTTAAATACTGTCTCAGTCCATTGTAGTCGCCTTTACGAAAGCAATAACCCTTCCCTTTACCCCTAATGGTAGTTACCTCTTTGAGTAAATCCCACTTCAGCACACTGTGATCACTGCCACCTAGTGGTTCATTTACCTGTAGATTCTTAATGCATGAAGAATCACTACTGATAATCAAATCAAGAGTATTATTCCCTCTAGTTGCCTGCCGAACATGCTGATGTAGAAAACAATCATCCAATAAATCCACAAAAGCCTTGCTAGTTTGTGAGTGACCAGCCCCCAAATTCCAGTCAATATCTGGGAAATTAGAATCCCTCATTATAAGACTCTCTGATTTACTGGCCCACTCTATTTCCCCGTACAGTTTCTTATTATACTCATCAGAGTCATTAGGCGTATAGCACACTCCTACTCTCAACTTTGATCTCCCAATGCTTACATCACACCAAACTGACTTGACACTGCACTGTCCAGCAATATCGACTGGCTTCACTTCCTTGGATTTTATGTATTTCTTAACTAATAGCATAACCCCTCCTCCCTTCCAATCCTGTCTATCCTTTCCACAATGTACTCCCCAAATTCCAATTCTGCATTCCTTATATCTGTGTGACACCACGTCTCTGATATTCCAACAATATCTGCCTTTGATATTTTGAGCAATACCTCAAATTCATCAAATTTATTTACCAAACTCCTAGCATTGGTTTATATGCAAGTATACATGCGCTTGTTCCTATTCTTAACTACCCTAACAGAACCCATGTGCTTACTTGTACCACAATGACTCCCAGCAGTCTCTGAAATATCCTGCATCTTAGTTTCCAAGCTGCTGCTCATTCCAATAGAAGCAGTGCAAGAATCACTTTCACGTCTGCCAGTGGCTACTGTTAATCTATTAGTCCTTGTATCCCCCCAATCTACCAGTTTTCCGACCCACCTAACACTGCCTCGATAGCATCAGCAATCATTCTTGCACCTTTCTATTTAAGTGTATCCCATCCCTGTAGAAGCAGTCTCTCCTGTTAACAAGTACAGACCAGGCTGAAAAAAAATTCTACCCCTTGAGCCTTGCACAGTCTTTCCAGGGCCGAATTGATCGACAGGTCTCTCATCATATACTCCCTCCTATCATGTCTGGGCAGAATTGCAGACACTTTCAAATTCAACCCTAATTCACGGCTTTTTTTCAACAGTGACCTATACTTGTTAAGTAATTCCGCTGGTCTCCTACTCTTAATATCATTAGTGCCAACATGTACAACTATATCATCTTTTGTGCTCTTAAAAGATGATATCCACTCTACAACGTCATCAACCTTTGCCCCTGGCAGACATACTCTGGTCCTGTTCCACCTATCCTTTTTACAAAGCAAGTTTCCCGTTTCCCTGACAATAGAATCAGTAACAACTACTAGTTCCTTTGGGACCAGCGCATTATGCCTTGGGGGCTGCCTTTGCAGTGGTTTATGGCCTTCGGATTGTTTAATCTATAAGTGACTCTAGCCATGCGCGGTGGCGAAACTGTCACGAATGATCCACTATTTCGAAGTCACGTTTGGGATCGAGATCTTGTTTGGTGGCCCAAAAATGTTCCGCGACTGGGGACTGGTCAGTTTCGGCAATCCAGATTGCTCTGTCATGTTTCGTAACGCGATCTTGAAGACATCTTGATGTCTCACCTATGTAGCAGCTGTCACAGTCTCTGCAGGTTATGCTGTATATTACATTGCTGCATAAGAATAAGAGAGGTGTGACAGGGGTCTTCACACTGGAGATAAGAGAACGTAGATTTCTGCAGGGTAACTGTACGCATTTGATGTTGTAATTTCTGAGGATTTTTGAGATTTGACCTAACACGCCTGGATAGTAGGAATGTAGGTGGATTGTATACTGTCTTGGTTCGGGGGTCTTGTGGAATGCGAGTTCTTGTGCTTGTAATGGGCATCTGTCTAGCACATGGGATGTATATCCCCATTTGGTCAGGTCTGTCCTCACACGGGAAATCTCGTTGCGTCTGATTGCATCAGTGCTGGAATGGCTCCAAGCTCTGGAGAATAGGGTGCAGGCAGTGCTGTTGAGATGACTGGGTGCATGGCCGGATCTGTAGTTTATAAATTGTCCACACCACATAGGTTTATGGTGAAGTCTCTTGCTGAAGTCTCTAGATGTGGGCCTACGCATTGCAGTAAGACATCCAGGAATGGGAGTGCCTTGTTTATTTCTAACTCTAGAGTAAACTGTATGAAATTAGACAGGGAATTAAGGTATTCTAGTAACGCTGTTTCAGAGCCACGTGATATTACAGTGAAAATATCGTCAACTTATCTGCACCATATTGTAATAGGTACAGGTGGGTTCAGGTATATCTGCTCCTCTAAATCTTCCATGGTGATGTTGGCTACTACGGAGCTGACAGGGGCACCCATGGCAGTGCCATGCACTTGTTGGTAGACTGAATCCTCAAAAGTGAAGATGCTACTTGATAAGCATAGGTTGAGGGCGGTGCAGATGTCATCAGTGGATAGTGATGTTCTGGTTGGAAGGCTTAAGTCGTTCTCGAGGAGCCTCCTGGCGTAGAGTACAGCCTGTTGGATGGGAATTGAAGTGAATAATGAGACCACATCAAATGAAGCCATGATGGAGCTGTCAGGAATTGAAAGCTCTTTAATGATGTGGATGAATTCACCCCTATTTTTGACAGTGTGTGTGGTATTTTCTACAAGAGGTGAGAGGAGGCGTGCAATATGCTTGGATAGTTCATACATTGGGGCATTGCAGCACGATACTATAGGTCTGAGGAGAATACTCGGTTTGTGGATCTTTGGCAATCCATAGAATTGCGGCAATCGGCAGTCGGTGGCATGTAGAAGACACTGAGTTGTAGTCGAGATTTTCTTATCTTTAAACCATGTGTTGACGAGTTTATTGACATGTGTCTCTAGACATTTCAAGACCTTAATGGGTGGATCAGACAGAAGTTCATATACATTTGGGTCTAGTAGTAGGGTCAGGGCTTTCTCTCGGTAGGCTGACCGATCTAATACAATGGTCCGGCGCCCTTTATCAGCAGGAAGTACAACGATAGTGTTGTCTTTTCTTATTGATGATAGAGCGGCATGTTGACGATGGTTAAGGTTTGAGTAAGTTTGCAGAGTGCTGCGGAGGATTGCGCCATTCCTGAAACGAATCTCTTTGGCAGTTTCTTCGGAAAGGTTGGTAATACTGGCTTCTATATCCATAGCGAGCTGTGTGATTGGAGGTTTAGATGGTACGACGGTGAACTTCATGCCGTTGGATAAGACATTGAGCTGTTCACTGAATAGTTGTTTGCTGCTTAGGTTCAAGACGAAAGAAGTTGCGTCATTTGAACGTGTGCTCACCTTTAAGGAGTTAGCTTCTCTGTTTAAGTTTATGAATTTGCACTGTTGGCGTAAACGGTAGGCAGAGATCTGATTAGTTCGATGACAGATGGTATGTACAAGGTTCGTAAATATGATAGGCGAGATCCTACCTTGCAGTTGTAAGAGTCTGGACTTGTAGTCAGTGCTCTTGATTTCACAGTGGAGATGGGTTATCCACAATTTTAATGTTTGTAAACTGAAGTTGAAACAGGCATTTTCCATGCGAGAGTTGTGGAACAGGGCTCTCTACCTGAACCATTTAGGGATTATCCGTTTTCTTTTGCACCTATGTGCAAAGCATAGATGCTGTCTGTTGCGGGCTATTGAAAAGAAAGAGTTCTGTAACTGCACACAATCGTAGACATTGCGGCTGTAAAGGGAACGTATTATCACGAAAGGGCCTTGTGTACTGGGGTCCATAGTTAAGAAAGCAATACAGTATAACCCAGTGAATGTATTTAATAACATAAATATACAGCAGAAGCTTTCAAGGCTGACGAGCCTCTTTGTCAACTGATAGATTGATTGAACACGACAGAGCAATCCGGCTTGCCGAAACTGACCAGTCCGCAGTCGCGGAATGTTTTTGGGCCACCAACCACGATCTCGATCCCAAACGTGACTTCGGAATAGTGTCCCACTCGCAACACTTTCGCCACCGCACATGGCTAGAGTCACTTAATATATTAAACAATCCGAAGGCCATAAACCGCTGCAAAGGCATGAGAATGCACCCCATCCTGGAGACAACCATTCTACACCTCGACAAACGCTAGAGTAAAACAGCGCATGTCCGTGCGACAATAATAGCAACCACCTTAAATGAATAACGTGACTTCACTCTCAGCTCATTGCACGCATAACTATATCAGTTGTATTCAAAATTTCAATCAATCTATTAGTTGACAAAGAGGCTCGTCAGCCTCGAAAGCTTCTGCTGTATTATTAAATACATTTACTGGGTTACACTGTATTTCTTTCTTAACTATGGACCCCAGTACACAAGGTCCTTTTGTGATAATTAAATGTACCCAATCATTAAGTCCAGTTAAACACAGAAAAGTGGTATTTGAAGTTGTTGTTGTTATTTGGTTTTTAGGAGCATTAGCAACAAAGGCCATATTGCTCCGGGAATATGCGGTGGTCATTCCCTGACCTTTCTGCATCCTCCGTATTTTGTGGCTCACGGGCTCGAACCCCGGTCTAATCAAGAAGCATGTGCTACGCACTGCTGCTCCTGCCCACCTGGCTACTGAGGCGCCAATAGTTGAAGTGAATAACTTACACGCATAACACAATTGTCATCTTTGTACTTTGAATAGAGTAACCACCTTCGTTCTTGATGTTCCCCATTTGTTAATTTTCTTAATTTTCAGAAAAACCTTCTGTTATTTTTATCTTTTGGGAAATCGTAGTTTTATACTTGTGTCACACCATTTTGTATGATAGCCATTCTAAATTTATCAGTTATAATTTCAGACCAAGTACTAGGATCATTGATATCGACATTTTCGTCTTCGTTGCTTTGTTGATTCTCTTGAAGCTGTGGTCCTCAGAATAATTCATCTTGTTCTTTGTTCGACGCTGACAAAAAATCCTCTGTCTGTACGTTTCCCTCTGCTTCATGATTATTTTCCCGTTCTACAGTTTTCTTATCATAGCTTTCCTCTTCATTAGGACGAAAGCTGGCTTTATGATGATCAGGATAGTTTTCGTGGATGTCGCACGGCGTAATTTCATTTCCGCGAGTTTGATCTTCCAGTAACTGTGAATTATGCGTTTCTTCAATTTGTTGCACATTTTCGGTTTTTAAAAATTTTGCAAGGGAGTTCCTCTGTTTTTCCATAATTTCTTCTCTCTTTCTTTTTTTCTTCAATTTATAAGACCCACACATATACTTTCTTCCTGCATCTCTGTCATTTCTATCATGTGAAATAGATACGAATATGTTATTTATTTTCACACCTCGCGAATCGCGATAAAAACGTACGATGTACGATCAGCTGTTATAATATATATACAGGATGATTCACTACTAGTGCGACAAACTTGCAGGAGGTGTAGGGGGCAGAAAGACAAATCAGAATCACATAGCATTGCAGGGTCTGAAATGCCTTTGTCATGCGGTAGAGGACGTTGAACGGGAGGTCGCGTGAACAGCGATCCTGCTGGAAGTCAGCATTTGCGAACAGTTTCTATCGAAGAAACCAAGTAGCAAAAGTCCTCCAGAGTGGATAATCCCCAGGCTCCAATGATTGGACGCATTGCAGATGGTATGAACTCATTTGGTTTGTTGACAGTATCCTCCATACAGTGGATTGGGAAATACCCAATCGTTGGCCTATCGCTCGATTACTCTTACTCGGATTGCCTTCTGCAAGATGTAGGACATTCTCCTTATTGTCTGGTATTCTCGTCGTTCGTTCTCGATTCATGGTACCTCTCGTGAAACAACCAGTCTCACGTAACCTTCTGTGCTCACGTGCAAAAATCGTATGATGAGGAGCACGCCTGTGCGGGAAACGTTCCTGGTACAAGCGCAGAGCGGCGTGCCCATTACAGTCCACAGCTCCATACACGAGGTGCATGTCGGCCAGTTCAACGTTTGAATACTCGTCCATCCTACTGCTTCGGGAACCGGTTCGCAAATGCTGACTTCCAGCGTAATCGCTGTTCAACGTCCTCTACTGCATGATGAAGGCATTTTGGACCCTGCAATGCTATGTGATTCCGATTCGTCTTTGTGCACCCTACACCTCCTGCAAGTTTGTCGCACTGGTAGTGAATCACCCTGTATATATATTCATATTTGTGGAGAATATTTATTCAATCATTTCAAATGAAACTCCAATAAATTATTATATAATTATTATTTTTATTTGTAAGGAGATATTTTAAATATATTTGAAAGAAAATATATTTTCCCGTGTTCTTTGGAGAATTCTTGGCGGGCTTTCAGATAATGTTAATAACATGATTATTGACATTTTATTTCTTATGTATATTAAAAATATGGCCATTTTATGGCGATGTCGCTAGATTTTGCGACAGTATTAAAACAAAAAAAAAATGAAACCATTTTTATTTTGCAAAATCAGTCAGCGGTGTGGGCCTTTGTGCTTGCCGCATTTCCCATCCCACCTCTGGCCGGCTCTGCCTGGGGGACTCCACTAATAACATTAGTTCACTAAGAGCAGTGCCCATTGATTACCACTCTCTGTCTTCTTCCACTCAACCATCCCTTTATCCATAGTAGCAATTTGCCTCCAATGCCACACTGCTCCAATTTGTGCAGCAGTCTTCCATGTGTGACAGTATCAAAAATCTTTTTAAGATCCAAATATATGATATCAAAATTATTCTTTGTATCCAGTTCCTTTGTGCCAAATCATAGTATCCAATTAAATTGGTCAGACAAGACTTCCCCTTAACAGTTGCATACTGTGTCCGAGCAACAAGTGAAGTCTTGTCTAGATGATCCTGAAATGTTGCTTTAACCAGTGCCTCTAATCATTTCCTCAGAACATAAGTTAAACTAACAGGTCCGTAATTACTTGTGTCACCCTCTGATCCTTCTTTGTGGATTGGGCTCACATTTGCACATCTCCAGTCCATGGTTAATTCCCTGAGTTCAAGGAAGCTCTCATAATTTTTGCTAATGGTTTGCTTACTTCCTTTGCTGCCTCCTTTAATTTAACTGGATAGATTCTTTCCACCCCAAGTGCCTTTCATATGTTTATCTTCACTTCTGCAGTTTACTCTCAGTTTATTAACGGATATCTTTGCTCTCAGGATTTCTTCTCCACTTTGCTCTCAGTTTATTAAAAAATCATTTAACTCACTAATTAACTATATTAGTGAGTTAATATAAATATTTAACTCGCTAATATACTTTTTATACACCTTTTGGCATTCACCTCCCTGAACAGCTCCTCATGTGTGAATGTTGCTGCAAAATATTCATTTAGTTTGTTAGCTACCTGAGCAGGATCTTCAACAATTGAACCTTTGAATCATTCATATCAAGTGGACCAATCTGATAAATCTCCTTCCTTCTAGAGTTTACATAAGTAAAGAACTCTTTGCTGTTTATCTTTGCATCCTTTGCCAAAGATTTCTCGTAATCTGCCTTTGCCTGCCTAACCTCCTTTGTGACTTGGTTACAGACCACCTTATATCTGTCAATGGTTTCCATGTCACCTGTTAATTTATATGTGTCGCATTCATTTTTCTTCTCTGCCACATGTTTAATTAGTTCATCTGACATCCATTTAGGCTTAAATCTTGAACAATATAGCTTAGTTTGTATGAAAAGCATAGTAGCTTCCAAGATTAATTCTTTGAATGCTTCCCATTTTGAATTTGCTGTTGGTAATGGCATCATTGGTCCCACCATATAGAATTTAAATACTGTCTCAGACCACTGTAGTCACCTTTACGAAAGCAAAAACCCTTCCCTTTACCATTGATGGAATTTGCCTCTTAGAGTAAATCCCACTTCAGCACACTGTGATCACTGCCACCTAGTGGTTCCTTTTTCTGCAGATTCTTAATGCATGAAGAATCACTACTGATAATGAGATCAAGAGTATTAGTCCCTCTAGTTGCCTCCCGAACATGCTGGTGTAGAAAACAATCATTCAATAAATCCACAAAAGCCTTGCTAGTGTGTGAGTGACCAACCCACAAATTCCAGTCAATATCTGGGAAATTAAAATCCCCCATTATAAGACTCTCTGATTTACTGGTCCACTCTATTTCTCTGTATAGTTCTTTATTATGCTCATCAGAGTCATTAGGCGTATAACACACTCCTACTCTCAATTTTGTTTTCATAGTGCTTATGTCACACCAAACTGACTCGACTCTGCACTGTCCAGCAATGTCGACTGGTTGTACTTCCTTGGATTTTATGTGTTTCTTAACCAATAACCAACCCCTCCTCCCTTCCTATCCTGTTTATCCTTCCTGTACACATTGTACTTCCCAAATTACAGTTCTGCATTCCTTATTTCTGTGTGACACCACGTCTTTGTTACCTCAACAATATCTGCCTTTGATGTTTTGGCCAACACCCCAAATTCAAATTTATTTACTAAACTCCTATCATTGGTGTAAACACATGTATACATTCACCTGTTCCTATTCTTAGCTACGCTGCATCCCCCCCCCCAGTTTTCCCTTGAGCCACAGACTCCCATTAGTTTGAGGCTTTTGCTTTGCTGCTCTGAGTCATGATTTCAATTCAATTTCAATACAAAAATATAACCCTAACATAGCCGATGTATTTACTTTTCCAGAGCGATATCCAGGAATCTCTGTAATCCTCTGTTCCTTGTTTTCTAGGCTGCTGCTGATTCCAATAGAAGTAGTTCAAGAAGTAGTTCAAGTTTCACATCTGCCAGTTGTTACTGTTAATCTATTTGTCCGTGTATCCCCCGAAGCTAACAGTTTTCCGACCCACCTACCTGCCTTGCTTGCATCAGCAAATATTCTTGCGTGCTTTCTATTTGAATATATCCCATCCCTGTAGAAGCAGTCTGTCCTGTTATCAAGCACAGACCAAAAATTCTACCCCTTGAGCCTTTCACAATCTCTCTAGAGCCGAATTGGTTGACAAGTCTCTCATCATATACTCCCTCCTGTCGTGTCTAGGCAGAATTGCAGATAATTTCAAATTCAACTCTAACTGACTGTTTTTTTTTCAAAAGTGACCTGTACTTGTTAAATAATTCCGTCGGTGTCGTACTCTTAATATTTGTCCTACTCTTAACATTAATGCCATGTTCAACAATATCACGTTTTGTGCCCTTAAAAGATGGTATCTGCACTACAATGTCATCAATCTTTGCTCCGGCAGACATAACCTGGTATTGTTCCACCTTTTTGCACAATATGTTTCCTGTTTCCCTGACAGTAGAGTCACCAACAACAACTAGTTCCTTTGGGACCAGTGCATTCTGCCTTGGGGGTTGCCACTGTGTTGCGTGATTTTCAAGTGCAAGCTCTGGCATTGATGTGGGCAGCTGAGAGCTTGATGGGTCCCTCAATTTAGATCCTTTGAGGGCATCCACACCTGTCCTTCAAGATCTCATATAGGCCCATAAAAATGCTTAGTTGGAGCCTGATTTCTTTACACTCCTTACATCTTGCAAACACAAAGACATTGTGTGTGCACGTACATGATGTTACTTGGACATGATATTAGCCTTGAGAATGTCATGTCTCATTCCTAATTGCTCCCAAACATCAAACAAACAATAAATTTCAAAAGGCTGTGATTCGGAGGACAACCGCCCCCCCCCCCAAGTTTTCCCTTGAGCCACAGACTCCCATTAGTTTGAGGCTTTTGCTTTTTTCTGCTCTGAGTCATGATTTCAGTTCAATTTCAATACAAAAATATAATCCTAAACTTATATTCCAATGCAGTTATAACACAAATAACATGATATATATGTATTTCAGTATCGAGTATTATCTCTGAGTGACGTTATGTGACTTTCTTATCTCCTGTGAAGTTATATGTATTAATTTATAATGTTACTTTTGTAAAATCTAGGTTGTTATATGTATTTAGTTAAAAAAGTAGAATTTAATTGACAATGAAATTTAATAAGATTAGTAAATTTTACTGATTAATTGATACCACTATTCTAGAAAACAGGCCTTGTACGTCGGGCTGCATTATATCATCGAAGTTTCTTGCGACGACCGACTAACTGGTTAAAATAAATTTATTAAAATAAAAATATAATATATACATAACATAAAACAGAAATAAAATAAAAGCGTTAAAATAATACAATAAGATAAAAGAGTTAAAATAATACAATAAGATAAGAGTTAAAATATATATAATAAAAGCTTTAAAATACAATAAGATACTTCGCTAAAATACAATAAGGTAAAATAGTTAAAATATATATAATAAAAGTGTTAAAATATATAGTAGCTTTCGAAGCGATGTGCCTCTTCATCAGCTGATCAAGAAGTGCCTCTTCTTCAGCTGATGAAGAGCACTTCGCTTCGAAAGCTACTATATATTTTAACGCTTTTATTATATATATTTCAACTCTTTCATCTTATTGTATTTTACTGCTTTTATCTTATGTATATATTATGTTTTTATTTTAATAAATTTATTTTAACCAATTAGTCGGTCGTCGAAAGAAACTTTGAAGATACCACTATACTAGGCTTACAGATTTCTAATACAGTGCTACTTTTTTCGCTATCTAGTTTTATGTTACACTTACGCTATCTAGTTCGGTATATATGTTTTATCGTATAACAATGGCACCAAGTTACGAACTGTAAATCTATGGACACTAAGTATAATTTCAAAATCACACTATCTAAATTCAAAATAAACCATGGAGCTTGACTACATCTATAAGCTACTTATAGAAAATAATTTAATATAACAATTAGGTCAATAAAACAGTGAAATATAATTAAAAACTTAGCGTTCGTAATAGCTGCAAAAACTTGCCCAACACTTGGATTAGATACCCTTACTGATACTAAGTAATAACCTACAAAATCTTTATCTAAATCCAAATTAAACTAAGTATCATTACTAGGAATATAAAGCTACTTCTAGAAAATAAATTAATATGCCAATTTAAGTCAATAAAAAGCAAACATTTAAGAAAAACTTCCCTATTAGCTGTAGCCATAAAAACTTTCTGTTCACGTGTACTCTCGTACCCCAATATGATGAAAGCCTTGTGGATTAACTCTAGACTTGAGAGATTCTACAAGGCTTACAAGGGATAAATTTTTCTTATCATGTAATTTATGCTGTAAAAAGAGTATTCACTTAAAGAGCAGATGCAGTGCTTTTTATCATTGAGGAAGCATTAAATTTTCAGGGAAGCTGCTAGTTCATGGAGTAAGGGAGGTTGACACACAGTTGACTTGCAAATAAAGCTGCATTTGTGTCCTTTCTATGAGTGCTTGTGTGCAACATTAATTACCCTAATCACTATAAGGGTAACTGCAGTATAGGTAAAAAATCCACCATACTCTAGAACCACATGGGAAAACAGTAACTATAATGAGAATATCAAGGCTTTCAAAAGATAAAAGGACAAACTTCATTTGTTTATACAATAATGCTATACATTGTAAACAAATTATGGTAAACAAATTAAATGAATTTGACGATTTAATTAAAATCATCTAATGCTGATATAATTGGGTCTACTGTGCCATGGTGCCACTCAGAAATATGAGATGAAATGTCACTCTCCACCACTCCATCCCTCAATCTCTACTGAACATACAATATTTTGGTGAATATTATATGTTCAAGTTGTTGTTATTTGGTTTTTAGGAGCATTAGCAACTAAGGCCATATTGCTCCTGGGATATGCGGTGGTCACTCCTGACCTTTCCACATCCTCTGTATTTGGTGGTCATGGGCTCGAACCCGGTCTAATCAAGAAGGGTGGGCTACGGAGATGCCATATGTTCAAGAGAGAGAGAGAGAGGCAGGCAACATTGAAAATTGCCTGAAGTGGTAATTACCTATACAGTGGGGCCCAACATTCGATGGTAATTTGTTCCACAACTCATTGTATGTTGAAAAAATTGTAAGTTGAAACTAATAATATATTGATTTCCTGTAATTTGTTCTAAACACTTGGCAGATGACCTCAACAACAGATAAAATAGGTTATACTTGATTTTTACATTTAAACTGAGTGTTTTAAAAAGATTGTTTAATAAATAGTTATAAAATATCTTAAAATAAAACCCAGACAGTAAACTAGCATTTACCTTATGCTTGAAGTGCAGGGCTGATGAAATTAATGGTCATGTAGTGGTGGTGGTGGGATTAGATCAGACATCATGTGTCTTTTTAGTCTTTTGTGTTTTGCTGCTACGGGCAAAGAAACTGTTCAAAGTGGATTTTTTTTTTTACGACTTTTTTTGTTGTCTCCTGAAGTTTGAAGTGACTTCATCTTCCATTTTGCACGTCCTGAGTTCAGTGTTTTCATACTGGGGTGTTTTTTTTTTACCACTTCTCTTGAACGCTCCCCACAATGCAGACGGGCTGCAAGAGTAGCTCATGGTGTATTGTCAATGATATATAGGAATTTTTCTAGCAGGGATAAGGAGGTGATTATTCCCTTGTATAAGGCAATGGTCAGGCCACACCAAGAGTACTGTATACAGGTCTGGAGGCCTCATTTCAAGAAGGATGTAGAGCTGCTGGAATGAGTACAGAGAAGGGCAACAAGATTAGTGAATGGAACAAAGGGGTGCTCTTACAAAGAAAGGCTTAAGTTCTGCAAATTACAGTGTCTGGTGACTAGGCACCAGCAAGATGATCTGATAGAGGTGTACAAAGCCTTGAATGGTTTGAGCATGCCCATTGCTGATGGGATTCTTCCTCTTGCTCAGAAAAATCACCTGAGAGGGCATAAATTCAAATTGAGGAAAGACAGATGTAGGATAGATGTGTGGAAATTAGCCTTTAGCCAGCGGGTGGTTGGTTGGTGGAACAGACTTCCATACCTTGTCGTCATGGAAGTTGATAGCCTAAATAAGTTTAAGGCTCAGCTGGACAGGTATTTCGAATGAACAGAGGGGTGAAGTGGAAGTGTTTTTTTTTTTTTTTTTTTTTTGTTTTTGGCTGATGCTGCATGAGCTTGCTTTCTTGCATCAAATGCCTCTACTAATGCTAATGCTAACAATGATATTTCCATAGGGGATGTCTTTGTGTGTGCACAATGTAAAGAGTTTAGGGAAATCAGGTGCAAACTCAGCGCTGTTATGAGCCTATATGAGAGCTTGAAGGACAGGGTGGATGCCCTCGAAGGATCTAAATTGAGGGGCTCATCAAGCTGCCCACATCAACGCCAGAGCTTGCACTTGGACATCACGCAACACAGCAGCAACCCACAAGGCAAAATGCGCTGGTCCCACAGGAACTAGTAGTTGTTGGTGATTCTATTATCAGGAAAACGGGAAACGTCCTTTGTTAAAAGGATAGGTGGAACAGGACCAGGGTATGTCTGCCAGGGGCAAAGGTTGATGACGTTGTAGAGCGGATATCATCTTTTAAGGGCACAAAAGATGATATAGTTGTACACGTTGGCACTAATGATATTAAGAGTAGGAGACTGGCAGAATTACTTAACAAGTATAGGTCACTGTTGAAAACAAGCCGTGAATTAGGATTGAATTTGAAAGTGACTGCAATTCTGCCCAGACACGATAGGAAGGAGTATATGATGAGAGCCTTGTCGATCAATTCGGTCCTGGAAAGATTGTGCAAGGCTCAAGGGGTAGAATTTTTTTTCAGCCTGGTCTATACTTGTTAACAGGAGAGACTGCTTCTACAGGGATGGGATACACTTAAATAGAAAGGGTGCAACAATATTTGCTGATGCTATCGAGGCATTGTTCCAGAAGAGGCCGGCTTTGTATCATTAACAAAATACACTCTACCTACACACTGTACAAGCACATCAAACAGAAGATACGAAACCGTTCGGAGTACTACACGCGGGAATGTTGTGTTGAACAATAACAAAGATGCTAATTGATTGAGAATAATTGTATGAATGATGTTCCATGCACCATGCTTCTGAAAATTTCTGCCAATGAATCATTCCAGCTATATCGGAAAGCAATCGGTTCCTGCAAATATCATGGGGCTTTAAAATAAAAGATCGTATGGAAGGTAAATCGGTTTCTGAGAATATTGGATATCGATGTCATCGGAAGTTGAGGCCCCACTGTAATTCTTGAGTCAGTTAAAAGCAACATGGATGCTGAATCAGTGTGGTGTGAATGACTTGCAGTAAACGGCAGGTGATAATTGGTGTGTGTTATGGGCTAAAGACTGTCCAGTATGAGGAAAATTTCTTTTGGCAGCTTGAATGAGCTTGTAAGTACAGTTGTCTTCTTATGGGTGACTTTGGTGTAACTCATATGGGCTGGAATATGTGGACTGGAAATATCCTGTATGGTAACAGTTTTTTTTTTAATAAACTGGATGATTGTTACTTATCTCAGCATGTCTGAGAGAGCAAAATGGGCTCTACTATTCTAGATTTGGATTGCTCACAAGGAGCATAACTGTATTAAAAATTTGACAGTGAGAAATCAAGAGTAGGTTGTGAATATATATTTACGTGGGATGACCAGAAATTTCTGAGAATGGAGTATAAAAAGACAGGTACAAAATTTTATTTTTTAAAAATTTTTAAAAAATAGTTACTTGGAACCAGATATGCAACCCCTACACCCCCTGGTATGGGGGTGTAGAGGTTAGTTCAAATCCATGTGCAAACTGGGCTTTCTGCACAAGTGTATTGTTGTGGAGAAGCAAAACCTGGTGACCCAACTTTCCTAAACTGTATCTTTTAATGTTGGCATGAGGCTGGCATATTTTCCTGTTATTGTGGTTTTAGATGCAAGGTAATGAATTAACAACAATCGTTTTGTATCCCAGATCATTGAGGCCAACACTTTTCAGCTAATGGTTGTGTTTAAAACTTTTTCGGGGTTGGAGATTCCTTATGGGTCCATTGCATGATTTCGATTTGTATTCAGAATCATAAAAATGCAGGTCAAGTTTTATCACCAGTCACCAAATGGGGTAAATATAATCTGGATTAGAAATTAATTTCCTCTACCCTCTGATGTTTGTTATGACTGGAAAGTTTTGTGGGAACTCATCTTGCACAATCTTTGGACATTCCCAAACGCCTCATGTATTATTGTTAAAATGCTTCTATGGGAAATGTTATGCACTTTTTAAAGTTCAGGCACTTTCTTTTCTAAAATTTTTTTGGCAAAGGTAAAGAAAGGCAAATGAGAACCACTGGAAATGTCAGCTAATTTATACGGAAAATTAATTTCCTGATACCTCACGGCAAGCGATGTGCTCATTGGTGCGTGAAAACAACAGACGATAACATCGGTTTAGTATCACTTGCCCTAATCTCAGAAGTGCTAATGGTAACTTGCCCTAATGAACGCTTTCCATAATTGTAAAAAAAGGTTAGGTTACCTGCCTTGAATTCCATGGGAGCTTGAACCCCTCCTGAAGTGGAGGGGGTAACCTGACCTTTTTTCTTTAGAATCAATCATGGGCAGACTAGTGCATAATTTGTTTATTAATAAAAAATAAATTTTTTTATTACTGCATTTTTATTTTGCTGTTCAATAATATGCCCTAACAGTGAAAAAAGGTCAGGTTACCTCCACTTGAATCCCATGGGAGCTTGAACCCCTCCCGAAGTGGAAGGAATAACTTGACCTTTTTTTTTTTAGAATCATGGGTGGACTAGCCCATAAATTGTTTATTAACAAAATATTAATTTTTTATTACTTTACACTATTTTTAAAGATGCTCGTGTGGATACACACGTATCATAACGTGTGTATCCACACGTTATGATATAAAGAATCTTTCTTTCATTTCCCATTATTTCCTAACCTAACCTTATGGTTAGGTCCCGAAATATAAGGAAAACTTTTCTATTATTTCCTAACCTACCATTTAAGGTCAGGTTATGAAATATAACAAAAAATAAAGAAACCTTTTCCTTTTTTCGTACCAAACCTAAATCAATAATATAGTAAAAACACTCATGAACTCCAAAAATCTGCTTTTAATGAGAAAAAAACATAATGAAGAACATAAAAATGAATAGAACTTTTTCATAAAAAATTAAAATAAACTCATGAACACAAATCATACAGTTGGACCTCAATAGCTGTTCGCAATTTGAGTAATAATATTCTGAAAAGTATCTTCATGATTTTTCCCATAAATTTTACGCCACATATATTTATTCATGTGACCCATCAACATAACTTTTCAGCTGCCTTTTAGTCTTATAGTCACACTTTTTAATCTCTTCCGCTGGGCTTCAATGTTATTTGTATGTGTTTCTGTAATTGGATCTACAAAATGTTATTTGTAGATCCAATTTTTTCTAAGGCCGTAATACGCCTATATCCACGCCATTCATCAGTTTTGATTTTTCTTCACTACTTTTCTAATAATGCGTAAAAGAGTTTTTGCTTTCCAATTTTTTATGAATTTCATGAAGAAGAATTTTGATTCTCTTTGAAATACTCCAAACACCCATTTCTTCTTAGCAGTTAAATTTCGTCATCTGTGATGTTTTAGTTTTACCAATACAGTTTCGTCTGTTTCTACAGTTTTCCCTGATCCACCCAACTTAACGGATTTTTTTTAACAACTGCAATTCACAAATATCTCTTAGTTTCTTATAAAACTTAATTGCTGTTACTTTCAAAATCTCCAGATGGAATGCTGTTGTAGTTACTGGTGTGCACCAAAAGTATATAATATACATTATCTTTTTTAATAGAAGTTTTGTATTTTCCATAAAACTATGTTTTAATAAAGAAACTGGTCTGTAACCAAGTCACAAAGGAGATTAGGCAGGCAAAGGCAGATTATGAGAAATCTTTGGCAAAGGATGCAAAAAAAAACAGCAAAGAGTTCTTTACCTATGTAAACTCTAGAAGGAAAGGGATGAATCAAATTGGTCCACTGGATTTTGATCATCAACTGTTGATGATCATGCTCAGGTGGCTAACAACCTAAATGAGTATTTCGCATCTACTTCACACATGAGGAGTTATTCAGGGAGGGGAATGCCAGAGGTGAAGTAAACTCTGGCAGTGAGCTAGATGATTTTGTAATAACTGAGAGGAAAGTGGATGAGAAATTGTTGAAGATAAACATAAAAAAGGCACACGGGGTGGATGGGATCTATCCAGTTATATTAAAGGAGGCAACAAAAGAAGTAAGCAAACCCTTAGCCATAATTATGAGAGCTTCTTTGAACTCAGGGGAGGTACCCATGGACTGGAGATGTGCAAATGTGATCCCAATTCACAAAGGAGGATCAAAGGGCGACAAGTAATTATAGACCTGTTAGTTTAACTTCTGTTCCAGGAAAATTAATGGAGGCACTGGTTAAAGAAGCACTGCAGGATCATCTAGACAAGACTTCCGTTATAGCTCGGACACAGCATGGTTATGTTAAGGGCAAGTCTTACCTGACTAAAATTTGATTGGATACTATGATGTGGTCACAAAGGAACTGAATGCAGGAAATAACTTTGATATCATATATTTGGATCTTAGAAAGGCTTTTGATACTGTTGCACATGGAAGACTGCTGAACAAATTGCAGCAGTGTGGCATTGGAGGCAAACTGTTGCTATGGATGAAAAGATGGTTGAGTGGGAGAAGACAGAGAGAGGTAATCAATGAACACTGCTGATCGCGAACTAATGTTATTAGTGGAGTCTCTCAGGGTTCAGTGTTGGATCCATTGTTGTTTTCTGTATTTATAAATGATATTGATGATGTTATATCAAGCTTAATGTCCAAGTTTGCAGATGATACTAAGGTTGGCAAGGTTGTTAAGGACACTAATGACAGTACGCTGCCGCAACAAGACTTATAAAAGTTGAGCAGATGGGCAGAGAGGTGACAATTGAAGTTTAATATTGACAAATGTAAAGTACTACATATGGGAAGCAGTAACACCCCAGAGTAACGTATCAACTCTGTGGTACTACACTGACAGTGGTAGAGAATGAAAAGGACCTTGGGGTAATTGTGCAGGCAGATATGAAGTTTTCTGAGCAGTGCAGACGGTCTGCAAGAGTAGCTCATGGTGTCTTGTGAATGATATACAGGAAGTTTTCTTGCAGGGATGAGGAGTGGCCTGACCATTACCTTGCATAAGGTAATGGTCAGGCCACAGCTTGAGTACTGTATATAGGTCTGGAGACCTCATTTGAAGAAGGATGTAGAGCTGTTGGAACGAGTAGAGAGAAGGGCAACAAGATTAGTGAATGGAACAAAGGGTTGCTCTTATGAAGAAAGGCTTATGTTTTGCAAATTACAGTGTCTGGAGACTAGGCACCTGCAAGGTGATCTCATTGAGGTGTATGAAGCCTTGAATGGTTTGAGCATGCTCAATGCTGATGGGATTCTTCCTCTTGCTCAGAATAATCACTGGAGAGGGATTCAAATTGAGGAAAGACAGATGTAGGATAGATGTGCGGAAGTTTGCCTTTAGCCAACGGGTAGTTGGTTGGTGGAACAGACTTCCATCCTTTGTTGTGGAAGTTGATAGCCTAAATAAAGTTAAGGCTGAACTGGACAGGTATTTGGAATGAACAGAGGGGTGAAATGGGAGTGTTTTTTTTTTTTTTTTGGCTGATGCTGCATAAGCTTGCTTTCTTGTATCATATGCCTCTACTAATGCTAACTCAGGCAGAACATTTTTTGCAATACCAGAACTTTGAACATGACTCTGTGATTCAATTGGTTTAAAATAATTATTGCACTTAAAACAATACAATTTCAGTTTTATTAATTTAGTTTTCATCAAAAAATGAAGCAACGTTTTATTTTTGTTACAAATTTTTTCCATCTTTAAAAGATTCATCGCTACTATTACCTGTTTACCATTCATCACAAAACCAATTATGCAACAGGTTCTTTACTCATAAATACACATCATAATATCTTCCAAGGACTACACAGTAGCTTGTCGTCTGTCACGCCCACCACCAATCATTTCATCATTTGCTACGCCTTCCTGTTAATCGGTATATTGTTATCGACTTCTGCTCTAGACCGATAACACCTACCATCTGTTTACCGAGCGAACAGCGCTAGAGTGCAGTATCGGGATACTAATTTTCGACGTAAATTAGTCGACGTTTCCCATGGTTCTTGTGTTGATTTTCTTTACCTTAGCCATTTTGTTTTCTTCAATGATTCTTTAATATTTTTCTTTTAAAACAATTGATGGTAATCTATTGTTTTAGAACTGATCATTCTAAACTGGCTCCCATCCACTTTTGAATTTCCAACCCTCTTGCAACATTAGAAAAACAGCAGACTGTAGTCATTCTTTCATGAATTTCTTTAGCATTGCTGCCCTCTTTGCGGTCAAAAAGTTGATTACTGAATGATGTTCCATTTGCTGGATATTCATTTTTTTTTCCATCTTTTTTTTTCAATTTGAATTGGAAAATAATTTTTGAATTTAAAATAATTTTAATTTTATAGAAAGTAGATTTAATCACAGATATTTTCACTGTTAAATTAAGTAGGTTTTACATATATAAAATTAGAATTATGAAAGCATTCTTGACAGTTTCACAAAATTTATGAACTACAGAGTGAACATTTGAGAAATAATCATTGAATTGCATAATAAACAGCAATTATGTAAAAACACTTGCAAGTCTTGAATTGAGACTCTCAAGTGTTTTTATTCCTCAGACTCAAAAGACTAGAACTGCTTATTTCTAGTAACAAAAAAAATTAATTAGACTTTTCAATAGGCAATCTTGTTGGATTTTAAAATAAAATTATTGAAGACTATTGACCTTTTATTGAGGGTTTTAATGAAAAATAACTATGGATAAAATATACATACGAGTCTTTCCTTCTCTCTCTCTCTCTTTGATAGATATTTACACAAGTTTTCTTTTTTTATTTTATCATTAAAAATTCGATTTCTTGCATATATTAGATGTTTTTATATATGCATATATGCATTAGAAATTCCTAAAAAAAATGTGCAACTTGTGAAATGTTTGTGGATCTTTCTAGAATAGGACATTTTATAGCCAAAGAGGATGTCTTTGTGTGTGCCAGGTGCAGAGAGTGTCAAAAAATTAGGTGTCAACTCGGTGTAATGATGGGAGTCTATGAGAGTTTGAAGAGTAGAGTAGATGCCCTTGAAGGAATTAAAATGGGTCACCATCAAGTCCTCGGCTGCCCAACTCAATACCAAAGCTCATTATTGTGCATCAGGCAACACAGCGGCAATCTTCAGGGCAGAATGCACTGGTCCCACAGGTGCTAGTTATTGTTGGTGAGATGGGAAATATATATCATGCAAAAAGAATAGGTGGAATACGACCAGGGTATGTCTGCCAGGAGAAAAAGTTGATGACGTTGTAGAGCAGATATCTTTTAAGGGCACAAAGGGTGATATTGTACATGTTTGCACTAATGACATTAAGAGTAGGAGATCTATGGACTTACTTAACAAATACATCTGAATGCCGAGAAAAAGTTGCGAGTTAAGGTTACATTTGAAAGTGTCGGCAATTCTGCTCAGACACAATAGTATGGAGTATATGATGAGAGCCTTGTCTCTCAATTCGGCCCCAGAAATATTGTGCAAAGCTCATTGCATTTTTCTCAGCGTGGTCTGTGCTTATTAACAGGAGAGACTGCTTCTACAGGGATGGGATACACTTAAATAAAAAGGATGCAAGAATATTTGCTTATGCTATCGAGGCAGTGTTAGGTGGGTTGGAAAAAATGCTAGCTTTTGGGGGGGGGATTCACAGACTAAATGAATAACAGTAGTCGCAGGCAGAGGTGAAAGTGATTCTTTCATTTCTGTTGGAATGAGCAGCAGCCTGGAAAGCAGGGTGCTAGGGATATTCAAGACTGCTGGATGAGTCATCATAGAACAAGTAAATACATGCGCTGTGCTAGGATAATTAAGAGTAAGAACAGGTGCATGTATACTTGCATGTACACCAATGCTAGGAGTTTAGAAAATAAATTTGAGATGCTGGTCAAGACATCAAAAGCAGATATTGTTGGGATATCAGAGACATGGTGTCACACAATTATAAGGAATACAGAATTGGAATTTGGGGAATACAATGTGTAAAGAAAGGATAGGAAGGGAGGAGGGGTTATGCTTTTATTCAAGAAACACATAAAATCTAAGGAAGTGCATCCAATTGATGTAGGTGGACAATGGAATTTTGAGTCTGTTTGGTGTGACATAAGCACTGGGAAAGGAAAAATGAGAGTAGGTGTGTGTTATAGGCCTAATGAATCTGATGAGTATAATGAGAAATTATGCAGAGAAATAGAGTGGTCCAGTAAATTAGAGTGTCTTATAATGGGGGATTTTAATTTCCCAGATATTGACTGGAATTTGTGGGTTGGTCACTCACACACTAGCAAGGCTTTTGTGCATTTATTGTATGATTGTTTTCTGCAGCAGCATGTCCGAGAGGCAATTAGAGGGAGGGAGTAATAGTCTTGAGCTGATTATCAGCAGTGATTCTTCATGCATTAAGAATCTGCAGATAAAGGAACGATTAGGTGGCAGTGATAACAGTGTACCGATGTGGGATTTGGGATTTACTTAAAGATGTAACTACCATTAGAGCTAAAGGAATGGTTTTTGCTTTCATTAAGGTGACTACAGTGGTCTCAGATGGCTTTTAAATTCTATAGAGTGGGACCAACTGATGATGTTGCCACCAGCAAATTCTAAATGGGAAGCATTCAGTGAAGTAATCTGGGAAGCTACTAGGCTTTCTGTCCCAACAAAGAAATACTTATAATAATAATAATGACAGTCAAGGTTTAGATCTAAATGGATGGCAGATGAACTAATGAGACTCATGGCAGAGAAGAAAAATTCACGGGACACACATAAATTATCTGGTGACACAGAAGATTATGGTAGATATAAGCTTATCTGTAATCAAGTCACAAAGGAGGTTAAGCAAGATAAGGCAGATTATGAGAAATATTTGGCAAAGGATGCAAAGACAAAGTCTTCTTTACTTATGTAAACTCTATAAAGAAGGGGATGAATCAGATTGGTCTACTTGATATAGATGGTTTGATTGTTGATGATTGTGCTGAGATAGCTGACAAACCGAAAGCTTATTTTGCCTCTACATTCACACATGAGGAAGTTTGTAGGGAAGTGGAGGTTAGAAGCTTATCAAACTCTAGTAGGGAGCTAAATAATTTTTTAACAACTGAGAGCAAAGTGGAGGAGAAATTGTTGAGGTTGAACATAAGAAAGGCAACTGGGTGGATTGGATCTATCCAGTCATATTAAGGAGGCAGCAAAGGAAGTAAGCAAACCTTTAGTCATAATTATGAGAGCTTCTATGGATTCAGGGGAGGTGCCCATGGACCAGAGATGTTCCAAAGTGTCCCCAATTCACAAAGGGGGGGATCAAAGGGTGGCACGAGTAATTACAACCTGTTAGTTTAACTTCTGTTCCAAGGAAAATAATGGAGGCACTGGTTAAAGAAGCACTGCAGGATCATCTAAACAAGGCTGCAGTTATAGTTCGGACACAGCATGGTTTTGTTAAAGGAAAGTCTTGTCTGACAAATTTGATTGGCTACTATGATGTGATCACCATGGAACTGGATGCAAAAAATAATTTTGATATCATATGCTTAGCTTTTAGAAAAGCTTTTATACTATTGCACATGGAAGACTACTGCACAGATTTGAGCAATGTGGCTTAAGGTAAGTTGCTGCTATGGATAAAAGGATGGTTGAGTGGGAGAATGGTAATCAATGAACACTGCTCTTCGTGGACTAATGTTCTTAGTGGATTCCCCCAGGGTTTGGTATTAGGACCATTGTTGTTTTCTGTATTTATCAATGATATTGATGAAGGTATATCAGGGTTAATGTCCAAGTTTGCAGAAGATACGAAGGTTGGCAGGGTTATTAATGATAGTAATGACAGTACCCTATTGCAACAGGATCTGGAAAAGTTGAGCAGATGGGCTGAGGTGACAACTGAAGATAGCAGTAACTCCAGTGTAACATACCAAATGTGTGGTACGACACTCAGGGTAGTGGAGAATGGAAAATCCTGGGGATAATTGTGCAGTCAGATATAAAGTTTTCTGAGCAGTGCAGACAGGCTGCAAGAGTAGCTGTTTTGGTCTTGTCAATGATATATAAGAATTTTGCTAGCAGTGATAAGGAGGTAATTGTCTCCTTGTATAAGGCAATGGTCAGGCCACAATTTGACCTAAAATGAGGTCTGGAGGCCTCATTTTAGGAAAGATGTAGAGCTGCTGGAACGAGTACAGAGAAGGGCAACGAGATTGGTGAATGGAACAAATGGTTGGTGTTACCAAGAAAGGCTTAAGTTCTGGAAATTGCAGCATCTGGAGAATAGGCACATGCAGGGTGATCTGATTGAGGTGTATAAGGCCTTGCATGGTATGAGCAAGCTCAATGCTGATGCCATTCTTCCTCTTGCTTAGATTACTCACCTGAGGGGACAGAAATTCAATTGTATTCAGTAAATTGAGGAAAGGCAGTTGTAGAATAGTTATGTGTGGAAATTGGCCTGTATCCAGCGAGTGGTTGATAGTTGGCTGATGCTATACAAGCTTGCTTTCTTGCATCATATGCCTCTACTAATGCTAATGTCACTCTTTATATAAAAGAGTTCCACCCATCATTTTTATTCACAAAGTTTATAAATTGAAAGAATTTATTTTATTTGAAAATGAAAAATAAAAGCTATACACAATATTATGTTTATAAAAAAATCATTCCTTTTAAAATACAGTACTACATGAGGTGGATGATTCCTCATTTAGATTGTTTAAAGTATGATAAAGCAATGTGATTTCCTGTCAATGAGGGTTACAAGGTATATTTTCCCCACAAAAATCATTTCTTTGAATTGTTCGTGCCATGGTTTTTCCAAATTTTCCTGCATATGTGGTTCTGACACATATAAAGTATAATATGTATTCCACTAATATATATATATGCAAAACTTTCATGAGAAGGAGCCCCTGGCAAGCTGAGACTCAGGTGCAGCCATGTTTTTCTTCATTCCAGAATGTAGTGCATGCACAAAAGATTTAGTTCATGGCACTTTTAAAAAACCACTGCATGGTCACACAGGCACAAATCGTAGAAGTAAATAATAAGGTTAGTAATTCAGGCATGTTGGTATTTATCAGTATTTTTTAAAAATATTTTATTTATTAACATGCCTGTTAATTAAAAATGCTAAAATAATATTATTCAGTTTATCTATTAAGCAGTGAGTTAGGACTCTAATGCATTAAGGACTTATGCCTCAAGCTGCGAAAGAGTTAGACTATGTATATTTTAGTGCACTTGCATCGTTTATACACAGCCAATTATAGATTAGATGTAACTTAATGCCGCTATTGCAAATTTGCTGGGCGCCTCCGTAGCCAGGTGGGAAGGAGCAGCAGTGCGTAGTACACGCTTCTTGATTAGACCGGGGTTCGAGCCCGTCACCACCAAATACGGAGGATGCGGAAAGGTCAAGGGAATGACCACCGCACATTCCCGGCGCAATATGGCCTTAGTTGCTAATGCTCCTAAAAACCAAATAAGAAACAACAAATTTGCTAACCTATAATTTGCAATAGCGGCATTAAGTGCACTTGCATAATTTATGGCTGTGTATAAATTATGCAAGTGCACTAAAATATACACAGTGAGTTATATTGTTAAATAAGCTCAAAATTGATTAAAGAAAGCCTTAGCTGAGATTGCATTTAGAACATTGTGTTCAGGTCTGGAAGCCACATGTGGAGGCCTCCGATGGAAATCACCAAAATAAATGGGTTGATTATATTTTCGCTGGTAGAACAGAGAAGAACCAAGGGGGGCCAGAAATACAGAATTGTGGAGAATAACAGAAGGCTGGATCTCATGAAGCTTGCTTTCAGGCTGCATATTGTAGATCACTTACTCTTTGACTCTTTAATACCTTAGAATCAGGTCTAGGATAGATTGCCTACTGCTTGGTTTTGGTAGAGAGTTTGTTAGAGTTCAAAAGCTGAATTGGATAGTCACTTTTTTGATGATGGGGAAGTGGGCAATTTTTTTTTTTTTTTTTTTTGGCAGATGCTGAAAAAGTTTGCCTGCCTGTACAGTCACTGAAGAAGTGGTACAGGAAGTACAAAGAAACATCTGAGAATTAAGAAATTAAGGACAGATCGAAGGTTGAAGTGCTTAGCTTTGTGTTATTTTAGTTTTGAATTTTTTTTAAGTTCCCTTAATCTGATGTTTAAAAAAAATCAGTTGTATTATATTGAATGCACCTTAGTTAATATTGTGCATTCAGTAAGTAATGAATAAGTTAAGTAATAAAATGAAATAGAAAATATGTTACCACAATATTTAACTGATGTTTTGTTATTCTTATGCCAAAAATGGGATTTAGATTGTAACAATTTACGTTTTTCTAATACAGACTGCATAGAAAACTGTCTCCTGCTTTAGATAATAAACAGATCCACTATGATAAAATAAATAGATGTAAAAATTTTTGAGGTTCTGAATTGTGGAAGAATATTTCCTAATGTTTTAGTTTGCCATGCTACTTTATATTTTCCATCACTGAATAGAATTTTTAAAAATTGAGCTGTATGTAAAAAAAAAAAAAAATTAAATGGCAAACTCTCGTCATTATCAATATCTTGTTATTACCAATATGAGATGGATGTATTTTCCTAATTAAAAAAAAAAAGAAAAATGTCAGATTGATGAATGTTCTTTGCAAAAGGCAAGTCCTTAAACCT